>NC_060192.1:31067809-31407809 GCF_021184085.1 Oncorhynchus gorbuscha | reverse complement strand
CTTTGATCAAAGACACATGCTGTTTTAAGTGTGAAGTGACACTAACCATATGAATCCATTATATATTATGACAGAGTACAGTAAAGTGATGAGAGTTCAGTCTCTTTGAATGATTAAATGCAATATAACAAGGGGGAAACAAAGAGAACAACAAATTGACAAATTGTATTCCGTCACAAGTATTAGAGAGATCTGCTCTGATAATTCTATTCCCCGGAATGTAGAGAGTAATAACATTATAAACATGTTCCTGGTCCCGCCTGCCTCACACTTCCCTCTATAGAGCTTCATTTGAGGTGTGAGGTCCACATGCGTATTACCTACCCTGACCAGACAGGCTGTCAATGTGCTAAGTCTGGTCATGAACTCTTTCTGAGGGGTGATGAGACTTTATTTTACTGCTGTTTTCAACGATTCACCACATCTTCTCATGTTCCAGCCTTGTTATGTGGACAAATGGATTATATATCAATCATCTGACAAAGAAGAAGAACGCATTGTTCCATTTATTCTCCAGACCCAGGGAACCAGCCTGGGGTTTATTCTCCAGACCCAGGAAACCAGCCTGGGGTTTGTTCTACAGACCCAGGGAACCAGCCTGGGGTTTATTCTCCAGACCCAGGGAACCAGCCTGGGGTTTATTCTCCAGACCCAGGGAACCAGCCTGGGGTTTATTCTCCAGACCCAGGGTACCAGCCTGGGGTTTATTCTCCAGACCCAGGGAACCAGCCTGGGGTTTATTCTCCAGACCCAGGGAACCAGCCTGGGGTTTATTCTCCAGACCCAGGGAACCAGCCTGGGGTTTATTCTCCAGACCCAGGAAACCAGCCTGGGGTTTATTCTCCAGACCCAGAGAACCAGCCTGGGGTTTATTCTCCAGACCCAGGAAACCAGCCTGGGGTTTATTCTCCAGACCCAGGGAACCAGCCTGGGGTTTATTCTCCAGACCCAGGAAACCAGCCTGGGGTTTATTCTACAGACCCAGGAAACCAGCCTGGGGTTTATTCTCCAGACCCAGGGAACCAGCCTGGGGTTTATTCTCCAGACCCAGGGAACCAGCCTGGGGTTTATTCTCCAGACCCAGGGAACCAGCCTGGGGTTTATTCTCCAGACCCAGGGAACCAGCCTAGGGTTTTACGCACTGTGAACAAAGGACAGGTTGAAAAATCCAGACTCATTTTCATTAAGGAAATGATAAAGTGTCATGTGAAGAGTACAGTATAATTATAATGACCAGAAGAGCTGGGTGTGACAGCTACACCAGCTGTCCTGAGGGAAAATAGCCAGCCAGGCGTTCCCCAAAACACTTTAGAAAAATCATCCTGATCTAAGAGAGGTGTCTGTAAAAATGAACTGTGGATATTGGATACGTGTCCTCTGGCTCATTAAAAGGGAGCTGAATTCTAAAAGACATTCCTTGTTCCCTAGTTTTAAAACATATTCTGCTCCATGTGTTTTTCAGCGTAGCCAAAGGGCAGGCTGGGGAAACATCAAAGGTACTGTGAACCACGCAACAGACTCAAAACTATGGGTGACAAGACTGTGCTGCTCAGAAAAGCTTTCCAACTCCTCTGTTAATTCTGTTTTCATGTCCTCTGGATCTGTTGACACCTGTATATAGCTTTGGTTGTTGTCTATGTCTACATTGTATTTGTCACATACCCATGGTTAGCAGATGTTAATGCGAGTGTCGCGAAATGCTTGTGCTTCTAGTTCCGACCATGCAGTGATATCTAACAAGTAATCTAACAAATTCACAACTACCTTATACACACAAATGTAAAGGGATGAATAAGAATATGCACATATAAATATATGGATGAGCGATGGCCAGGAAAGATGCAATAGATGGTATAGAATACAGTATACATATGAGATGAGTAATATAATATGTAAACATGATTAAAGTGGCATTATTAGTGGCCAGAGATTTGAGTCTGTATGTTGGCAGCAGCCTCTCTATGTTAATGATGGCTGTTTAACAGTCTGATGGCCTTGAGATAGAAGCTGTTTTTCAGTCTCTCGGTCCCTGCTTTGATGCACCTGTACAGACCTCGCCTAATGGATGATAGCGGGGTGAACAGGCAGTGACTCGGGTGGTTGTTGTCCTTGATTATCTTTTTGGCCTTCCTGTGACATTGGGTGCAGTAGGTTTCCTGGAGGGCAAGTAGTTTTCCCCAGTGATGCGTTGTGCAGACCTCACTACCCTCTAGAGAGCCTTGCGGTTGAGGAGGGTGCAATTGCCGTACCAGGCGGTGATAGAGCCCGACAGCATGCTCTCGATTATGCACCTGTAAAAGTTTGTGAGTGTTTTAGGTGACAAGCCAAATTTCTTTAGCCCCCTGAGGTTTATTCTCCAAACCCAGGGAACCAGCCTGGGGTTTTACGCACTGTGAACAAAGGACAGGTTGAAATATCCAGACTCATTTTCATTAAGGAAATGATAAAGCATCATGTGAAGAGTACAGTTCTTCACCACACTGTCTGTGTGGGTGGACCATTTCAGTTTGTCTGTGAGGTGTATGCAGAGGAACTTAAAACTTTTCATGTTCTCCACTACTGCTCCCCCCATCCACATCGTTTCCTGAAGTCCACAATCATCTCCTTTGTTTTGTTGATGTTGAGTGAGAGGTTGTTTTCCTGACACCACACTCAGATGGCCCTCAACTCCTCCTTGTAGGCCGTCTCGTCGTTGTTGGTAATCGGGCCAATCACTGTCGTGTCATCTGCAAAATAGATGATTGAGTTGGAAGCGTGCATGGCCACGCAGTCAGAGGTGAACAGGGAGTACAGTAGAGGGCTGAGAACGCACCCTTGTGGGGCCCCAGTGTTGAGGATCAGCGGGGTGGAGATGTTGTTTCCTACCTTCACCACCCAGCAGCGGCCCGTCAGAAAGTCCAGGACCCAGTTGCACAGGGCGGGGTCGAGACCCAGGGTCTCGAGCTTAATGATGAGTTTAGAGGGTACTATGGTGTTAAATGCTGAACTGTAGTCAATGAACAGCATTCTTACATAGGTATTCCTCTTGTCCAGATGGAATAGGGCAGTATGCAGTGTGATGGCGATTGCATCGTCAGTGGACCTATTGCAGCGGTAAGCAAATTGGAGTGGGTCTCGGGTGACCGGTAGGGTTGTAGTGATATGCGCTCCATCAAGTATATATCACTGGTCACCCCCAAAGCCAATTCCTCCTTTGGCCGCCTTTCCTTCCAGTTCTCTGCTGCCAATGACTGGAACGAACTGCAAAAATTATTGAAGCTGGAGACTCATATCTCCCTCACTAGCTTTAAGCACCAGCTGTCAGAGCAGCTCACAGATCACTGCACCTGTACATAGCCAATCTGTATACAGCCCATCTATCTACCTCATCCCCATACTGTATTTATTTATTTACCTTGCTCCTTTGCACCCCAGTATCTCTACTTGCACATTCATCTTCTGCACATCTACCATCCCAGTGTATAATTGCTATATTGTAATTACTTTGCAACCATGGCCTATTTATTGCCTTAACTCCCTTATCTTACCTCATTTGCACTCACTGTATATATACTTTTTTTCCCTACTGTATTATTGACTATGTTTAGTTTATTCCATGTGTAACTCTGTGCTGTTGTATGTGTCAAACTGCTATGCTTTATCTTGGCCAGGTCGCAGTTGCAAATGAGAACTTGTTCTCAACTGGCCTACCTGGTTAAATAAAGGTGAAAAAATAATAATAATAACAATCTGGAGTTTGGACGAATAATATTTGCATCAAAAGTTACAGCAGTTTAAGTAACCGCATCAACATAATTTTCTGTAACATTTTGGCAATCAACGTCCGTTTTGACCACTCCTGCAACAAGTTAGACAAAAAGTTAGAGCGTATGGGTTATTCAGCTACTTCTCCGCTATTCCTGGCTGTGTGTGGAATCAAAATATTCCATACGGAACTTACAGTACAGCTGTTTTTGTAACTGCATTACCACGTCTTTTTCAAACTTTCCCAAACAGCTGCCGTTTTGACCACTAACGCTATTACATACCACAACTTTACATCTTCTGACAGCAACCACACAACTGCTTACCCTTTCTAGTGGCAACAACCACACAATTACATACCACAACCGTACAACTTCTGACCTCAACCCCACAACTTCTGACAGCAACCACACAACTTCTGACCTCAACCGTACAACTTCTGACCTCAACCGCACAACTTCTGACCTCAACCACACAACTTCTGACCTCAACCGTACAACTTCTGACCTCAACCGCACAACTTCTGACCTCAACCGTACAACTTCTGACCTCAACCGCACAACTTCTGACCTCAACTGTACAACTTCTGACCTCAACCGCACAACTTCTGACCTCAACCGTACAACTTCTGACCTCAACCGTACAACTTCTGACCTCAACCGTACAACTTCTGACCTCAACCGCACAACTTCTGACCTCAACCGCACAACTTCTGACCTCAACCGTACAACTTCTGACCTCAACCGCACAACTTCTGACCATATCTAGTGACCACAACCACACAATTACATACCACAACCACACAACTTCTGACCATATCTAGTGACCACAACCACACAATTACATACCACAACCACACAACTTCTGACCATATCTAGTGACCACAACCAAACAATTACATACCACAACCACACAACTTCTGACCATATCTAGTGACCACAACCACACAATTACATACCACAACCACACAACTTCTGACCATATCTAGTGACCACAACCACACAATTACATACCACAACCACACAACTTCTGACCATATCTAGTGACCACAACCACACAATTACATACCACAACCACACAACTTCTGACCATATCTAGTGACCACAACCACACAATTACATACCACAACCACACAACTTCTGACCATATCTAGTGACCACAACCACACAATTAAATACCACAACCACACAACTTCTGACCATATCTAGTGACCACAACCACACAATTACATACCACAACCACACAACTTCTGACCATATCTAGTGACCACAACCACACAATTACATACCACAACCACACAACTTCTGACCATATCTAGTGACCACAACCACACAATTACATACCACAACCACACAACTTCTGACCATATCTAGTGACCACAACCACACAATTACATACCACAACCACACAACTTCTGACCACACAACTTTTGATCGCACATCTAACTACTTACCATATCCACACAACTTTTTTTTTTGTACCACAACCACACAACTACTCAACCACACAACTTCTGACCACATCTAGTGACTACAACCACACAATGACATGCCTCAACCACGTAACTTCTGATCGCAATCAAACAAATTCTGACCACATCTAGTGTCCACAACCACACAACTCCTGACCTCAACCACACAATTACATACAACAACAACACAACTTCTGACCACACAACTTCTGATCACACATTTAACTACTAACCATATCCAAACAACTTTTGACCACAACTACTGAACCTCATAACTATTGACCACTACTACCACAACTAGGTTAGTTAGACCAGTCAGTCTGACTGGTTAGTTAGACCAGTCAGTCTGACTGGTTAGTTAGACCAGTCAGTCAGATAGGTTAGTTAGACTAGTAGGTCAGTTAGGTTAGTTAGACAAGTCAGTCTGACTGGTTATTTAGACCAGTAATTTAGGTGAGTTATACCAGTCAGTCAGTTAGTTTAGTTAGAGCAGTCAGAGTGAGGGAAAATGAGCTGTGTCGAACCTACTCAAACAAGATGTTTTTACACTGCAGGCCTCACTACTAATGAGGCTGGATGGGGCTGTGGTATTTCTATTTCTGGTGGCAATGGAATTCATAAATAAAACAAGCAGTAAACAACTCTCTTTGCCCTGTGGTGTTCATGGCGCTACAAAACTAGTTATTCCTACCTTGATTATCTTTTGTTTAAATGTAAACTTTCCCCTTTGTTTTTGTTTAGGTATTTCTCCGGAATAGCTGTAGAGGAAATGTTCCTTTTTTGATGACATTCGATGCAAAGCGTTTGTTTCATTGGATTCCATAGGAGTCTTTGAATGATTGATTTCCCTCTGAAGGCTCTGTTTCCCTGGTGGAAATATTAACATTAAACATCCTAAATCTTGCATACGTCGACCTGCTTTAGAGGCCAGTCTTTATTTGCATTCCATTGTGTGTGCGTGTGTGTGTGTGTGTGTGCGTGTGCGTGTGCGTGTGCGTGTGCGTGTGCGTGTGTGCGTGTGTGTGTGTGTGTGTGTGTGTGCGTGTGTGTGTGTGTGTGTGTGTGTGTGTGTGTGTGTGTGTGTGTGTGTGTGTGTGTGTGTGTGTGTGTGTGTGTGTGTGTGTGTGTGTGTGTGTGTGTGTGTGTGTGTGTGTGTGCGTGTGCGTGTGCGTGTGCGTGTGCGTGTGCGTGTGCGTGTGTGTAATTACGAGTCATATCAGCCATTACCGAACCAGGCTTGTTGTTCTCCCTCCACCTCGATGGCCAGGCCAAAGTCTGCCAGCTTCACTGCAGCTCCCTTGGACTTGGAGGCCAGCAGAAGGTTCTCAGGCTGCGTAGAAAGAGAGAGGTCAGCCAGTAAGCCAGCATTCAGTCAGTCAGCAGTCAGTTAGTCAGTCAGTTAACCAGCCATCCAGTCAACAGTCAGTCACCCAAAGGAGACAGGAGGGCTGAGCAGAAGCAGGGATATGGTGGCAGACAGACATGACTCTAGGCTGGGCCAGATTGAATAGTGCAGAAGCAGGGATATGGTGGCAGACAGACATGACTCTAGGCTGGGCCAGATTGAATAGTGGTAATGCCTTTGTGTGGTTGCAGCATGACAGAGCTCTGATAAATACAGCACCAAGCCACTTCTATCCCACACAGACGGAGGAATGAACACCCCACCTCCTGCCGCCAATCACTCTACCGCTGCTGCTATGAGATGTTATCCACCCCCTGATAAACACAGACACACACCACACGCACAAATGCACAGAGGCACACATACACAAAGACACACACACCTAAAATCGCAGCCTACACAGATCCATTTTATCACTTCATCTTCCCTCAGTTCCCAGGTGCTGGGAGGCAGATGTGAAACCATGTGAATGGAACGTATATCTGTTGGGCAGAAGGGTCTCTCGTTGTACCAGCATGTGTTAGTGCATGATAATCACAGTGTGAGTGTTGAAGAAGTCCATAAGAAAGATTTGAAAAAATACATTTGGAAAAAGATGTAATAAACAAAAATGTATCTTTGAAAGAGTGTGGGTATATATAGAGGTAACTGAACCCTTTTTTAGGTTACTACATTATTCCATGTGTTATTTCATAGTTTTGATGTCTTCACTATTATTCTACAATGTAGAAAATAGTAAAAATAAAGAAAAACCCTTGAATGCGTAGGTGTATAGTCGGTACTTGAATACGTGTATTAATAAATGAAACAGTACTGGAACCTGTGATTTATCTGCCTCTCTTTGACACTACAACAGGGCAGACATACTGTAGCACACGCCAATGCTGTCCGACGTGATGGTGAGAGGGCTTGTTTACGTTTTTTACTCCCTTGAGCTGACGTTGAGATATGGACTACATGTACTGTACATGACAAGTTGGCAACAGAACCGTGGATCGATGGTGGTTGCACTGTAAATGAATGACTATTTTATAATCATCAAACTGTGTGCAGGCGAAATGACTTATGACAGAAGAGGGTTTAGCAGCATGTCCCCTGAATTCTCTGATTGGTTTGATTGGGCTTTTGTTATTCTGTCCACATACCTACAGGTGAATCACGCTGAAAGTCATGGCCAGGGTTGCAAAATTCTGGGAACTTTAAATAAGTTCCCTGGTTTTCGAGAAATCCTGTATGGAGAATTCCAGATTTCCTGCTTATTGCCCCCTGACTCTGGGATCCTCCAACCGGGATTTTGGAAAAACCAGGGAATGTATTGAAAGTTTGTGGAATTTTGCAACCTTAGTCAAGGCAGAGAGGAATGACCTGTTGGCCTGTTATCTGCTGCCTGAGGAGCAAACATTACATAGATGTGTCCTCAAGGTTCAAATTAGAAAGAGCCTGGATGGCTAAAATGAATGTTTTAAATGTGTTTAAATGAATCAAAATAACAACAAATGTATGATCTGAAGTTTCTGACTACACTCTTAGAAGAAAAGTTGTTATCTGGTACCTAAAAGGATTCTTTGGCTGTCCCCATAGGATAACCCTTTGAAGAACCCTATTTGGTTCAAGGTTAAAAAAAACTTTTGAGTTCCATGTAGAACCCATTACACAGAGGGTTCACATGGAACCCAAAAGAGTTCTACCTGAAACCAAAAATGGTTCTACTTGGAACCAAAAAAGGGTTCTCCTATGGGGACAGCCATGGACTGGGCCCTTGCTCCGTAGAACCCTTCAGGAACCCTATTTTCTAAGAGTGTACAGATTATTTAAATCCAAATCCATTTTTGATCAAATCAATCAGATAATAACAATGACATCAAAGTGATATCTTGCAGTGGATGAGCAGTCAGTCTTTTCATTTATTTGTTATTAAACCTTACCTTCAGGTCTCTGTGAACAACTCCCATCTGATGACAATGAAGCACTGCCTCCAGAATCTGCTGAATACAATGACTATGAAAAGAGAGAGAGAGAAAACTGAAAGACTGATTGAGCTGGGAGTTTTGAGAGGCTAAATTGAATGCTATTGAAAATGGGCTTCACTTCAGCATTAATCCACACAGCATTTTGGATAAAATGGCTTATGCACCTCCAAAAAAATACAAAGACACACAGAGGCGTTAGATTTGGCCATTCATTTTCCTAAATTGTCGATCAACACAGTAGCACGGGCCAAAGCCTGATGAGTTTTTGTATGTTTGGCTGGGAGTCAGTGGGAAGATAATTAGCAACTAGACTCAGCTGTCAATCAAGCAGTGGAGCAGTGAAGCAGGGAGAACCCGGTCCGCAGAGATAGAGAGACTGACACGCTAAACCCGGGCGAAGTGTGTACACTGATGTGAGGTCGCTCCTACACGTCCACAGCCATCTGCTTCCATTTGTTTCTGTTCATGAATTTGTTTTGTGGCCCTGTTGCCCAGTCCATAGCTGGTGTTGGGTGAATTGGGGAGATACTCTATCATGAATAGGTTTACGGAGGTAAAGCTGTTCAATCCAAATGAACAGTCCAATAACAGACCTGCAGACAAAGCAAAGGCCTCTGACTGTGACGACATGACAACAAAGTTAACTGAAAGGCTTTAGACAATCAGTCGAGGCTCCTCAGAGGAGGACCATCCTCCCCAATCAATTTCATAATAATAGTGAAACATTACCAAATAATCGATTAAAACACACTGTTTTGCAATAAAGGTCTACAGTAGCCTCAACAGCAATCTGTAGGGTAGCACCATGGTGTAACCAGAGGACAGCTAGCTTCCGTCCTCCTCTGGGTACATTGACTTCAATACAAAACCTAGGAGGCTCATGGTTCTCACCCCCTTTCATACACTTAAACAGTAATTATGGAACCTTCCGGAAGACGTCCTCCAACCTATCAGAGCTCTTGCAGCATGAACTGACATGTTGTCCACCCAATCAAAGTATCAGAGAATGAATCTAGTACTGAAAGCATAAGATACACCTAGCTACTGTAGCACTAAAGTGTCACGTTCTTTCAAAATCGAACCCAGAAGCAGACCAGGACAAGGAGAGTAGGAAGAAGGTGAGTATTTATTTACAAGTGAATGTGAATGGGTAGATATATCCAGGTGGCGTAGCGGGCAGCGGTGGTGAGTTGATGGGAGTAAATAGGTGGATCCAATGGGGTAGCGGAATTCTCCGACGACCAGGCGGGAATGGGGTAAATGATCCGGGTGAGTAATGTTCATGGCTAACGATCCGGCATGGAATGGATGTCAGGTCAGAGCTTTTGAAGGGGAGAGGTGATGATCAGGACAGGTGTGCAGATTACTGAT
The DNA here is from genome assembly GCF_021184085.1 of Oncorhynchus gorbuscha. NCBI lineage: Eukaryota > Metazoa > Chordata > Actinopteri > Salmoniformes > Salmonidae > Oncorhynchus > Oncorhynchus gorbuscha. The sequence continues at coordinate 31,397,848 of NC_060192.1, read as the reverse complement.
GGGATACAGGTGCGGGTGAACATCGATCTCCCAACAAGCTAATTCGCCCGGCAACTAGACAGGGTGCGTTCCAGGACACCGGAAAAACAGTCCAGGACAGAAACACAGGCAAACACAGACTCAAGAAGCGGGATTCGTGACAAAAGTGCGTAAAATGTGGTGAGTAGTTGACGCAAATAGAGAGAAAAACAATAGTTGAAAAGTTTTTAACAAATTAATTTCTTAATAATGAAGGAGAAGCAAGAGAGACTTACTTACTTAGCTAGTGAATGCTGGTTTAGCCTACTCAAACACCCGGCTCAAACAGAGAAGACTGCTATGTTACCTAGCTGGCTATAGCTATCCAACACTGGAACTTCCAAGTCAAGGTAAGCTATTGGTTTTATTAATATATTGCAACCGAGGCCCGCCGGTCTAACTGCTAATCAGCTTTCTGCTGACTGTACACTGTACTGCATGATTGTAGAGGGTTTACTAATGTGTTATATTGTAGCTATATTGCTAGTAGCTATATTGACTATGATATTAATATGGTGACAACGATGTATGCTGTGTAGCGGTTAGCAGTTATGATATGAAGGTTTGGCTTGGATACGTTTTTTCTCCTGGTCACAGAAAGGTGATATGTTCTGCAAGTCCACAAGCGAAGTCCACAAGCAAATGAAAAAAGGAGGAGAGTGTACAGATGCAAGAAGGAATACAACAATCAAAGAGATCATGCGGTTTGTATGTGGCTTCTATGAAAGTGAACTGTGTTTACATGTGATCAGGGGTGTATTCATACTGCCGATTCTGTTGAAAAATGTTTCTTAAACGGATGTGAACGATACGGGGATGAACATCCAATCAAATTGTATTTGTCACATGCACTGAATACAACAGGTGAAATGTTTACTTTACAACCCCTTAACCAACAATGCCGTTTTTATAAAACAGAGTTAAGAAAATATTTACTAAATAAACCAAAGTTTTAAAAAAAAATGTAAATAAAAAATAACACATAACAATAATGAGGTTCTATACAAGAGGGGTTACCTGGACCGAGTCAATGTGCAGGGATGCAGGTTAGTTGAGATCATTTGTACATGTAAGTGGGGGATTTTGTCCATTAGAAACTCTCATTTGCAACTGTTGGACTAATGATTGCATCCTAGATAAGCTACATGCAGGCAAGAGTGTGCAAGGCGGTATTGAATGTGTCAATGTCTGTCACCTTGATTACTTCAATTTATCTCGACCTGTGCACCTACGTTGTAAACTTTCACTCATAGGCTAGGTTGTAGTAACCTCATGATGGGTATAGTGAAAATGTGAGTATTATGTAGTAGCTGGGGTAATGGAATATGAATGACAGTTATCCAATATTCTGTCAAATAAATAAGGCCATGCTCATTAAAAGAAAATATCATCCTCTCTCATCTTAAATGGCAACGACCACCACTGTAGACTGGGGAGGGAGGGGCAATTCCAGTCCTCGGGGGCCTGATTGGTGTCACAGTTTTGCCCCAGCTCCAGCTAACACACCTGACTCCAATAATCAACTAATCATGATCTTCAGTTTAGAATGACATTTGATTAATCAGATGTGTTTGCTACCGATGGAGAAAAAGTGTGACATCAATCAGGCTCCCGAGGACTGGAGTTGCCCACCCCTGGTGTAGATGATATACAGTATACCATAGTTCTATATATATATATATATATATGTCACGCCTTGGTCATTGTATTTTGTGTTTTTGTTATATGTTTGGGTAGGCCACGGTGTGACATGGGTTTATATTGTTATTTTCGTATTGGGGTTTGTTTTGTTTGGGATCGCGGCTGATTAGGGGTGTTGTATAGGCTTGGCTGCCTGAGGCGATTCTCAATCAGTCAGGTGATTCTTGTTGTCTCTGATTGGGAACCGTATTTAGGCAGCCTGAGTTTTGCTTTGTATTTCGTGGGTGATTGTTCCTGTCTCTGTGTTGTAGTCACCAGATAGGCTGTAATAGTTTCACGTTCCATTTTGTTGTTTTTTGTATTTAGTATCAGTTATTTCATGTACCGCGTTTCTTTCATTAAAGTCATGAGTAACCAACACGCTGCATTTCGGTCCGACTCTCTTTCTTCAACAGACGAACGCCGTTACAGAATCACCCACCACTCACGGACCGAGCAGTGTGTAAACTGGCAGGAGCGAAAGGAGGACGTTATGGACGGTAGAGGCATGGAGTATACGACGTGGGAAGAAATCGACAGGTGGGCGGCCGACCCAGAGAGAGTGCCGCCTGGGATTCGCTGCAGCAATGCGAAGAGGGCTATAGGCGAATGGAGTCAATAAAAAAGAGAAGGCGGCACAGAGCGAAAACCGAAAGGGCTGCCCCTCTGTCCCGAGCTGCCCCTCTGTCCCGAGCTGCCCCTCTGTCCCCGAGCTGCCCCTCTGTCCCGAGCTGCCCCTCTGTCCCCGAGCTGCCCCTCTGTCCCGAGCTGCCCCTATGTCCCGAGCTGCCCCTCTGTCCCGAGCTGCCCCTATGTCCCGAGCTGCCCCTCTGTCCCCGAGCTGCCCCTCTGTCCCGAGCTGCCCCTCTGTCCCGAGCTGCCCCTCTGTCCCCGAGCTGCCCCTCTGTCCCGAGCTGCCCCTCTGTCCCCGAGCTGCCCCTCTGTCCCGAGCTGCCCCTCTGTCCCGAGCTGCCCCTCTGTCCCGAGCTGCCCCTCTGTCCCGAGCTGCCCCTCTGTCCCGAGCTGCCCCTCTGTCCCGAGCTGCCCCTCTGTCCCGAGCTGCCCCTCTGTCCCGAGCTGCCCCTCTGTCCCGAGCTGCCTCTCTGTCCCCGAGCTGCCCCTATGTCCCGAGCTGCCCCTCTGTCCCGAGCTGCCCCTCTGTCCCGAGCTGCCCCTCTGTCCCGAGCTGCCCCTCTGTCCCGAGCTGCCTCTCTGTCCCCGAGCTGCCCCTATGTCCCGAGCTGCCCCTCTGTCCCGAGCTGCCCCTCTGTCCCGAGCTGCCCCTCAGTCCCGAGCTGCCCCTCTGTCCCGAGCTGCCCCTCTTTCCCGAGCTGCCCCTCTGTCCCGAGCTGCCCCTCTGTCCCGAGCTGCCCCTCTGTCCCGAGCTGCCCCTCTGTTCCGAGCTGCCCCTCTGTCCCGAGCTGCCCCTCTGTCCCGAGCTGCCCCTCAGTCACGAGCTGCTCCTCAGTTATGTGGGGATCTGGGTGAGGACTATTAGGCCATGGTCGGCGGAGAGGGTGGATGATCCCAGGACGCGAAGGGGAGGAACAAGGACATTAATGGAGTGGGGTCCACGTCCCGAGCCAGAACCGCCACCATGGACAGACGCCCACCCGGACCCTACCTATGGTTTTGAGGTGCGTCCGGGAGTCCGCACCTTAGGGGGGGTGGGGGTTCTGTCACGCCTTGGTCATTGTATTTTGTGTTTTTGTTATATGTTTGGGTAGGCCAGGGTGTGACATGGGTTTATATTGTTGTTTTTGTATTGGGGTTTGTTTTGTTTGGGATCGCGGCTGATTAGGGGTGTTGTATAGGCTTGGCTGCCTGAAGCGATTCTCAATCAGTCAGGTGATTCTCGTTGTCTCTGATTGGGAACCGTATTTAGGCAGCCTGAGTTTCGCTTTGTATTTCGTGGGTGATTGTTCCTGTCTCTGTGTTGTGGTCACCAGATAGGCTGTAATAGTTTCACTTTCCGTTTTGTTGTTTTTTGTATTTAGTATCAGTTATTTCATGTACCGCGTTTCTTTCATTAAAGTCATGAGTAACCAACACGCTGCATTTCGGTCCGACTCTCTTTCTGCAACAGACGAACACCGTTACAATATATATATATATGCCTTTAGATGCTCTCCTGGTTTGGGAATGCTGGGACCTCTGTATAAGTCAATGAATCCATATTACAGTGAAAATTCATACGCTGAACTCGCTAAATTGCCCTGTCACGTATCTGTTTTTGGGTTTATTCCATGTGTTTTGTGAGGTGGTTCCACTGACCTGGCGTCAGCCTCACTGTAGTACTCTCGAGCAACAATATCTTCGAAGAGTTCGCCGCCCGTCACTCTGAGGAAGAGAGAGGATTGTTAGGCTGAAGAGGATGAAGGTGGCCATCAGAGCATGCAGCCAGTGTGAGAGAAATACTCTCTTCCCAATGCCCCCCATATCAGCCACTGAGACACACTGACAAAGATCAGCTTTAATACAGCAAATAGTGTGGCTTCCATCAGTGTAATTGCCTGAATCATTTTCAATCCCCCTTATATATTGTAAATATATTTTTAAAAACTGGGAAAAAACTGTGTGTTGACATGGAACCTAACAGGCACCTCAAATGTACATTTCTGATGTGAGAAAAGGAAAAACCCAAGCAGTTGTCTCACTGTTGCTAAGTTCAGAATTCGAGAGTACGAATCTTCTACAGGATACTCTAGGAAACAGCTGGATGTTTCCCAGTCCTGCCTTCACAGGATACTAGGAGACAGCTAGATGTTTCCCAGTCCTGCCTTCACATGATACTAGGAGACAGCTAAATGTTACCCAGTCATGCCTTCACAGGATACTAGGAGACAGCTAAATGTTACCCAGTTATGCCTTCACATGATACTAGGAGACAGCTAAATGTTACCCAGTCATGCCTTCACAGAATACTAGGAGACAGCTAAATGTTACCCAGTTATGCCTTCACATGATACTAGTAGACAGCTAAATGTTACCCAGTTATGCCTTCACATGATACTAGGAGACAGCTAAATGTTACCCAGTCATGCCTTCACATGATACTAGGAGACAGCTAAATGTTACCCAGTTATGCCTTCACATGATACTAGGAGACAGCTAAATGTTACCCAGTCATGCCTTCACAGAATACTAGGAGACAGCTAAATGTTACCCAGTCATGCCTTCACAGGATACTAGGAGACAGCTAAATGTTACCCAGTCATGCCTTCACAGGATACTAGGAGACAGCTAAATGTTACCCAGTCATGCCTTCACAGGATACTAGGAGACAGCTAAATGTTACCCAGTCATGCCTTCACAGGATACTAGGAGACAGCTAAATGTTACCCAGTCATGCCTTCACAGGATACTAGGAGACAGCTAAATGATACCCAGTCCTGCCTTCATAGGATACTAGGAGACAGCTAAATGTGTCCCAGTCATGCCTTCACAGGATACTAGGAGACAGCTAAATGTTACCCAGTCATGCCTTCACAGGATACTAGGAGACAGCTAAATGTTACCCAGTCATGCCTTCACAGGATACTAGGAGACAGCTAAATGTTACCCAGTCCTGCCTTCACAGGATACTAGGAGACAGCTAAATGTTACCCAGTCCTGCCTTCACAGGATACTAGGAGACAGCTAAATGTTACCCAGTCATGCCTTCACAGGATACTAGGAGACAGCTAAATGTTACCCAGTCATGCCTTCACAGGATACTAGGAGACAGCTAAATGTTACCCAGTCCTGCCTTCACAGGATACTAGGAGACAGCTAAATGTTACCCAGTTATGCCTTCACAGGATACTAGGAGACAGCTAAATGTTACCCAGTCATGCCTTCACAGGATACTAGGAGACAGCTAAATGTTACCCAGTCATGCCTTCACAGGATACTAGGAGACAGCTAAATGTTACCCAGTCATGCCTTCACAGGATACTAGGAGACAGCTAAATGTTACCCAGTCATGCCTTCACAGGATACTAGGAGACAGCTAAATGTTACCCAGTCATGCCTTCACAGGATACTAGGAGACAGCTAAATGTTACCCAGTCATGCCTTCACAGGATACTAGGAGACAGCTAAATGTTACCCAGTCCTGCCTTCACAGGATACTAGGAGACAGCTAAATGTGTCCCAGTCATGCCTTCACAGGATACTAGGAGACAGCTAAATGTTACCCAGTCATGCCTTCACAGGATACTAGGAGACAGCTAAATGTTACCCAGTCCTGCCTTCACAGGATACTAGGAGACAGCTAAATGTTACCCAGTCCTGCCTTCACAGGATACTAGGAGACAGCTAAATGTTACCCAGTCCTGCCTTCACAGGATACTAGGAGACAGCTAAATGTTACCCAGTCATGCCTTCACAGGATACTAGGAGACAGCTAAATGTTACCCAGTCCTGCCTTCACAGGATTAACACATAGACTGACACACACTGACCATGTATCGCTAGATATACAGTACGAATGACGTAAACAAATATACACTCAGAATGATAAGTAGATTAAGTCTGATATTTGTAGGCTTATTTCATAAACCTGCTAGTACAAAGTGAATGGGCTCTGACAAACTAGTTTTCTCCTAAATGTGTCAGATGTAAAGACTATAGAAGGGAATTTAGTTTTTCTTAGTCTCTCATTTTTGTCCGTTTCGGAACTTTCGCTACGTAACTGTGTATTATCCCAAAGAATTAAGTAAGTGTGATCTTTATGATTTGAGCACTATAGGAGGACACATTTCAGTTGAATGCATTCAGTTGTACAATTGACTAGGTTCCTTTCCTTTCTTAATCAAAGATAATCTATAGCAAGGGACTGCTTCTAAACACCATCCTGCTGTTTCAGACGAGTTAAGAACAACTTGCATTGTCATCAAGATCTTCTTATGCAACACGTTGTCCTGCTGCTCATTGTCACACTTACAAAGCTGCTCTTATTCATTCAGAGACATTAACAGGGAAGAGGCAGCTAAGAGAAGACGCCTCATAACAGATGCAAGAAGAATTCCCTTGAAGGTACAATATAACGACAGTTCCTGTAATATAATTCCAGTTCCCGTAATATAATTCCAGTTCCCGTAATATAATTCCAGTTCCCGTAATATAATTCCAATCGTCATGATTGAGTATTGATCTCCTTAATATAATTCCAATTCCTATAATATAATTCCAGTTCCTGTAATATAAATCCAGTTCCTGTAATATAATTCCAGTTCCCGTAATATAATTCCAGTTCCCGTAATATAATTCCAGTTCCCGTAATATAATTCCAATTCGTGTAATATAATTCCAATTCCTATAATATAATTCCAGTTCCTGTAATATAAATCCAGTTCCTGTAATATAATTCCAGTTCCTGTAATATAAATCCAGTTCCTGTAATATAATTCCAGTTCCCGTAATATAATTCCAGTTCCAGTAATATATATACAGTTCATGTAATATAATTCCAATTCCTGTAATATAATTCCAGTTCCTGTAATATAAATCCAGTTCCTGTAATATAATTCCAGTTCCCGTAATATAATTCCAGTTCCAGTAATATATATACAGTTCCTGTAATATAATTCCAGTTCCCGTAATATAATTCCAGTTCCCGTAATATAATTCCAATTCGTGTAATATAATTCCAATTCCTGTAATATAATTCCAGTTCCTGTAATATAAATCCAGTTCCTGTAATATAATTCCACTTCCTGTAATATATTTATAGTTCCTGTAATATAATTCCAGTTCCTGTAATATATATACAGTTCCTGTAATATAATTCCAGTTCTTGTAATATAATTCCAGTTCCTGTAATATAAATACACCTCCTGTAATATAATACCAGGTCCTGTAATATAAATACAGTTCCTGTAATATAATTCCAGTTCCTGTAATATAATTCCAGTTCCTGTAATATAAATACAGTTCCTGTAATATAATCCAGTTCCTGTAATATAGGTCCAGTTCCTGTAATATAAGTTACAGTTTCTGTAATATAATTCCAGTTCCTGTAATATAATTCCAGTTCCCGTAATATAATTCCAGTTCCCGTAATATAATTCCAGTTCCTGTAATATAATTCCAATTCCTGTAATATAATTCCAGTTCCTGTAATATAATTCCAGTTCCTGTAATATAAATCCAGTTCCTGTAATATAATTCCAGTTCTTGTAATATAATTCCAGTTCCTGTAATATAAATACACCTCCTGTAATATAATACCAGTTCCTGTAATATAATTCCAGTTCCTGTAATATAATTTCAGTTCCTGTAATATAATTCCAGTTCCTGTAATATAATTCCAGTTCCTGTAATATAATACAAATTCCTGTAATATAATTCCAGTTCCTGTAATATAATTCCTGTTCCTGTAATATAAATACAGTTTCTGTAATGAAAAGCATTCAACACCTCCAGGGGACTGTAATCACTGTTGTGGGGACTGTAATCACTGTTGTGCAGACTGTAATCACTGTTGTGCAGACTGAAATCAAAAGTTCCTTGAAAGGCATTGAAAGATATTAAAAAAGTTGAGTGTTTAAAATGCATATAATAGTGATATTTACAGAACTAATATATTATGGTGCACTCAGAGACTACGGAGCACACTCAACACTTCAGGTCTCTCTAGCCATAATTAGTGGTTAGATACAAACCATAGCCTATGGCAGGGATCATCAACTAGATTCAGCAGCGGGACAATTTTTTTTTTTGAGCAGATGGTCAGGGGGCTGGAAAATAATTACAAATAATTTGTGGACTGAAAATTGACCATAAGAAGCCAAAACTGATGTAATAGTTGACTAAACATAAAACGGTCAAACCTTGCTTACATTTGTATTCGATCACATATACTGTATATCTCTATTATGCGTGGGAATACTTAGGAACAGAAATGTTTGCAATTTTATTACAAATAATTAACAGAAATACCTTATTTACGTAACTATTCAGCCCTTTTGCTATGAGACTCGAAATTGAGCTCAGCTGCATCCTGTTTCCATTGATCATCCGTGAGATGTTCAATTTAAATTAAATTGATTTGACATGATTTGGAAAGGAACACACCTGTCTATATAAGGTCCCACACTTGACAGTGCATGTCAAAGCAAAAACCAAGCCATGAGGTCGAAGGAATTGTCTGTAGAGCTCTGAGACAGGATTGTGTCGAGGCACAGATCTGGGGAAGGATACCAAAACATACTGCAGCATTGAAGTTGTTGCCTCCAATATTCTTAAATGGAAGATGTTTGGAACCACCAAGACATTTCCTAGAGCTGGCCGCCCGGACAAACTGAGCAATCGAGGGAGAAGGGCCTTGGTCAGGAAGGTGACCAAGAACCTGATGGCCACTCTGACAGAGCTCTAGAGTTCCTCTATGGAGATGTGGGAAACTTCCAGAAGAACAACCATCTCTGCAGCACTCCACCAATCAGGTCTTTATGATAGAGTGGCCAGGCGGAAGCCATTCCTCAGTAAAAGGCACATGACAGCCTGCTTGGAGTTTACCAAAAGGCACCTAAAGGCTCTTAGACCATGAGAAACAAGATCTGACGGTCTGATGAAATCTGATGAAACGAAGATTGAACACTTTGGCCTGAATGCCAAGCGTCAAGTCTGGAGAAAATCTGGCACCATCCCTACAGTGAAGCATGGTGGTGGCAGCATCATGCTGTGTTTTTCAGTAGCAGGGACTGGGAGACTAGTCAGGATAGAGGCAAAGATAAACAGAGCAAAGTAGAGAGACATTTTTTTATCCCCAGTTTCGTGATATCCAATTGGTAGTTACAGTATTGTCCCATCGCTGCAACTGCAACTGCAACTGTACGGACTCGGGAGAGGATATGGTCGAGAGCCATGCATCCTTCAATACACGACCCTGCCAAGCCGCACTGCTTCTTGACACACTACTCACTTAACCCAGAAGCCAGTCGCACCAATGCGTCAGAGGAAACACCGTCCAACTGGCGACCGTGTCAGCGTGCATGCGCCCGGCCCACCACAGGAGTCACTAGAGTGTGTTGGGACAAGGACATCCTGCCTAGCCAAACCCTCCCCTAATCTGGACAACGCTGGGACAATTGTGCGCCGCCTCATGGGTGTCCCAGTCGGGGCCGGCTGCGACACAGCCCGGGTTCAAACCCGGATTTGTAGTGACGCCAATAGCACTGCGATTTAGTACCTTAGACAGCTGCGCCACTCAGGAGGCCTTACAGAGAGATACTTGATGAAAACCGTCTCCAGAGCACTCGGGACCTCAGACTGGGGCTAAGTGGCTTCGGGACAAGTTTGTGGCTTTGGGACAAGTCTCGGAAATGTCCTTGATTGGCCCAGCCAGAGCCTGGACTTGAACCCGATCGAACATCCCTGAAAAAAGCTGTGCAGAAACGCTCCCTATCCAACCTGACAGAGCTTGAGAGGATCTGCAGAGAAGAATGGGAGAAACTCCCCAAATACAGGTGTGCCTTGCTTTTCTTTCAAAAACAAGGACATTTCTAAGTGACCTCAAACTCATTTCTGAGTGACCTGTTGGCCTGTGGCTGAATGTCGCTGGGGTCCCTGGTGTATAGCTTACTGAGGAGCTTATTGAAATCAGGACCACTGCCTAGCTCAATGGTAGATATTCATTTACTGTGGTTGTGTCTCATACAGGCTGTTGTGCCGAGTGTGATTAGAACTCACATCAAGACTCACATCAAGCCACCTCTCAGCCTTAAAATAATCATTTTATCATTAATGGCAATCATTCCCACTGTGTGTGTTACTGGATGAATTATGAAATAAATAGATTCAATGCAATGCATTACTCACAGGTCAAAGATCAGGTAATGATGCCCTTCCTCCGAGATGCTGTCATGGAGACGCACTGGATGGAGAAAAGAGAGAAAGGAAGTAAAGATGTTTTAAAACTACTTAAGTGAAGCTTGGATAGTGTTTGTGGTGTCCTATTGATGTGGTTATGTTATCTCCATTTCTCTCTCCCTTTCCCTCTCTCCCTCTTTCTCTCTCTTTCTCCCTGTCTCCTCTCTGTCTTTCTCTCTCCCTCTTTCTCCCTCTTTCTCCCTCTTTCTCTCTCCCTCTCTCCTTTCCATCTTTCTTTCTCTCACCCTCTCTCCCTCTCTCCCTCTCTCCCTCTCTCCTTTCCATCTTTCTCTCTTTCTCTCTCCCTCGTTCTCTCTCCCTCTCCCTCTCTTCCTCTTTCTCTCTCCCTCTCTCCCTCTCTCCTTTCCATCTTTCTCTCTTTCTCTCTCCCTCGTTCTCTCTCCCTCTCCCTCTCTTCCTCTTTCTCTCTCCCTCGTTCTCTCTCCCTCTCCCTCTCTTCCTGGTTCTCTCTCCCTCTCCCTCTCTTCCTGGTTCTCTCTCCCTCTCCCTCTTCCTCTTTCTCTCTCCCTCATTCTCTCTCCCTCTCCCTCTCTTCCTCGTTCTCTCTCCCTCTTCCTCGTTCTCTCTCCCTCTCCCTCTCTCCCTCGTTCTCTCTCCCTCTCCCTCTCTTCCTCTTTCTCTCTCCCTCTCTCCTCTCCCTCTCCCTCTCTCCCTCTCTCCTCTCCCTCTCCCTCTTTCTCTCTCCCTCTCTCCCTCTCTCCTTTCCATCTTTCTCTCTTTCTCTCTCCCTCGTTCTCTCTCCCTCTCCCTAACTTCCTCTTTTTCTCTCCCTCTCTCCTCTCCCTCTTGCTCTCTTTGTGTTGCATTGTTCTCCTCACCAGTGCCAATCACCACCCCTCCCCACCTCTCTCTCTCCTACCCATCCCTCCCATCCCCTCCCCCTCCCTCTCCCAGCAGGCAGTGTGTTATACTGCTCTGTGTGCATGTGTGTGGGTGTGTACTGAGACGAGAGGACAGGTGTGTGTTAGAGTGTGTGTATGTGTGTTTGTGTGTAGGTGCCGAGATAGAAAGGCTAACAAGAGGAAGACTGCAGTATAGATACCTTCACCTGTATAGAGGACATTCACCAGTATAAATACATTCACCAGTATAACTACCTTCACCAGCAAAGATGCCTTCACCTGTATAGATACCTTCACCAGCATAGATGCCTTCACCTGTATAGATACCTTCACCAGTATAGATACTTTCACCAGTATAGATACCTTCACTGGTATAGATACCTTCACCAGCATAGATACCTTCACTTGTATAGATACCTTCACCAGTATAGATACCTTCACCAGTATAGATACCTTCACCAGCATAGATACCATCACCAGTATAGATACCTTCACCAGCATAGATACCTTCACCTGTATAGATACCTTCACCAGCATAGATACCTTCACCAGCATAGATACCTTCACCAGCATAGATACCTTCACCAGCATAGATACCTTCACCAGCATAGATACCTTCACCAGCATAGATACTTTCACCTGTATAGATACCTTCACCAGTATAGATACCTTCACCTGTATAGATACCTTCACCAGTATAGATACCTTCACCAGTATAGATACCCTCACCAGTATAGATACCTTCACCAGTATAGATACCCTCACCTGTATAGATACCTTCACCTGTATAGATACCTTCACCAGCATAGATACCTTCACCAGCATAGATACCTTCACCAGCATAGATACCTTCACCAGCATAGATACCTTCACCAGCATAGATACCTTCACCAGTATAGATACTTTCACCTGTATAGATGCCTTCACCAGTATAGATACTTTCACCAGTATAGATGCCTTCACCAGTATAGATACCTTCACCAGTATAGATACCTTCACCAGCATAGATACCCTCACCAGTATAGATACCTTCACCAGTATAGATACCCTCACCTGTATAGATACCTTCACCTGTATAGATACCTTCACCTGTATAGACACCTGTATAGATACCTTCACCTGTATAGATACCTTCACCTGTATAGATACCTTCACCTGTATAGATACCTTCACCTGCCAACACCAATGCTTAGCAACAGTCTCCCCATTACATAAGCCTGAAACAGCAATCCCAGATAATTCTCCCCAACTTTGCCAAAGAAGCAAAGGTCGTGGAAGTAGTGTGATCCTGAGCTGCTTTTTGTCTAGAGAGGTAGTCTGTGTACCGGTCTGGTCTAGAGAGGTAGTCTGTGTACCGGTCTGGTCTAGAGAGGTAGTCTGTGTACCGGTCTGGTTAGCATTCCACACCTTTCCACTTCCTGGAGCTCAACAGACAGGTAACCAGGATCTAGCAGAGGAAACGGCCAATCTGGTGTTACCGATGGTGATTGTGGCCTGTCACTGGCTGTGTTGGTTTCCCTTGGCAAGGCTTTCCCTATCAGTCAAAGGGACACTCCAGCCCCTTTGTTATGGGTTGTGACTAGGTTACTGTAAGTCGCTAAAGAATATCAATTTTGATGGAAACCTTTTGATCCCAGACTCCTTAAGAACCTTTCATTTACCAATCACTTGTATAGGCTGTTGTCAACCATCTATCTGAGGAATTCCTACAGGAAATGCAAATTGAATAGGGATGTGTCTAACTGAATAGGGATGTGTCTAACTGAATAGAGATGTGTCTAACTGAATAGGGATGTGTCTAACTGAATAGGAATGTGTCTAACTGAATAGGGATGTGTCTAACTGAATAGGGATGTGTCTAACTGAATAGGGATGTGTCTAACTGAATAGGGATGTGTCTAACTGAATAGGGATGTGTCTAACTGAATAGGGATGTGTCTAACTGAATAGAGATGTGTCTAACTGAATAGAGATGTGTCTAACTGAATAGGGATGTGTCTAACTGAATAGAGATGTGTCTAACTGAATAGAGATGTGTCTAACTGAATAGGAATGTGTCTAACTGAATAGGGATGTGTCTAACTGAATAGGGATGTGTCTAACTGAATAGGGATGTGTCTAACTGAATAGGGATGTGTCTAACTGAATAGGGATGTGTCTAACTGAATAGAGATGTGTCTAACTGAATAGAGATGTGTCTAACTGAATAGGGATGTGTCTAACTGAATAGAGATGTGTCTAACTGAATAGAGATGTGTCTAACTGAATAGAGGTGTGTCTAACTGAATAGGGATGTGTCTAACTGAATAGAGATGTGTCTAACTGAATAGGGATGTGTCTAACTGAATAGGGATGTGTCTAACTGAATAGGGACGTGTCTAACTGAATAGGGATGTGTCTAACTGAATAGGGATGTGTCTAACTGAATAGGGATGTGTCTAACTGAATAGAGATGTGTCTAACTGAATAGGGATGTGTCTAACTGAATAGGGATGTGTCTAACTGAATAGGGATGTGTCTAACTGAATAGGGATGTGTCTAGCTGAATAGGGATGTGCCTAGCTGAATAGGGATGTGTCTAACTGAATAGAGATGTGTCTAACTGAATAGGGATGTGTCTAACTGAATATAGATGTGTCTAACTGAATAGGGATGTGTCTAACTGAATAGGGATGTGCCTAGCTGAATAGGGATGTGTCTAACTGAATAGGGATGTGTCTAACTGAATAGGGATGTGTCTAACTGAATAGGGATGTGTCTAACTGAATAGGGATGTGTCTATCTGAATAGGGATGTGTCTAGCTGAATAGGGATGTGTCTAACTGAATAGGGATGTGTCTAACTGAATAGGGATGTGTCTAACTGAATAGGGATGTGTCTAGCTGAATAGGGATGTGCCTAGCTGAATAGGGATGTGTCTAACTGAATAGAGATGTGTCTAACTGAATAGGGATGTGTCTAACTGAATAGAGATGTGTCTAACTGAATAGGGATGTGTCTAACTGAATAGGGATGTGCCTAGCTGAATAGGGATGTGTCTAACTGAATAGGGATGTGTCTAACTGAATAGGGATGTGTCTAACTGAATAGGGATGTGTCTATCTGAATAGGGATGTGTCTAGCTGAATAGGGATGTGTCTAACTGAGTAGGGATGTGTCTAACTGAATAGGGATGTGTCTAACTGAATAGGGATGTGCCTAGCTGAATAGGGATGTGCCTAGCTGAATAGGGATGTGTCTAACTGAATGGGGATGTGTCTATCTGAATAGGGATGTGTCTAGCTGAATAGGGATGTGTCTAACTGAATAGGGATGTGTCTAACTGAATAGGGATGTGTCTAGCTGAATATGGATGTGCCTAGCTGAATAGGGATGTGTCTAACTGAATAGAGATGTGTCTAACTGAATAGGGATGTGTCTAACTGAATAGAGATGTTTCTAACTGAATAGGGATGTGTCTAACTGAATAGGGATGTGCCTAGCTGAATAGAGATGTGTCTAACTGAATAGGGATGTGTCTAACTGAATAGAGATGTGATGGCTCCTCTGTCTCTCCCACAAAGCAATATGACAGCGTAATGTATTTATAATGTAAAATGAACATCTGTACAGAAAGACTAATGTGAAGGACAAATTGGAGAGGAGGAACTTCTTGATGCAATTAAAGCCTTTAAATCTGGTAAAACTCCAGGGCTGAATGGATTACCAGTTGAGGTATACGTATCTGTATTTGATGTTCTCAGAGGACCATTGTTAGCATGTTTCAACCACTCCTATAACAATGGAAGATTATCAGATAAGAAGACTCAACAAGAAGATCTGATTGAATTATTACTGAAACAGGACCCAAGTGGTAAATATAAAGATCCAGTCCATTTAATAACGTGGACGCCCCTTTGTGTTGTGATGCAAAAGCTATAGCAAAATAACTAGCGCATAGAATTAAAAAGGTATTATCGGACATTATTCATCCTAATCAGACAGGTTTTTTACATGGACGATACATTGGAGGTAATACAAGACAAATACTGGAAACAATAGAACACTTTTAAAAATCTGGGAAACCAAGCCTGGTATTCATAGCTGACCTTGAAAGAGCTTTTGAAAAAGTATGACTGGAATTTATATACAGTGCATTCGTAAAGTATTCTGTCCCCTCTACTTTTTCCACATTTTCTTACGTTACAGCCTTATTCTAACATTTCCCCCTCATCAATCTACACACAATACCACATAATGACAAACGCAAAAACTGGTTTTTAGAAATGTATTCCAAAATGGATTACATTGTCATCTCTGGAGGAAACCTGACACCATCCCTACAGTGAAGCATGGTGGTGCCAGCATCATGCTGTGGGATGTTTTTCAGTGACAGGGGCTGGGAGACTAGTCAGGATCGAAGGAAAGATGAATGGAGCAAAGTAATGAGATCTTTGATGAAAACCTGTGCCAGAGCGCACAGGACCTCAGACTGGGGCGAAGGTTCACCTTCCAACAGGACAACGACCCTAAGCACACAGCCAAGACAACACAGGAGTGGCTTCAGGACAAGTCTCTGAATGTCCTTGAGTCACCCAGCCAGAGCCTGGACTTGAACCCGATCGAACATCTCTGGAGAGACCTGAAAATAGCTGTGCAGCGATGCTCCCCATCTAACCTGACAGAGCTTGAGAGGATCTGCAGAGAGGAATGGGAGAAACTCCCCAAATACAGGTGTGTCAAACTTGTAGCGTCAAACCCAAGAAGACTCAAGGATGTAATCATAATTGCTTTAACACAGTATTAAGTAAAGGGTCTGAATACTTATGTAAATGTGTAATTGCAGTTTTTTTTTTTTTTTTTTTTTAACAAGAAAATTGCTTTGTCACTATGGAGTATTGTGTGTAGAATGATAAGGGGGAGAAAAACAATGTAATCCATTTTAGAATAAGGCTGCAATGTAACAAAATGTGGAAAAAGTCAAGTGGTCTGAATACTTTCCGAATGCACTGTATGTGGGTGGACTTTGGCTCGTTGACGAATAACCGCCCCCAGTTACTGCAGAGGATGGCTGCCATGTAAAGAATGAGCCGATAAACAAAACGAGGCTGAGGATCTAACTGCCGCTCTGCACAGTGTCAATCAACATAGTTGATACAGGAGAACAGAGAGAGTGCTGGATAAGGGTCTGCTCTTTAATGGCCTGTGATGGCTGCAGGTTAGGCTGAGGGAGAGAAAGCGCTGGATGAGAGCAGTGAGTCTCAATGCATCCAGCTGATTTGCGGGAGAAAAACCATCTATCTTATATCAGAACCTATGCTGTACATCTAAAGCAACCACCCTTCGGCAGAACCAGGGTCTCAACTTCTACATTATCAGGGGAGAACTTGACACCGTGACACAATGCTCTTTGTCCTATTGAGTAGTAGTCTATGTAGGATAATTTCCCACAAGGGCTTTAAAATGTATAACAGCCACAGGGGCAAATCGTCAGCAAGATCATGTATTCCTTTCCCCCCAGTCTGTCTGTGTGGGAGCAGGAATAATTCTGCTGGTGCTGATAGAAGGCTGATAGATGACTCTCTCTATCCCTATTCTCTCTCTATTCCTCTCTCTATTCCTCTCCTCTCTCTACATCCTCTCTCTATCCCTATTCTCTCTCTATTCATCTCTCTATTCCTCTCCTCTCTCTACATCCTCTCTCTATCCCTATTCTCTCTCTATCCCTCTCTCTATTCCTCTCCTCTCTCTATCCCTCTCCCTCTCTACATCCTCTCTCTATCCCTATTCTCTCTCTATTCCTCTCTCTATTCCTCTCCTCTCTCTATCCCTCTCCCTCTCTACATCCTCTCTCTATCCCTATTCTCTCTATTCCTCTCTCTATTCCTCTCCTCTCTCTATCCCTCTTCCTCTCTACATCCTCTCTCTATCCCTATTCTCTCTCTATCCCTCTCTCTATTCCTCTCCTCTCTCTATCCCTCTCCCTCTCTACATCCTCTCTCTATCCCTATTCTCTCTCTATTCCTCTCTCTATTCCTCTCTCTATTCCTCTCCTCTCTCTACATCCTCTCTCTATCCCTATTCTCTCTCTATTCCTCTCTCTATTCCTCTCTCTATTCCTCTCCTCTCTCTACATCCTCTCTCTATCCCTATTCTCTCTCTATTCATCTCTCTATTCCTCTCTCTATTCCTCTCTCTATTCCTCTCCTCTCTCTACATCCTCTCTCTATCCCTATTCTCTCTCTATTCCTCTCTCTATTCCTCTCTCTATTCCTCTCCTCTCTCTACATCCTCTCTCTATCCCTATTCTCTCTCTATTCCTCTCTCTATTCCTCTCCTCTCTCTACATCCTCTCTCTATCCCTATTCTCTCTCTATCCCTCTCTCTATTCATCTCCTCTCTCTATCCCTCTCCCTCTCTACATCCTCTCTCTATCCCTATTCTCTCTCTATCCCTCTCTCTATTCCTCTCCTCTCTCTATCCCTCTCCCTCTCTACATCCTCTCTCTATCCCTATTCTCTCTCTATCCCTCTCTCTATTCCTATCCTCTCTCTATCCCTCTCCCTCTCTACATCCTCTCTCTATCCCCATTCTCTCTCTATTCCTCTCTCTATTCCTCTCCTCTCTCTATTCCTCTCCTCTCTCTATCCCTCTCCCTCTCTACATCCTCTCTCTATCCCTATTCTTTCTCTATCCCTCTCTCTATTCCTCTCCTCTCTCTATCCCTCTCCTCTCTCTATCCCTCTCTCTATTCCTCTCTCTATTCCTCTCTCTATTCCTCTCCTCTCTCTATTCCTCTCCTCTCTCTATCCCTCTCCCTCTCTACATCCTCTCTCTATCCCTATTCTCTCTCTATCCCTCTCTCTATTCCTCTCCTCTCTCTATCCCTCTCCCTCTCTACATCCTCTCTCTATCCATATTATCTCTCTATCCCTCTCTCTATTCCTCTCCCTCTCTACATCCTCTCTCTATCCCTCTCCCTCTCTACATCCTCTCTCTATTCCTCTCCTCTCTCTATCCCTCTCCCTCTCTACATCCTCTCTCTATTCCTCTCCTCTCTCTATCCCTCTCCCTCTCTACATCCTCTCTCTATCCATATTATCTCTATATCCCTCTCTCTATCCCTCTCCCTCTCTACATCCTCTCTCTATTCCTCTCCTCTCTCTATTCCTCTCCTCTCTCTATTCCTCTCCTCTCTCTATTCCTCTCCCTCTCTACATCCTCTCTCTATCCATATTATCTCTATATCCCTCTCTCTATTCCTCTCCTCTCTCTATCCCTCTCCCTCTCTACATCCTCTCTCTATTCATATTCTCTCTCTATCCCTCTCTCTATTCCTCTCCCTCTCTGCATCCTCTCTCTATCCCTATTCTCTCTCTATCCCTCTCTCTATTCCTCTCCCTCTCTACATCCTCTCTCTATCCCTCTCCCTCTCTACATCCTCTCTCTATCCCTATTCTCTCTATCCCTCTCTCTATTCCTCTCCTCTCTCTATCCCTCTCCCTCTCTACATCCTCTCTCTATCCCTATTCTCTCTATCCCTCTCTCTATTCCTCTCCTCTCTCTATCCCTCTCCCTCTCTACATCCTCTCTCTATCCCTATTCTCTCTCTATCCCTCTCTCTATTCCTCTCCTCTCTCTATCCCTCTCCCTCTCTACATCCTCTCTCTATCCCTATTCTCTCTCTATCCCTCTCTCTATTCCTCTCCCTCTCTACATCCTATCTCTATTCATATTCTCTCTCTATCCCTCTCTCTATTCCTCTCCCTCTCTACATCCTCTCTCTATCCCTATTCTCTCTCTATCCCTCTCTCTATTCCTCTCCCTCTCTACATCCTCTCTCTATCCCTATTCTCTCTCTATCCCTCTCTCTATTCCTCTCCTCTCTCTATCCCTCTCCCTCTCTACATCCTCTCTCTATCCATATTATCTCTCTATCCCTCTCTCTATTCCTCTCCCTCTCTACATCCTCTCTCTATCCCTCTCCCTCTCTACATCCTCTCTCTATTCCTCTCCTCTCTCTATCCCTCTCCCTCTCTACATCCTCTCTCTATCCATATTATCTCTCTATCCCTCTCTCTATTCCTCTCCTCTCTCTATTCCTCTCCCTCTCTACATCCTCTCTCTATCCCTCTCCCTCTCTACATCCTCTCTCTATCCCTCTCCCTCTCTACATCCTCTCTCTATCCCTCTCCCTCTCTACATCCTCTCTCTATTCCTCTCCTCTCTCTATCCCTCTCTCTATTCCTCTCCCTCTCTACATCCTCTCTCTATCCATATTATCTCTCTATCCCTCTCTCTATCCCTCTCCCTCTCTACATCCTCTCTCTATCCATATTATCTCTCTATCCCTCTCTCTATTCCTCTCCCTCTCTACATCCTCTCTCTATTCCTCTCCTCTCTCTATCCCTCTCCCTCTCTACATCCTCTCTCTATCCATATTATCTCTCTATCCCTCTCTCTATTCCTCTCCTCTCTCTATTCCTCTCCTCTCTCTATTCCTCTCCTCTCTCTATCCCTCTCCCTCTCTACATCCTCTCTCTATCCATATTATCTCTCTATCCCTCTCCCTCTCTATCCCTCTCTCTATCCCTCTCTCTATTCCTCTCTCTATTCCTCTCTCTATTCCTCTCCTCTCTCTATTCCTCTCCTCTCTCTATCCCTCTCCCTCTCTACATCCTCTCTCTATCCATATTATCTCTATATCCCTCTCTCTATTCCTCTCCTCTCTCTATCCCTCTCCCTCTCTACATCCTCTCTCTATTCATATTCTCTCTCTATCCCTCTCTCTATTCCTCTCCCTCTCTGCATCCTCTCTCTATCCCTATTCTCTCTCTATCCTCTCTCTATTCCTCTCCCTCTCTACATCCTCTCTCTATCCCTCTCCTCTCTACATCCTCTCTCTATCCCTATTCTCTCTCTATCCCTCTCTCTATTCCTCTCCTCTCTCTATCCCTCTCCCTCTCTACATCTCTCTCTATCCCTATTCTCTCTATCCTCTCTCTATTCCTCTCTCTCTCTATCCCTCTCCCTCTCTACATCCCTCTCTATCCCTATTCTCTCTCTATCCCTCTCTCTATTCCTCTCCTCTCTCTATCCCTCTCCCTCTCTACATCCTCTCTCTATCCCTATTCTCTCTCTATCCCTCTCTCTATTCCTCTCCCTCTCTACATCCTATCTCTATTCATATTCTCTCTCTATCCCTCTCTCTATTCCTCTCCCTCTCTACATCCTCTCTCTATCCCTATTCTCTCTCTATCCCCTCTCTATTCCTCTCCTCTCTACATCCTCTCTCTATCCCTATTCTCTCTCTATCCCTCTCTCTATTCCTCTCCCTCTCTACATCCTCTCTCTATCCCTATTCTCTCTCTATCCCTCTCTCTATTCCTCTCCCTCTCTACATCCTATCTCTATTCATATTCTCTCTCTATCCCTCTCTCTATTCCTCTCCCTCTCTACATCCTCTCTCTATCCCTATTCTCTCTCTATCCCTCTCTCTATTCCTCTCCCTCTCTACATCCTCTCTCTATCCCTATTCTCTCTCTATCCCTCTCTCTATTCCTCTCCCTCTCTACATCCTCTCTCTATCCCTATTCTCTCTCTATCCCTCTCTCTATTCCTCTCCCTCTCTGCATCCTCTCTCTATCCCTATTCTCTCTCTATCCCTCTCTCTATTCCTCTCCCTCTCTCTATCCTCTCTATATCCTCTCTCTAGTCCTCTCTCTCTCTATTCCTCTCCCTCTCTACATCCTCTCTCTGTCCTCTCTATATCCTCTCTCTATCCACTCTCTATCCTCTCTCTATCCTCTCTATATATCCTCTCTATCCTCTCTATATATCCTCTCTCTATCCTCTCTCTATCCTCACTATATCCTCTCTATCCTCTCTATCCCTCTCTCTATCCTCTATCTATCCTCTCTCTATCCTCTCTATATATCCTCTCTATATATCCTCTCTCTATCCTCTCTCTATCCTCTCTATATATCCTCTCTATATATCCTCTCTATATCCAATCTCTATCCTCTCTCTATCCTCTCTCTATCCTCTCTCTATCCTCTCTCTATCCTCTCTCTATCCTCTCTCTATCCTCTCTATATATCCTCTCTATCCTCTCTATATCCTCTCTCTATCCCCTCTATATATCCTCTCTATCACTCTCTCTATCACTCTCTCTATCCTCTCTCTATCCTCTCTCTATCCTCTCTCTATCCTCTCTATCCCTCTCTCTATCCTCTCTATATATCCTCTCTATATATCCTCTCTATCCTCTCTATCCCTCTCTCTATCCACTCTCTATCCACTCTCTATCCTCTCTATATATCCTCTCTATCCTCTCTATCCCTCTCTCTATCCTCTCTCTATCCTCTCTCTATCCTCTCTCTATCCTCTCTATCCTCTCTATCCCTCTCTCTATCCTCTCTCTATCCTCTCTCTATCCTCTCTATCCTCTCTCTATCCTCTCTCTATCCTCTCTCTATCCTCTCTCTATCCTCTCTCTATCCTCTCTATCCCTCTCTCTATCCTCTCTCTATCCCTCTCTCTATCCTCTCTCTATCCACTCTCTATCCTCTCTATATCCACTCTCTATCCTCTCTCTATCCTCTCTCTATCCTCTCTCTATCCTCCCTCTATCCTCTCTATCCCTCTCTCTATCCTCTCTCTATCCTCTCTCTATCCTCTCTATCCCTCTCTCTATCCTCTCTCTATCCTCTCTCTATCCTCTCTCTATCCTCTCTCTATCCTCTCTATCCCTCTCTCTATCCTCTCTCTATCCCTCTCTCTATCCTCTCTCTATCCACTCTCTATCCACTCTCTATCCACTCTCTATCCTCTCTATATCCACTCTCTATCCTCTCTCTATCCTCTCTCTATCCTCTCTCTATCCTCGCTCTATCCTCTCTCTATCCTCTCTCTATCCTCTCTATATATCCTCTCTATATATCCTCTCTATATATCCTCTCTATCCTCTCTATATATCCTCTCTATATATCCTCTCTCTATCCTCTCTCTATCCTCTCTATATCCTCTCTATATATCCTCTCTATATATCCTCTCTATCCCTCTCTATATCCTCTCTCTATCCTCTCTCTATCCTCTATCTATCCTCTCTATATCCTCTCTCTATCCTCTCTTTATCCTCTCTATATCCTCTCTCTATCCTCTCTATCCACTCTCTATCCTCTCTCTATCCTCTCTCTATCCTCTCTCTATCCTCTCTCTATCCTCTATCTATCCTCTCTCTATCCTCTCTCTATCCTCTCTATATCCTCCCTATATCCTCTCTCTATCCTCTCTCTATCCTCTCTATATATCCTCTCTATATATCCTCTCTGTTATGCAGGTGAATGAGGACCCAAAAGCGACTTGGCGAAAACAGAGTCTTTAATCCAGTAAAGTAAATAATCAATCATAAAGCACAATTCCACTCGTAATGACGAGAACAGACTGGAGACTCGATCATGAACTGCAGGTTGCCTCGGGAAGGCACTTGACCGTAGCAGACTCAGACACCTGCTCACCACGCAGCATCTGAGGGAAACACGACACGACAGGGCGATACAAAGACACAGCACGGTGAACAATAGACAAGGATCCGACAGGGCAGAAACGGAACACAAGGGGAGAAATAGGGACTCTAATCAGGGGAAAAGATAGGGAACAGGTGTGGGAAGACTAAATGATTGATTAGGGGAATAGGAACAGCTGGGAGCAGGAACGGAACGATAGAGAGGAGAGAGAGAGGGAGGGAGAGAGAAAAAGGGGAACGAACCTAAAAAGACCAGCAGGGGGAAAACGAACAGAAGGAAAAGCGAAATGACAAGACAATATAAGACAAAACATGACACTCTCTCTATATCCTCTCTCTATCCTCTCTCTATCCTCTCTATATATCCTCTCTATATCCTCTCTCTATCCTCTCTCTATCCTCTCTATATATCCTCTCTATCCTCTCTCTATCCTCTCTCTATCCTCTCTATATCCTCTCTATATCCTCTCTCTATCCTCTCTCTATCCTCTCTCTATATATCCTCTCTCTATCCTCTCTCTATCCTCTCTATATATCCTCTCTATCCTCTCTATATCCTCTCTCTATCCTCTCTCTATCCTCTCTATATATCCTCTTTATCCTCTCTCTATCCTCTCTCTATCCTCTCTATCCCTATCTCTATCCTCTCTTTATCCTCTCTCTATCCTCTCTCTATCCTCTCTATCCCTCTCTCTATCCTCTCTTTATCCTCTCTCTATCCTCTCTATATATCCTCTCTATATATCCTCTCTATCCTCTCTCTATCCTCTCTCTATCCTCTCTCTATCCTCTCTTTATCCTCTCTCTATCCTCTCTCTATCCTCTCTATCCTCTCTCTATCCTCTCTATCCTCTCTATCCTCTCTCTATCCACTCTCTATCCTCTCTCTATCCTCTCTCTATCCTCTCTCTATCCTCTCTCTATCCTCTCTCTGTCCTCTCTCTGTCCTCTCTCGGTCCTCTCTCTGTCCTCTCTCTGTCCTCTCTCTGTCCTCTCTATATCCTCTCTCTATCCTCTCTCTATCCACTCTCTATCCTCTCTCTATCCACTCTCTATCCTCTCTATATCCACTCTCTATCCTCTCTCTATCACTCTCTATCCTCTCTCTATCCCTCTCTATCCTCTCTATCCTCTTTCTATCCTCCTACCTATATCCTCTTTATATATCCCTCTCTCTATCCTCTCTATATCCCCCTCTCTATATCCTCTCTCTATCCTCTCTGTATCCCCTGTATATCATCTCTATCCTCTCTATCCTCTCTATCCTCTCTATATCATCTCTCTATCCTCTCTCTATGCTCTCTCTATCCTCTCTCTATGCTCTCTCTATCCTCTCTCTATCCCTGACAGATCACAAAGCAGCATACAACCTGCCCTGAGGGCATCCATAGGTCACAATTGTTTTACTTCTCTCTCTGACCACTCAGAGGCTGGTTTAGACATACAGTTGAGCCGTTCTCTCTCTCGCTCTCTCTCTCTCTCTCAAACACAGATGAAAATATCTTTGGATTAATAATGCAGCTGCTCTTGTCCGTGGCAGCGAGTGGGATGCATTATTAAACGCGTGTGGGGCTAAGAAAAGTAGAAAAGTGCTTCTCAGCCTGTTAATCAGTAAATTACACACTGTGGTCTGATGGTGCCAGCTGTACACTCAGGAACCACAATAACGAGCTAGTTTTCTATCTCTCTGGATGACTGTTGCACTTTCACTGGGTGCATGATTCAGCTCAAAGGAAGCAGATGACGTCAATACTGTACTATAGTGAACTGAAAGTTTACTATGCTCTCAAGACAATCTGACCCAAGGCTAGTGAGGTATATTTCTGAAGTGTCCCAATCCGAACTACCTCATAGGTAGTGTGAAAGAATGTGTGTAATGTGACTCAAAGGAAAACTGATATTGTGGAATCAAGCCAATCAATAATGAAAAGAAATAGAACACATTTTTATGGATCATAGTACTTTTTGTGTGTTTCCAATCTGTATTTGCCATAGAGCTTATGATATATACTGAAAGAGTGGGAGTAGGATGAGGAAGCCTGCATGACCTGATCGGTCTGCTACAGAACTCACCGATATTGGAGTGCTTCAGCAGTCGGCAGATCCTGGCCTCTCTGTCCAGCTTCTGGTGATCTGAAAGCCAAACACGCAGACAGATAGTTTCACGACGCAGGAAACATTACAGGTGTGCTATCTTAATTTGACCCTGCTTCTCACAGCAGGAAAATAATTCTGCAGTGACAGGAAATGTGAATTATTATTATTATTGGACATTTTTGTATGGGGTTGTTGGGGCCTTTCTAAACATTGAGTACACTCCAATTAGCATTTCCTGCTGTGCAGGAAAGTTCCCTGTGACAACAGATTGATCAAATGAAGATAGCTCTAAAAAGATGCCTGAGTATCCGACCTAGAATTCCGAATTGGATGACGATACTCAAAACGATACTTAAAAACCTTATTCCTTATGATAGATTTTTCTTGACTGTCTGTTATGCCATGTACGAATGTGTTATTCAATGCGTTTCTATGGGCTATAGCAGTAAAGGCTAAATTCACTGATTCATCAAATGATTTTGAAATATATTTTTCATACCTACAGGGGTGGTAGGGAGGGATGAGGGTGGGTGGTAGGGAGGGATGAGGGTGGGTGGTAGGGAGGGATGAGGGTGGGTGGTAGGGAGGGAAGGAAGGAAGGAAGGAAGATGGTAGGTGGGGAGGGAGGTGGGGAGGGGGAGGGAGGGAGGAGGGAGGGAGGGAGGGAGGAGGGAGGGAGGGAGGGAGGGAGGGAGGGAGGGAGGGAGGGAGGGAGGGAGGGAGGGAGGGAGGGAGGGAGGGAGGGAGGGAGGTGAAGATGGTAGATGAGAGGGAAGGGTTGATGGTGGGTGGTAGGGAAGGAAGGAAGGAAGGAAGGAAGGAAGGAAGGAAGGAAGGAAGGAAGGAAGGAAGGAAGGAAGGAAGGAAGGAAGGAAGGAAGGAAGGAAGGAAGGAAGGTGAAAGGGTGATGGTGGGCATGGTACAGAGGGAGGAGGTTGGGGAGGAGAGAGAGGTCACATTGACACAAGCTACTCTCCCCAGTAATGAAAGTGAGATGGCGGGCAGTCAGCAAGATAACAATGCTGCTTTGCCAAATAAATGCTCCCTCTGTCCGAGAACAGAGGGCTTTCTGCAGTATTTATAAGTGACCCAAATTGGCAAGGGAGACCCCCTTTTTCCTCCTAATATCTACCCCTCTGTTCATACACTCCTTCACTGTCTGCTCAATCTGCACAGCTCAATCTCTTTCACTGTCTGCTCAGTCTGTACAGCTCATTCTCATTCTCCTTCACCAATCATGAGGAGTGTATCAGTCTTACAGTAAAAAGCCATTGCCCCTTGATCAAGTTCATGATTGCATCGGAGATGAGATAAACCAAGCCTCCTCCATCATACAGGCTTTTCTTGTGTGAGCAGTAGCTTCACAAAAACCCATCTGCTGTGTAGCAGCAGCATTTATCATTATCAGTAAGTACTGTTTCGGCAGTATCACCATACCACAGGAGGCTGGTTGCACCTTAATTGGGGAGGACGGTATCGTGGTAATGGCTGGAGTGGAATAGGTGGAATGGTATCAAATACATCAAACACATAGTTTCAATGTGTTTGATGCCATTTCATTTGCTCCGTTCCAGACATTATTATGAGCCGTCCTCCCCTCACCAGCCTCCACTGCACCATTACACATATAAGAAATGAAACAAATATAATCTCGTCCTTTCCTTGTAGAATATTTGCCGTCGTACCAGCTTTTAAGCGCATGCCAATCTCCTCCTCCGTCCCTACAGCCTCCCTGTACTGTACGCCATCCACTGTAATGTATACGCAAAGATATGCTCTGGACTTTAAAAATGGTGTTGCTAAGCAACCCGGCGGAATACACCAGGACTAGAACTATAAGCTATAGCTGAGTAAAAATACAGAGGGAGAAATGGAGTTCATGCAGCCCTGTGTAAATCCTCCAATAGGGGTATAATGAAAGACAAATGAAGCTTCAACAGCACTGAGCACAGAACACAAGTCAAGGGCAATACACCAGGATAGTGTGATACGACAATGAGCCTTACAAAAACATTTTCCAATCAGATATTAAACAATGACAATCAAACAGGAAATGACATACACCGTAGAATAATAGACCCCTCTGCGTTTCAATGCAATAATAAAACACAGGTCCTTAAATGGCTTTAAGTGTATTATACTGTATGTCCAATACATTGTATTAGTGTAACTTTGTACAGTATCATTGATGCTCACTGTATTAGTACATTGATTAACACATTGACACTGACATGTATAGTATACTGTAGATTAACACACAGACATGTATAGTATACTGTAGATTAACACATTGACATGTATAGTATACTGTAGATTAACACATTGACATGTATAGTATACTGTAGATTAACACATTGACATGTATAGTATACTGTAGATTAACACACTGACATGTATAGTATACTGTAGATTAACACATTGACATGTATAGTATACTGTAGATTAACACACAGACATGTATAGTATACTGTAGATTAACACACAGACATGTATAGTATACTGTAGATTAACACACAGACATGTATAGTATACTGTAGATTAACACATTGACATGTATAGTATACTGTAGATTAACACACTGACATGTATAGTATACTGTAGATTAACACACAGACATGTATAGTATACTGTAGATTAACACATAGACATGTATAGTATACTGTAGATTAACACATAGACATGTATAGTATACTGTAGATTAACACACAGACATGTATAGTATACTGTAGATTAACACACATACATGTATAGTATACTGTAGATTAACACACAGACATGTATAGTATACTGTAGATTAACACACAGACATGTATAGTATACTGTAGATTAAACACATTGACATGTATAGTATACTGTAGATTAACACATTGACATGTATAGTATACTGTAGATTAACACATTGACATGTATAGTATACTGTAGATTAACACATTGACATGTATAGTATACTGTAGATTAACACATTGACATGTATAGTATACTGTAGATTAACACATTGACATGTATAGTATACTGTAGATTAACACATTGACATGTATAGTATACTGTAGATTAACACACAGACATGTATAGTATACTGTAGATTAACACATAGACATGTATAGTATACTGTAGATTAACACACAGACATGTATAGTATACTGTAGATTAACACATTGACATGTATAGTATACTGTAGATTAACACATAGACATGTATAGTATACTGTAGATTAACACATAGACATGTATAGTATACTGTAGATTAACACATAGACATGTATAGTATACTGTAGATTAACACATTGACATGTATAGTATACTGTAGATTAACACACTGACATGTATAGTATACTGTAGATTAACACATTGACATGTATAGTATACTGTAGATTAACACATTGACATGTATAGTATACTGTAGATTAACACACAGACATGTATAGTATACTGTAGATTAACACACAGACATGTATAGTATACTGTAGATTACCACACAGACATGTATAGTATACTGTAGATTAACACACTGACATGTATAGTATACTGTAGATTAACACATTGACATGTATAGTATACTGTAGATTAACACATAGACATGTATAGTATACTGTAGATTAACACATTGACATGTATAGTATACTGTAGATTAACACACAGACATGTATAGTATACTGTAGATTAACACACAGACATGTATAGTATACTGTAGATTAACACATTGACATGTATAGTATACTGTAGATTAACACACAGACATGTATAGTATACTGTAGATTAACACACAGACATGTATAGTATACTGTAGATTAACACATTGACATGTATAGTATACTGTAGATTAACACATTGACATGTATAGTATACTGTAGATTAACACACAGACATGTATAGTATACTGTAGATTAACACATTGACATGTATAGTATACTGTAGATTAACACATTGACATGTATAGTATACTGTAGATTAACACATTGACATGTATAGTATACTGTAGATTAACACATTGACATGTATAGTATACTGTAGATTAACACACAGACATGTATAGTATACTGTAGATTAACACACAGACATGTATAGTATACTGTAGATTAACACATTGACATGTATAGTATACTGTAGATTAACACATTGACATGTATAGTATACTGTAGATTAACACATTGACATGTATAGTATACTGTAGATTAACACATTGACATGTATAGTATACTGTAGATTAACACATTGACATGTATAGTATACTGTAGATTAACACATTGACATGTATAGTATACTGTAGATTAACACATTGACATGTATAGTATACTGTAGATTAACACATTGACATGTATAGTATACTGTAGATTAACACATTGACATGTATAGTATACTGTAGATTAACACATTGACATGTATAGTATACTGTAGATTAACACACAGACATGTATAGTATACTGTAGATTAACACACAGACATGTATAGTATACTGTAGATTAACACACAGACATGTATAGTATACTGTAGATTAACACACAGACATGTATAGTATACTGTAGATTAACACACAGACATGTATAGTATACTGTAGATTAACACATTGACATGTATAGTATACTGTAGATTAACACACAGACATGTATAGTATACTGTAGATTAACACACAGACATGTATAGTATACTGTAGATTAACACACAGACATGTATAGTATACTGTAGATTAACACACAGACATGTATAGTATACTGTAGATTAACACACAGACATGTATAGTATACTGTAGATTAACACATTGACATGTATAGTATACTGTAGATTAACACACAGACATGTATAGTATACTGTAGATTAACACACAGACATGTATAGTATACTGTAGATTAACACATTGACATGTATAGTATACTGTAGATTAACACATTGACATGTATAGTATACTGTAGATTAACACACAGACATGTATAGTATACTGTAGATTAACACATTGACATGTATAGTATACTGTAGATTAACACACAGACATGTATAGTATACTGTAGATTAACACATTGACATGTATAGTATACTGTAGATTAACACATTGACATGTATAGTATACTGTAGATTAACACACAGACATGTATAGTATACTGTAGATTAACACACAGACATGTATAGTATACTGTAGATTAACACACTGACATGTATAGTATACTGTAGATTAACACACTGACATGTATAGTATACTGTAGATTAACACACAGACATGTATAGTATACTGTAGATTAACACACAGACATGTATAGTATACTGTAGATTAACACACTGACATGTATAGTATACTGTAGATTAACACATAGACACAGACATGTATAGTATACTGTAGATTAACACATAGACACAGACATGTATAGTATACTGTAGATTAACACATAGACACAGACATGTATAGTATACTGTAGATTAACACACAGACATGTATAGTATACTGTAGATTAACACATAGACACAGACATGTATAGTATACTGTAGATTAACACACTGACATGTATAGTATACTGTAGATTAACACATAGACACAGACATGTATAGTATACTGTAGATTAACACACAGACATGTATAGTATACTGTAGATTAACACACAGACACAGATACCATGATAATTGCTGGTCTTATTTTACACTCCTGCTGTATGCACAATAACCTGCAGATAGACGAACATGGGCCTGACCCTTGAAGACGACCTACGTAGTTTGTCTCAATGTAGACAGACAATCAATCGATCCACAGTTGGATAGTTGAATACCTTGAGTGATTTTCCCAGCACCAGTAGGCCAACACGTTTTGGTGTGAAGCCTTTTTAATCTAAAGAACAGCTCACTCACAGCTGATTCGGGTTAAATGATCTACCCTACTGGTCCAGCTGTCCATTATCAGAATGCTAATAATCCTCCAATGCTACTCCGCCAGATGTCTTTCCCTGCTCTATGCAATCTGTCCAGCTCACCATTACATCTGAGCCTTACGTCTGAGGGTCCCCAAACCGACAGACAGTTGGTCTCTACAGAGCAAGTAGAGAGGCAGGCTTCGTGTAGAATAAGTCTCTACAGAGCAAGTAGAGAGGCAGGCTTCGTGTAGAATGAGTTTCTACAGGGCAAGTAGAGAGGCAGGCTTCGTGTAGAATAAGTCTCTACAGAGCAAGTAGAGAGGCAGGCTTCGTGTAGAATGAGTTTCTACAGGGCAAGTAGAGAGGCAGGCTTCGTGTAGAATAAGTCTCTACAGAGCAAGTAGAGAGGCAGGCTTCGTGTAGAATGAGTTTCTACAGGGCAAGTAGAGAGGCAGGCTTCGTGTAAAATGAGTCTCTACAGGGCAAGTAGAGAGGCAGGCTTCGTGTAGAATGAGTCTCTACAGGGCAAGTAGAGAGGCAGGCTTCGTGTAGAATGAGTCTCTACAGGGCAAGTAGAGAGGCAGGCTTCGTGTAGAATGAGTCTCTACAGAGCAAGTAGAGGCAGGCTTCGTGTAGAATGAGTCTCTACAGGGCAAGTAGAGAGGCAGGCTTCGTGTAGAATGAGTCTCTACAGGGCAAGTAGAGAGGCAGGCTTTGTGTAGAATGAGTCTCTACAGGGCAAGTAGAGAGGCAGGCTTCGTGTAGAATGAGTCTCTACAGGGCAAGTAGAGAGGCAGGCTTCGTGTAGAATGAGTCTCTACAGAGCAAGTAGAGAGGCAGGCTTCGTGTAGAATGAGTCTCTACAGAGCAAGTAGAGAGGCAGGCTTCGTGGGAGTAAATGTAAAATCCTAGCAAATCCTTTTGGACCAAAGCAGTTGCATATCTGTGATCTCTAGGATAAATGTCTGCCATAGTCATTTACAGAGGCACACCAACTCATCTTTGTATTATTGTGACATTGACTATGATTGTACACATTAGGAACTCATATTAAACGCCATGAATTACTTGAAGTCAGACCATCTCTAACAACCAACCCCACAGGATATAATGGAACAGGCTACAACATGGTGAGAAAAGGAGAATCCAGTTTGAATGATCATTCAGCTCCTCTAGTGTGGATGTAGGGAGAGTGGATTGCTAGGGCATATATTTATTTACAATAAATCATGTTATGGTGCCAGCAGAGTCTCCTGGCAGAGGGCCAAGCAGGCAGCTGGTTGAGGGTTTCCTCCCAGGGTTCTATCTAACGTGCACACACACCTGTAACTTAAGGGAAATCAAAATCACATGCAAACAACATACAATGTGTGCTCCCCTGCATGCACAGTGTTCGATAGCCACGACAACATAATTTGCACTGTGCTCCACAAAACACTGTATGTACTCTCCTGGAAGCACATGCCACATGAATACAAATAGGCTGAAACGAAAGTAAACAACAAAGGAAGAGAGAATGGCATAAACTGGCAGGAAGCAGCAGGGGTTTCTGGGCTCACTAAGGAGTAGTCTGTCAGTCAGTCACAGGCCAACAGGGAGCTGTCTGTTTGTGGTTCCCCTCTACACACTCTCTCACACACAGAATATCAAACATCCTGCCTCCTCTCAGACCTCAGCATGCCAGCTGACAACACACCTCTCTACCAGACCCCTAGCCATCCATTCAGTATGGAGGCCTGACCACAACACACCTCTCTACCAGACCCCTAACCAGCCATTCAGTATGGAGGCCTGACCACAACACACCTCTCTAACAGACCCCTAGCCAGCTATTCAGTATGGATGCCTGACCACAACACACCTCTCTACCAGACCCCTAACCAGTTATTCAGTATGGAGGCCTGACCACAACACACCTCTCTACCAGACCCCTAACCAGTTATTCAGTATGGAGGCCTGACCACAACACACCTCTCTACCAGACCCCTAACCAGTTATTCAGTATGGAGGCCTGACCACAACACACCTCTCTACCAGACCCCTAACCAGCTATTTAGTATGGAGGCCTGACCACAACACAACTATCTACCAGACCCCTAACCAGTTATTCAGTATGGAGGCCTGACCACAACACACCTCTCTACCAGACCCCTAACCAGCTATTTAGTATGGAGGCCTGACCACAACACAACTATCTACCAGACCCCTAACCAGCTATTTAGTATGGATGCCTGACCACAACACACCTCTCTACCAGACCCCTAACCAGTTATTCAGTATGGAGGCCTGACCACAACACACCTCTCTACCAGACCCCTAACCAGTTATTCAGTATGGAGGCCTGACCACAACACACCTCTCTACCAGACCCCTAACCAGTTATTCAGTATGGAGGCCTGACCACAACACACCTCTCTACCAGACCCCTAACCAGCTATTTAGTATGGAGGCCTGACCACAACACAACTATCTACCAGACCCCTAACCAGCTATTTAGTATGGATGCCTGACCACAACACACCTCTCTAACAGACCCCTAACCAGCTATTCAGTATGGATGCCTGACCACAACACAACTATCTACCAGACCCCTAACCAGCTATTTAGTATGGATGCCTGACCACAACACACCTCTCTACCAGACCCCTAACCAGCTATTTAGTATGGAGGCCTGACCACAACACAACTATCTACCAGACCCCTAGCCAGCCATTCAGTATGGAGCTGTGGCCACAACATGGCGAAGCATCCCCTTCCTCCTCCCTACCTACCCCTCCCCTCCCCTCCCCACCCTCCCCTTCCTCCTCCCTTCCCTAACCTCCTATCCAACCTACCCCTCTCCTCTCCTCTCTACCTAACCCTCCCCTCACTTACCTACCCTCCCCTTCCTCCTCCCTACCCCTCCCCTCACCTCCCTACCCTCCCCTTCCTCCTCCCTACCCTCCCCTTCCTCCTCCCTACCCTCCCCTTCCTCCTCCCTACCCCTCTCCTCACCTCCCTACCCTCCCCTTTCTCCTCCCTACCCTCCCCTTCCTCCTCCCTACCCTACCCTCCCCTTCCTCCTCCCTACCCTCCCTCCTCCCTACCTACCCTCCCCTTCCTCCTCCCTACCCTCCCCTTCCTCCTCCCTACCTACCCTCCCCTTCCTCCTCCCTACCCTACCCTCCCCTTCCTCCTCCCTACCCTACCCTCCCCTTCCTCCTCCCTACCTACCCTCCCCTTCCTCCTCCCTACCCTACCCTCCCCTTCCTCCTCCCTACCTACCCTCCCCTTCCTCCTCCCTACCTACCCTCCACTTCCTCCTCCCTACCTACCCTCCCCTTCCTCCTCCCTACCCTACCCTCCCCTTCCTCCTCCCTACCTACCCTCCCCTTCCTCCTACCTACCTACCCTCCCCTTCCTCCTCCCTACCTACCCTCCCCTTCCTCCTCCCTACCCTTCCCCTCCCCTCCCTACCCTCCCCTTCCTCCTCCCTACCCAAACAAGAATTGGCAGTATGTATATATATATTTAGCCCAAACAACTACCTCTTTCCCTACTGTATTTATTTTATTTATTTATTTTGCTCCTTTGCACCCCATTATTTTTATTTCTACTTTGCACATTCTTCCACTGCAAATCTACCATTCCAGTGTTTTACTTGCTATATTGTATTTACTTTGCCACCATGGCCTTTTTTTTGCCTTTACCTTCCTTATCTCACCTCATTTGCTCACATCGTATATAGACTTGTTTATACTTTATTATTGACTGTATGTTTGTTTTTGTCGAACTGCTTTGCTTTATCTTGGCCAGGTCGCAATTGTAAATGAGAACTTGTTCTCAACTTGCCTACCTGGTTAAATAAAGGTGAAATAAAAAAGAAAATAAAAAATATATAATGTCCTGAAATGACATTGTGTTTATCTGGAAAAGGAGCAGTTTAGGCATAATTGAGTTAGAATGGTAGTAGCTATAACTCCGGTAAATTGCCCTGGAAATTTCAAAGACCATTTAACATGTCAAATCAAATCAAAAACATTGTTATTTGTCACATGCGCCGAATACAACAGGTGTAGACCTTACTGTGAAATGCTTACTTACAAGCCCTTAACCAACAACGCAGTTAAAAAGTATGAAATTTAACAAATGGATAAAACTAAAATAGTAACAATAAAATAACAAAATAAAATAACACAATAAAATAACGTTAGCATGTCACGCCTTGGTCACTATATTTTGTGTTTTTGGTATATGTTTGGGTAAGCCAGGGTGTGACATGGGTTTATATGTTGTGTTTCGTATTGGGGTTTGTAGTAATTGGGATTGTGTATGATTAGGGGTGGGTCTAGTTAGGCTTGGCTGCCTGGGGCGATTCTCAATCAGAGTCAGGTGCTTGTCGTTGTCTCTGATTGAGAACCGTATTTAGACAGCCTGACTTTCGCGTTGTATTTTGTGGGTGTTTGTTCCTGTCTCTGTGTAGTAGTCACCAGATAGGCTGTAATTAGTTCACGTTCCGTTTGTTGTTTTCTTATATCTGTTATTTCATGTACCGCGATATATTTAATTAAAGTCATGAGTAACCTACACGCTGCATTTCGGTCTGACTCTCTTCATTCAACAGACGAATGACGTTACATAGCAAGAATATATACAGGCTATATACAGGCTATATACAGGCTATATACAGGCTATATACAGGCTATATACAGGCTATATACAGGCTATATAGAGGCTATATACAGGCTATATAGAAGCTATATACAGGCTATATACAGGTTATATAGAGGCTATATACAGGCTATATAGAGGCTATATACAGGTTATATACAGGCTATATTCAGGCTATATACAGGCTATATACAGGCTATATACAAGGAGTACCAGTACTGAGTCAGTGTACTGGGGTATAAGGTAGTTGGGGTGATTGAGCTAATATGTACATGTAGGTTTGGTTAGGTGATTGATTGATTGAAGTGCTATGTACATGTAGGTGGGGGGAGTCCAGACAGCCGTTTAATTAACTATTCAGCAGTCTTATGGCTTTGGGGTAGAAGCTGTTCAGAAGCCTTTTAGTCCCAGACTTGGCGCTCCGGTACAGCTTGCCATACGGTAGCAGAGAGAACAGACTGTGACTTGGGTGGCTGGAGTCTTTGACAATTTTTAGGGCCTTCCTCTGACACCGCCTGGTATAGTGGTCCTGGATGGATGGGAGCTCTGCCATTGATGTACTGGGCCGTACGCACTACCCTCTATAGCGCCTTGCAGTTGGAAGCTGAGCAGTTGCCATAACAAGTGGTGATGCAACCAGTCAAGATGCTCTCGATGGTACAGGGGGCTAAGCTCACACCCCTGAGGGGCCTCCGTGTTGTCTACCCTCACCACCTTGGGACGGCCCATCAGAAAGTCCAGTATACAATTGCAGAGGGAGATGTTTAATCCCACGGTCCTTAGCTTAGTGATGCATTTGGAGGGCACTATGGTGTTGAATGCTGAGCTGTAGTCAAAGTATATTATTCTAATGTAGGTGTTCCTTTTGTCCAGGTGGGAAAGTGTCATATTACACTCTTAGAAAATGAATAAATCAAAAGGGGTTCTTCGGCTGTCCTCATAGGAGAACCCTTTTTGGTTCCAGGTAGAATTATTTTGGGTTGCATGTAAAACCCCTCTGTGGGAATATTTCTACATGGAACCAAAAAGGGTTCTACGAACCAGAAGGCTTCTATATGGAACCAAAAAGGGTTCTTCAAAGGGTTCTCCTATGAGGACAGCCGAAGAACCCTTTTAGGTTCAAGATAGCACCTTGTTTTCTGAGAGTGCAGTACAGTACACCCATTTTAAGAAAATATGTTAGCGTTGATGTTGTTTTTCCCTGAGCCGTCAGTTGGCCAAGGAGCCTTGCCTTCAGCAGCTCAGCTGGCTGATACATGGGCTGTATCACAACAGACTGAAGAAAAGGCGGGAATTGTTACTTCATTAATATTAATGCATCCAAATGTTTGAGTTATCACAGTCATTCTCAGTAAAGTCTACCATGCAAAAATTAATTATGTAAAAGTAATAATGTTTTTGTTTGGTTAGCTTTTGGAAATGTTAGATAGGGCATACAACTTTCCTTGACATCACACAAGGGTGGTCCGTTTAAAATTAATGAATTCTTCCCTCACCCCTTGCCCTGCAAGTGTCAACCCATCATATGCCATGATACATCATTAGAAGTGTCCACTTAATTTGAGGGCTGTGGGGAGAGGGTGACTTTTACGTGTTTGGAATGCAGCCAGAAACTGCTTCTCCAATAGAAATCCCTAAACGTAGAAATATGTCAGAGGGTCTAACGGTCGTCCGAAATACGCAAAGGCCATCTAATCAAAAGCACTCATTGAGTTTTCAATGAAAAATTCAAACGTCAGTTTGTCACTTTCGCGAGGTTGGAATAATAGCATGTTCAACTCCTTAAGACGGTGGTCTAGGTTGCGTTTTTAGATTTCAAGAAAATGAAGAAATAATCTCATTGGCTTCTCAAACCCCAGCCTGGTGTGTTTCTCAAGTGTTCCTGCGATGTTGCGCCTCTGGGTTTAGAAACGGTATTATTACCTTCATACAGTATATACATTCATTGACTTTAACACCTGTTACATTAGGCTGGATACACACATACAGCATAGACCAAATGAGAGAGGAATGCAGACAACACAATAAATAGTGGGTTTGAAGAAGTAGTACAATTATTTTGGTCAGACAGCTCTGCAGCATAGGCAGGCAGGCTAGCTAGAGAGGATGACTAAAGCGTTACAGTATTGGAGCACAGAGGTAACGTTATGGTTGATTGGCTGGGTGCTACTGTCTGAGTAGAGATGAGATGATGACTTTATGGAATGAAAAATAATCATGTCATATAATAAAAACAAATCAATATATCCAACTGAAATGTTTTATTATTTCAGAGTCATTTCCTATGTTTCTATTGATGTCTACCCAATGTGGACCTCTGACAGAGACAATGGATTATTTTTTAAATATTTTGGCAATTGAATGTTCACTATCTTTGCCTTTGTAATTTCCATTAAAAAGCTGAAAAATAATTTGTATGTCATTATTTCATAATGCATTTAATCTCAAAAAATGTTTTTATCTAAACCCAAGATTGAAAACCGTGATAAACCAAAACTGAACCAACATCCAAAATTAGTTAATAGACCAATTGCAAAGAGAGTTCCAAACCTCTGCCAATAACAGCTAGTTTTCAGTTCTCCCCTCCCCACTCCCAGACAGGCCTAGCAGAGTGTTTTTGTCATGTTTTGTCTTATATTGTCTTGTCATTATGCTTTCCCTTCTGTTCGTTTCCCCCTGCTGGTCTTATTAGGTTCGTTCCCTTTTTCTATCCCTCTCTCTCCCCCTCCCTCTCTCTCCTCTCTCTATCGTTCCGTTCCTGCTCCCAGCTGTTCCTCATTCT
Source organism: Oncorhynchus gorbuscha (assembly GCF_021184085.1). Taxonomy (NCBI): domain Eukaryota; kingdom Metazoa; phylum Chordata; class Actinopteri; order Salmoniformes; family Salmonidae; genus Oncorhynchus; species Oncorhynchus gorbuscha. Next base: position 31,359,569 of record NC_060192.1, on the reverse strand, counting down.
CCTACTCAATCATCTAGTCTTTTCACACCTGTTCCCTATCTTGCCCTCTGATTAGAGTCCCTATTTCTCCCCTTGTTTTCCGTTTCTGTCCTGTCGGATCCTTGTATATTGTTCGCCGTGCTGTGTCTTTGTCTCGCCCTGTCGTGTCTTGTTTCCCTCAGATGCTGCGTGTGAGCAGGTGTCTGAGTCTGCTACGGTCGGTGCCTTCCCGAGGCAACCTACAGTTAATGGTTGAGTCTCCAGTCTGTCCTCGTCACTACGAGTGGAATTAAGTTTTTTATGTTTTGTTTTCTGCTCTGATTGTCCAGGAGTATTGCCTATTTCCTTTACTGGAATAAAGACTCTGTTTTCGCCAAGTCGCTTTTGGGTCCTCATTCACCTGCATAACAGTTTTGGGGAAAAAAAGCTCTTTTTAACCATTTAAAGGAAATCTATTACAGTAACCACGTTTCCATCCAGTTTTCCTCATAAAAAAATTATCATGACAGTTTTGATGAAAACAGGCAGTTTCGGTACAGTTTTATAAATGGCGATATAATTGGTTAATCCGACATGGTGGGATCTTTTTGTGTCAGTAAAATTTATTATCCAGGAAATGGTGGTGGAAACGCCTTTATGCACAAATATTGATATAATAACCATTGTATTGAAGTAAATTGCGAGTCACTCGATGATATGGTGTGTGGTCCTCTCACTACTACTCGGGAAACCATGCAGTTTATTAGGCTACAGATGAAATTATGAGGAACTTCACAAGGTGGTGAAAGTGCACAGTGATCTTGGTGCTGCTTTTCAATAAATATGGAGGGTCTTATTCTTGTGATCGATGCTTGAATACCATTTGAAAAATAAAAATGTTCTCACTCTTATCCATAATAATCTCATCCTATTGACAAACCTATGCACAATGTACCTGTGAGCTGTTGGCTAGAGCGTACGTGCCAAAACCAGAGTAGGCACAGTTCTTATTTAATGGAACAGTTTTTGTGACAAAACTCTCTCTTGAGAGTTGAAAATGCTATGGAAACACTACGTACCTTTATTAGGTAAATGAAATCTTCAGCGAAAAAGTACATTTTGTGTGCACTACGTCATCACGCACTGACTTTTATCCGCAACTAGTCCAAGGGTATGCAACAACACTCTGCCACTCTGATCCTCAACACGGGGACCCCCTCAGGGGTGCGTGCTTAGTCCCCTCCTGTACTCCCTGTTTACCCACAACTGCGTGGCCAAGCACGACTCCAAGACCATCATTAAGTTTGCTGACGACACAACGGTGGTAGGCCTGATCACCGACAACGATGAGATAGGGAGGAGGTCAGAGACCTGGCAGTGTGGTGCTAGGACAACAACCTCTTCCTCAACATGAGCAAGACAAAAGAGATTATCGTGGACTACAGGAAAAGGAGGGCCGAACACGCCCCCATTAACAACAACAGGGCTGTAGTGGGTCAAGAGTTTCAAGTTCCTTGGTGTCTACATCACCAACGAACTATCATGGTTCAAGCACACCAAGACAGTTGTTAAGAGGGCACGACAACACCTTTTCCCACTCAGGAGACTGGAAAGATTTGACATGGGTCCCCAGATCCTCAAAAAGTTCTACAGCTGCACCAACGAGAGCATCCTGACTGGTTGCAACCCCACCTGGTATGGTAACTGCTCGGCATCTGACCGTAAGACACTACAGAGGGTAGTGCGTATGGCCCAGTACATCACTGGGACATTGTCAAAGACTCCAGCCACCCAAGTCATAGACTGTTCTCTCTGCTACCGAACGGCAAGCAGTACTGGAGCGCCAAGTCTAGGGCCAAAATGCTCCTTAACAGTTTCTACCCCCAAGCCATAAGACTGCTGAACAATTAATAAATTGAACAATTGATACACCCCCCCTGCTGCTCCTCGCTGTTTATTATCGATACATAGTCACTTTACCCCTACCTACATGTAGAAATTGCCTCGACTAACATATACCCCCGCACATTGACTCTGTACCAGTACCCCTTGTATATAGCCTCATTATTGTTATTTTATACCTATTGGACTCGGCGCATGTGATTTTATATGATTTTGGTGAAAACACACCACTAATGGGAATTCAGATGTTCTTTATGCAGATTTTAGGATATTCACAAGAAAATCTGTCACCAATTGGATGGAAACATAGCTACTAAGGTATTTCTTTAATTGTTAACCAGCAATTATTTGATATTGATATACAAAAACGGCTGCATTGGGCCTTTACTGGGCCGACAGAGAGAGGGAGGAGAGGAAGTATTTGATGCTCTGCTTATATTTTGTCTCTTTCTCCGGTGCACTACTCCGGTGCACTACTCCGGTGCACTACTCCGGTGCACTACTCCGGTGCACTACTCCGGTGCACTACTCCGGTGCACTACTCCGGTGCACTACTCCGGTGCACTACTCCGGTGCACTACTCCGACTCCGGTGCACTACTCTGGTGCACTACTCCGGTGCACTACTCCGGTGCACTACTCCGGTGCACTACTCCGGTGCACTACTCCGGTGCACTACTCCGGTGCACTACTCCGGTGCACTACTCCGGTGCACTACTCCGGTGCACTACTCCGGTGCACTACTCTGGTGCACTACTCCGGTGCACTACTCCGGTGCACTACTCCGGTGCACTACTCTGGTGCACTACTCCGGTGCGCTACTCCGGTGCACTACTCTGTGATACAGCTCTGTGATACATGTTGTTAGTTAGATCAGGAGTCACACTCCCTGCACTCCACCGCCTACACACTCTGTAACGTGTTTGTAAAAGTTATATTATTGACCCAAATCACAAATGTACTTGACCCAACACTGCCTTTGAATTGATTGAGCAGCCCAGCAGCTATGGCCCACTGTATGGAGCTTGATAATATACAGTAGATCTATCACTGCATGGATTTCCCTCAGTAATGCTAATGCTAATGCTAATGCTAATGGTGCAACTAGAATTATAAACCCTAATCCTGGCACTCCAGGTCAAAAGACTATAGATGGGGTGTGGCAGTGGTCTAGGGCACTGCATCGCAGTGCTAGCTGTGACTCTGGGTTCGCGCCCAGGCTCTGTCGCAGCCGGCCTCAACCGGGAGGTCCGTGGGGCAATGCCCAATTGGCCTAGCGTCGTCCGGATTAGGGAGTGTTTGGCCGGTAGGGATATCCTTGTCTCATCGCGCACTAGCGACTCCTGTGGCGGGCCGGGCGCAGTGCACGCTAAACAGGTCACCAGGTGCATGGTGTTTCCTCCGACACATTGGTGTGGCTGGCTTCCGGGTTTGATGCGCGCTGTGTTAAGAAGCAGTGCGGCTTGGTTGGGTTGTGTTTCGGATGATGCATCGCTTTCGTTGTCGCAATGAGACAAGATAGTAACTACTAACAATTGGATACCACGAAATTGGGAAGAAAAGGGGGTCAAATTCAACAAAAAGAAAACACAACAAAAAAGACTATAGGTGGCAGTTAGATCAGGTACAGTGTATTCGGAAAGTATTCAGACCCCTTGACTTTTTCCACATTTTGTTATGTTACAGCCTTATTCTAACATTGATTAAATAGTTTTTTCCCTCATCAATCTACACACAATACCCCATAATGACAAAACAAAAACAGAATTTATACAAAATAAAAACTGAAATATCACATTTACTCAGTACTTTGTTGAAGCACCTTTTGCAGCGATTACAGTCTCTAGTCTTCTTGGATATGACGCTACAAGCTGGCTGGACCCCTCAAGGATATTCAGAGACTTGTCCCGAAGCCACTCCTGTGTTGTCTTTGCTGTGTGCTTAGGGTCGTTGTCCTGTTGGAAGGTGAACCTTCGCCCCAGTCTGAGGTCCTGAGCGCTCTGGAGCAGGTTTTCTTCAAGGATCGCTCCGTTGATCTTTTCCTCGGTTTCCCACTGAAAAACATCCCCACAGCATGATGCTGCCACCACCATGCTTCACTGTAGGGATGGTCCCAGATTTCCTCCAGACTTCAATATTGGTTTCATCAGTCCAGAGAATCTTGTTTCACACAGTCTGAGAGTCTTTAGGTGTATTTTGGCAAACTCCAAGCGGGCTGTCATGTTCCTTTTACTAGAATTTTATGTTTTTGCACCTAAAATGGTTATTGCATCATTCGTTTCATGGTCAAAATGAAAATGCAAGCTAAGTGTTGACCAAGGCTTCCACTCTTTTACAGTCTAATTTACTGAGGAGTGGCTTCCGCCTGGCCACTTGATTGGTAGAGTGGCCTTTATGGTAGAACAGCTCTAGGAAGTGTCTTGGTGGTTCCAAACTTCTTACATTTAAGAGTTATGGAGGCAACTGTTCCTGGGGACCTTCAATACTGGAGACATTTTTTGGTACTCTTACACAGATCTGTGCCTCGACACAATTCTTATGTAAATAAGTTATTTATATTTATTACTTGTAATACATTTGCAAAAATTTCTAAAAACTTGTTTTCGCTTTGACATTATGGGATAATAAAAAATAAAAACAATTTAGATTAAGGCTGTTACGTAACAAAATGTGGAAAAAGTCAAGGGGTCTGAATATTTTCCGAAGGCACTGTACATTTGTAATTTACGTAAAATATAGTTCCTGTACTCAGTCTTAGATAGTCTCTCTGTAGCAGAGACTTCAACATGTTACTAGACACTCTTATCGAGAGCGACTTACAGGAGTAATTAGGGTTAAGTGCCTTGCTCAAATGACTCATCAACAGACTTTTTACCTAGTAGGCTCAGGGATTCAAACCAGTGACCTTTTGGTTGCTGGTCCAACACTCTTAACCACTAGGCTACTTTTCACTCACGGCAACGTGTTTCTGCTGCTGCCCCTGAAGGCCAATTCAGCTCAGCCAGCATGACGCAGAATGAATGCAAGTGGATGTCAGACAGACAGACATCAGACAGACGTCAACTGCGTGACAGCAATTCAGTGTATCTCAAGGAGACATGATATGTCTTGATTGAGCTAGGATGGATTCCTTTGACTTGAACGAATGTGTGCATGTGTGCAATGCATGTGCTTGTTTTTTTAAGTGTCACAAGATAAATAGAGATTTTTATACTGTTTTATATCATAAGATACAGTACATACGTACGTTGATGAACAGTATATCACATGAACATTGTGTAGGAGGTGTGAGTTGCTACTGTACTTTTAGGGCATTCTGCTTCCTCCCACACTCCAGACAGTAGGTCTTTAATCTCTCAACAGAACCAGAAAATCCGATTTTCAAAAAGTGAAAAGAGAGGAAACCTTTTGGCTGGTGTGTGGTCCCTCAAAATGACTTGGTATGTCAGCCTTTCATTAAACATTAAGGCGCCTCAGCTCCACTGAATATTATATTATTATTCAATAAGACTCACTGCTACTTCAAGACGTCTTGTTTGTCTCATTTCAATTTACCAGTAACGGCTCTTGCAGTTTGATGTCTCTGGAGAAGCATTTTACTCCAAACCTGTTGTCAAGCAAAGGATCTAATCACAAACCTTGGTTTACATCCCCTTATATAATGTTAAGATTATAATTCAATTAGCAGATCATCATAATAGCATTGTGTCACCAAGATGGCATAGCAGTCAGATGTCTTTTGTCCTCGTCTTGTCGTGTCCCATATATATATATATTTACAACTTTCTTCGCATACCTTTTTATATATATTTTTTATTTTCCAGAAACTCGTCTTCAAAACACTCTCCTGCAACCCGCCTCACCAATTTATTTAAAAAAGAATGTATTATTTACCTCAAATATGTAATCCTCCATAGAAGCTAACCAGAAGCTAGCCAGAAGCTAGCCTGAGGCTAACCAGAAGCTAATCAGAAGCAAGCCAGAAGCTAGTAAGCTTCTTTACTGGCTAATCGGTAGTATTCAGCTAACCACGGTTTGTGGTCATCAGCTATCCTTTAGCTCGAAAATCTATCGCCAGTTTTGTACGGCGCGGCTCGGACCGGAACATACCGGGCCTATTTTTCTCTCCGTGTCCCCTGATTTCAACCGCAAGCTCTGGACATTTATACCTGGATCTCGCAGCTAGCTAGCTGCTATCCGTGTGACTATCGGCTTATGTCGATTCCGGAGCAAACATCAATTACTCCGGAGCTAGCCAGCTGAAGAGTTCCATTATTCACTCCTGGGCTACAATCACCTATCCGGACCCATTTTTACTGCCAACACGGAGCCCCACCGGGCCTTCACAACTGGACTACCGACGCTATCTGCCCGAGGGAGTAATCCAGCTGGCTCCTCCGTCGCGACGTTACCTGAACGCCCATCTGCGGTCCGCTAATCGTTAGCTCTCTTATCGGCTACTATCCAAATTTTTGTTTGCGAATTGGATTGATCCCCTCTACCACACGGAACCCCACTAATCCTACCGACGGGAACGCACGAGGTGGCTAAAAACTGACCTCCATCCTATGCTAGCTTGCTACCGATGGCCCGGCTAGCTGTCTGAATCGCCGTGACCCCAACCAACCACACTAATCACTGGACCCTTTTGATCACTCGACTAACCATGCCTCTCCTTAATGTCAATATGCCTTGTTCTGGTTAGTGTTTATTGGCTTATTTCACTGTAGAGCCTCTAGTCCTGCTCACTGTACCTTATCCAACCTATTAGCTCCACCACCCACACATGTGATGACATCTCCTGGTTTCAATGATGTTTCTACAGACAATATCTCTCTCATCATCACTCAATACCTAGGTTTACCTCCACTGTATTCACATCCTACCATACCTTTGTCTGTACATTATACCTTGAAGCTATTTTATCGCCCCCAGAAACCTCCTTTTACTCTCTGTTCCAGACGTTCTAGAAGACCAATTCTCATTGCTTTTAGCCGTGCCCTTATCCTACTCCTCCTCTTTTCCTCTGGTGATGTAGAGGTGAATCCAGGCCCTGCAGTGCCTAGCTCCACTCCAATTCCCCAGGCGCTCTCTTTTGATGACTTCTGTAACCGTAATAGTCTTGGTTTCTACTCCAAAGATAGCCTGCAGAGTTCTGTCCTACTATCCAGGTCTGTACCCAAACAATTTGAACTTCTACTTTTAAAAATCCACCTCTCTAAAAACAAGTCTCTCACCATTGCCGCCTGCTATAGACCACCCTCTGCCCTCAGCTGTGCTCTGGACACCATATGTGAACTGATTGCCCCCCCATCTATCTTCAGAGCTCATGCTGCTAGGTGACCTAAACTGGGACATGCTTAACACCCCAGCCATCCTACAATCTAGACTTGATGCCCTCAATCTCACACAAATTATCAATGAACCTACCAGGTACCTCCCCAAAGCCGTAAACACGGGCACCCTCGTAGATATCATCCTAACCAACTTCTAAATACATCTCTGCTGTCTTCAAACAAGATCTCAGCGATCACTGCCTCATTGCATGCATCCGTAATGGGTCAGCTGTCAAACGACCTCCACTCATCACTGTCAAACGCTCCCTGAAACACTTCAGCGAGTAGGCCTTTCTAATCGACCTGGCCGGGGTATCCTGAAAGGATATTGATCTCATCCCGTCAGTAGAGGATGCCTGTTTTTTTTATTTTTTAAATGCCTTCCTAACCATCTTAAATAAGCATGCCCATTCAAGAAATTTAGAACCAGGAACAGATATATCCCTTGGTTGTCCCCAGACCTGACTGCCCCTAACCAACACAAAAACATCCTATGGCTTTCTGCATTAGCATTGAACAGCCCCCGTGATATGCAGCTTTTCAGGGAAGCTAGAAACCATTACACACAGGCAGTTAGAAAAGCCAAGGCTAGCTTTTTCAAGCAAAATATGCTTCCTGCAACACTAACTCAAAAAGGTTCTGGGACAATGTAAAGTCCATGGAGAATAAGAACACCTCCCCCCAGCTGCCCACTGCACTGAAGATAGGAAACACTGTCACCACTGATAAATCCACTAAAATTGAGAATTTCAATAAGCATTTTTCTACGGCTGGCCATGCTTTCCACCTGGCTACCCCTACCCCAGTCAACAGCACTGCACCCCCCACAGCAACTCGCCCAGGCCTTCCCCATTTCTCCTTCTCCCAAATAATATAATAATAATAATATATGCCATTTAGCAGACGCTTTTATCCAAAGCGACTTACAGTCATGTGTGCATACATTCTACGTATGGGTGGTCCCGGGGATCGAACCCACTACCCTGGCGTTAGAAGCGCCATGCTCTACCAACTGAGCTACAGAAGGACCAAATACAGTCAGCTGATGTTCTGAGAGAGCTGCAAATTCTGGACCCCTACAAATCAGCCAGGCTAGACAATCTGGAGCCTTTCTTTCTAAAATTACATTTACATTTACATTTAAGTCATTTAGCAGACGCTCTTATCCAGAGCGACTTACAAATTGGTGCATTCACCTTATGACATCCAGTGGAACAGTCACTTTACAATAGTGCATCTAAATCTTAAGGGGGGGTGAGAGGGATTACTTATCCTATCCTAGGTATTCCTTAAAGAGGTGGGGTTTCAGGTGTCTCCGGAAGGTGGTGATTGACTCCGCTGTCCTGGCGTCGTGAGGGAGTTTGTTCCACCATTGGGGGCCAGAGCAGCGAACAGTTTTGACTGGGCTGAGCGGGAGCTGTACTTCCTCAGTGGTAGGGAGGCGAGCAGGCCAGAGGTGGATGAACGCAGTGCCCTTGTTTGGGTGTAGGGCCTGATCAGAGCCTGGAGGTACTGAGGTGCCGTTCCCTCACAGCTCCGTAGGCAAGCACCATGGTCTTGTAGCGGATGCGAGCTTCAACTGGAAGCCAGTGGAGAGAACGGAGGAGCGGGGTGACGTGAGAGAACTTGGGAAGGTTGAACACCAGACGGGCTGCGGCGTTCTGGATGAGTTGAAGGGGTTTAATGGCACAGGCAGGGAGCCCAGCCAACAGCGAGTTGCAGTAATCCAGACGGGAGATGACAAGTGCCTGGATTAGGACCTGCGCCGCTTCCTGTGTGAGGCAGGGTCGTACTCTGCGGATGTTGTAGAGCATGAACCTACAGGAACGGGCCACCGCCTTGATGTTGGTTGAGAACGACAGGGTGTTGTCCAGGATCACGCCAAGGTTCTTAGCGCTCTGGGAGGAGGACACAATGGAGTTGTCAACCGTGATGGCGAGATCATGGAACGGGCAGTCCTTCCCCGGGAGGAAGAGCAGCTCCGTCTTGCCGAGGTTCAGCTTGAGGTGGTGATCCGTCATCCACACTGATATGTCTGCCAGACATGCAGAGATGCGATTCGCCACCTGCAGAGATGCGATTCGCCAAATTATCTGCCGAAATTGTTGCCACCCCTATTACTAGCCTGTTTAACCTCTCTTTCGTGTCGTCTGAGATTCCCAAAGATTGTAAAGCAGCTGCGGTCATCCCCCTCTTCAAAGGGGGGGGGACACTCTTGACCCACACTGCTACAGACCTATATCTATCCTACCCTGCCTTTCTAAGGTCTTCAAAAGCCAAGTCAACAAACAGATTACAGACCATTTCGAATCTCACCATACCCTCTCTGCTATGCAATCTGGTTTCAGAGCTGGTCATGGGTGCACCTCAGCCACGCTCAAGGTCCTAAACGATATCTTAAAAGTCATCGATAAGAAACATTACTGTGCAGCCGTATTCATTGATCTGACCAAGGCAGACTCGACAGCCTTGGTTTCTCAAATGATTCCCTTGCCTGGTTCACCAACTACTTCTCTGATAGAGTTCAGTGTGTCAAATCAGAGGGTCTGCTGTCCGGACCTCTGGCAGTCTCTATAGGGGTGCCACAGGGTTCAATTCTTGGAACGACTCTTCTGTGTATACATCAATGATGTCGCTCTTGCTGCTGGTGAGTCTCTGATCTACCTCTACGCAGACGACACCATTCTGTATACTTCTGGCCATTCTTTGGACACTGTGTTAACAACCCTCCAGGCAAGCTTCAATGCCGTACAACTCTCCTTCCGTGGCCTCCAATTGCTCTTAAATACAAGTCAAACTAAATGCATGCTCTTCAACCGATCGCTGCCTGCACCTGCCCGCCTGTCCAACATCACTACTCTGGACGGCTCTGACTTAGAATACGTGGACAACTACAAATACCTAGGTGTCTGGTTAGACTGTAAACTCTCCTTCCAGACCCACATCAAACATCTCCAATCCAAAGTTAAATCTAGAATTTACTTCCTATTTCGCAACAAGCATCCTTCACTCATGCTGCCAAACATACCCTTGTAAAACTGACCATCCTACCAGTCCTCGACTTCGGCGATGTCATTTACAAAATAGCCTCCAATACCCTACTCAACAAATTGGATGCAGTCTATCACAGTGCCATCCGTTTTGTCACCAAAGCTCCATATACTATCCACCATTGCGACCTGTACGCTCTCGTTGGCTCGCCCTCGCTTCATACTCGTCGCCATAACCCACTGGCTTCATGTCATCTACAAGACCCTGCTAGGTAAAGTCCCCCCTTATCTCAGCTCGCTGGTCACCATAGCATCACCCACATGTAGCACGCGCTCCAGAAGGTACATCTCTGGTCACCCCCAAAACCAATTCTTTCTTTGGCCGCCTCTCCTTCCAGTTCTCTGCTGCCAATGACTGGAACGAACTACAAAAATCTCTGAAACTGGAAACACTTATCTCCCCCACTAGCTTTAAGCACCAGCTGTCAGAGCAGCTCACAGATTTATTATTATTTCTATCTCTACTTTGCACATTCTTCCACTGCAAATCTACCATTCCAGTGTTTTACTTGCTATATTGTATTTACTTTGCCACCATGGCCTTTTTTTTGCCTTTACCTCCGTTATCTCACCTCATTTGCTCACATCGTATATATAGACTTGTTTCTACTGTATTATTGACTGTATGTTTGTTTTACTCCATGTGTAACTCTGTGTTGTTGTATGTGTCGAACTGCTTTGCTTTATCTTGGCCAGGTCGCAGTTGTAAATGAGAACTTGCCTACCTGGTTAAATAAAGGTGAAATAAATATTTTTTTAAACCAGTCTTTATGACTGAAAAATGAATGTGCCAATCAAACTGTGACCAACAACAGTCAGTTCAAACCCTCATTTCAAAACTGTGATCCAGCAGCATTTTCCAGGTCAGTCAGTACCATCAAAGGGTTCCTGGCAACACTGAGGAAGAAATATCACTGCTCTACTTAAAGAAACATTTGGAGGAGTACCGAGGGATTCACAAAAGACAATACAATAACACTCTTTATGAACAAAACCCCTACTGTCTGCACCAAATAATTAGAATCCACCCATTATGTCATAATTGACTTGAATGGGGAGGCTTGTTCTATAGATCCTACTTCTACTGTCTCCACCATATAGACTGTTAAAACATATTTAAAGTGGGGTGTTGGGAGAGTCACTTACCCCTGGCAGATAGCTTCTTGGTGTTGATGATCTTAGCAGCATACTCTTGGCCTGAGAGGACCTTCAGGCACCGCCGCACCACTGAAAACGCTCCCCTGGGAAGCGCAGGAGACAAAAATACATATTCAACTGCATAGTTATAGTAAATATTCATTTTGATTTCCAAAAATTGAATGTAATGTTTTCGTACTAAAATGGTTAATGCATCATTCATCTCATGACCAAAATGAAACTGCAAGCTAAGTGTTGACCAAGTGTTGACAGTCTATTTTTAAAAATAAATAGCTTAAATCCATTCCCTAACAATAGCACAGTGAGCATCTTTTAGGAAAAAGTGTAAAATACTGTGATTGATATCTGATCTGGTGTTTTGCAATTATGCATGAAACACTTCTGAGTAGTACAGTAAAACATATTTAAAGACCAGCTCCTGATTCTTGATAGATTGGTCACGAGTCTCTTGTGAACAGATGCACGTCACATAAATGTCAGTAGCGTGTGTCGACAGACTGTGGGAAGCCTTGACTAACGAGGAGTTTGTTCAGGTACGCAGATTTTTGTTTCGTCGCTGGACAGGTGCTCGCATCTTCAGAAGGTGGTTTTTGGCCCAAAGACTTGCCTGAAACTGGCTGAGAGATTACGTTCAGAGGGGTGAAGACTTCACTAGTCTGGTTAGTATAGATGGTGTTAGTCTAGATAGAAAATATTATTTTCTAACCCCCAGAGTTTCCCCCCAGAGTTTAATCAAGCATCTGATGCAATAATGCAATATTTTTGTTCTGGGTTTTCCGAGACTAGTTTACTCGGCTTTGTGATTGAGAACATTGCCATGCAGGCATACAGATCACTGACGATCTGAAATGGTCCACCCACACATACAGTGTGGTGAAGAAGGCGCAACAGCGCCTCTTCAACCTCAGGAGGCTGAAGACATTCGGCTTGGCCACTAAGACCCTCACAAACCTTTACAGATGCACAATTGAGAGCATCCTGTCGGGCTGTATCACCGCCTGGTATGTCAGCTGCACCGGGAGCAACCGCAAGGCTCTCCAGAGGGTGGTGCGGGTATACCCAACGCATCACCAGGGGCAAACTGCCTGCCGTCCAGGACACCAACAGCACCCGATGTCACATGAAGTGCAAAAAGATCATCAAGTACAACAACCACTCGAGCCACGGCCTGTTCGAGCCACGGCCTGTTCGAGCCACGGCCTGTTCGAGCCACGGCCTGTTCGAGCCACGGCCTGTTCGAGCCACGGCCTGTTCGAGCCACGGACTGTTCGAGCCACGGTCTGTTCGAGCCACGGTCTGTTCGAGCCACGGCCTGTTCGAGCCACGGCCTGTTCGAGCCACGGTCTGTTCGAGCCACGGTCTGTTCGAGCCACGGCCTGTTTGAGCCACGGCCTGTTCGAGCCACGGTCTGTTCACTGCTCACTTTAATAATGGAACACTAAATCAAATCTAACCGACAATGCAGTTAAAAATATATATATATGGATAAGAATAAGAAAGAAAAATAACAAGTAATTAAAGAGCAGCAGTAAAATAACAATAGCGAGAAAAAAGGGGGGTACCGGTACAGAGTCAATCTGCGGGGGCACCGTTTAGCTGAGGTAATATGTATATGTGAGTAGAGTTATTAAAGTGGCTAAGTATAGATGATAACAACATAGAATAGCAGCAGTGTAAAAGAGGGGGGGCAATACAAATAGTCTGGGTAGCCATTTGATTAGTGGTTCAGGAGTCTTATGGCTTGGGCGTAGAAGCTGTCTTAGAAGCCTCTTGGACCTAGACTTAGCGCTCCGGTACTGCTTGCCCTGCGGTAGCAGAGAGAACAATCTATGACTAGGGTGGCTGGAGTCTTTGACCATTTTTAGGGCCTTCCTCTGACACCGCATGGTATAGAGGTCCTGAATGGCAGGGAGCTTGGCCCCAGTGATGTACTGGGCCGTTCACATTAACCTCGGTAGTGCCTTACGGTCGGAGGTCGAGCAGTTGCCATACCAGGCAGGCTCTCGATGGTGAAGCTGTAGAACGTTTTGAGTATCTGGGGACCCATGCCAAATCTTTTCAGTCTCCTAAGAGAGGGCAAAGCGGGATTTCGTAGGAGGGCAAAGCAGGATTTCTTATAAGCTGCCGGGTTAGTGTCCCGCTCCTTGAAAGCGGCAGCTCTAGCCTTTAGTTAAGTGCGGATGTTGCCTGTAATCCATGGCTTCTGGTTGGGGTATGTAAGCACGGTTACTGTGGGGACGACGTCATCGATGCACTTATGATGAAGCAGATGACTGATGTGGTGTACTCCTCAATGTCATCGGAGGAATCCCAGAACATATTCCAGTCTGTGCTAGCAAAACAGTCCCGTAGTTTAGGAACATATTCCAGTCTGTGCTAGCAAAACAGTCCTGTAGCTTAGCATCTGCTTCATCTGACCACTTTTTTATTGATCTCGTCACTGTTGCTTCCTGCTTAAATGTTTGCCTGTAAGCAGGAATCAGGAGGATAGAATTATGGGCAGATTTGCCAAATGGAGGGCGAAAGAGAGCTTTGTTTGCGTATCTGTGTGTGGAGTAAAGGTGGTGCAGATATTTTTTCCCTCTGGTTGCACATTTAACATGCTGAAAGAAATTTGGTAAAAACGGATTTAAGTTTCCCTGCATAAAAGTCCCCTGCTTCTAGGAGCGCCACCTCTGGGTGAGCGTTTTCTTGTTTGCTTATGGCGGAATACAGCTCATTCAATGCTGTCTTAGTGCCAGCCTCTGACTGTGGTGGTATGTAAACAGCTACAAAAAATACAGATGAAAACTATTTAGTGTGTGTCTACAGCTTTAATAATTTTACATATGGCTTTACTCATGTCATATATACTGTATTCTATTCTACTGTATTTTAGTCAATGCCACTCGGACATTGCTCGTCCAAATATTGATATATTTCTTAATTCCATTTTCTTTGTTTTAGATTTGTGTGTATTGTTGTGAATTGTTAGCTACTGCTGCACTGTTGGAGCTTGGAACACAAGCATTTTGCTACACCCACAATAACATCTGCTAAATATGTGTATGTGATCAATGCGATTTGATTTGATTTGATGCCTGAACACCATATTTCAAACTAAACACAGAGACATGAGGTCAGAGGTCAGCCCAAGCTTCTGTTCCAAACCAAGCCTGCCGCCTCTTTCATTCAACAGTTGAGTTATTGCGCTAGGAATTACTTGTGAGTAATTGAAATGACACATGAACTTGATTGTGTGCTGCATAATGGGTTCAGATTGGGCTTCTCCCTGGTCACTGTATCATCGTGCATCATGTATCTCCTCAGTGCTACTGTCAGTACTCATCAGTGAAAAAAGACAAAGGCCGTGGTTGAAAAGATTCTTATAATCTGCCAGTGCCTTAATAATTATTGTCACTGTCTTAACAGATCTCTGTTCTGATCCTAAATGTCAGCTCTGGGCATTCATCAGACATGTTGTGAGCTCAGTACAACCGTCAACTGTGGGAGAAAAGCATTCAAAAAAATATGACATTATGAAATGTGTCCATGTCAAACTATTGGATTGCCATCCCCAACATTAAATTATGTAAGCGGTTTTGGCTGCATGGTGTGTGTGTGTGTGTGTGTGTGTGTGTGTGTGTGTGTGTGTGTGTGTGTGTGTGTGTGTGTGTGTGTGTGTGTGTGTGTGTGTGTGTGTGTGTGTGTGTGTGTGTGTGTGTGTGTGTGTGTGTGTGTGTGTGTGTGTGTGTGTGTGTGTGTGTGTGTGTGTGTGTGTGTGTGTGTGTGTGTGTGTGTGTGTGTGTGAGAGAGAGAGAAAAGCTGTGAGGGTGGGGGACAGTGGGGTTCTGGATACCCTTACTCTAGATGTGTCACAACTCTCAGATGGTTGAGCATTATGTGTTTCTCAGCATACATACTGCATTCAGCCAGGTTCCTCTGCATACATACTGCATTCAGCCAGGTTCCTCAGCATACATACTGCATTCAGCCAGGTTCCTCAGCATACATACTGCATTCAGCCAGGTTCCTCAGCATACATACTGCATTCAGCCAGGTTCCTCAGCATACATACTGCATTCAGCCAGGTTCCTCTGCATACATACAGCATTCAGCCAGGTTCCTCAGCATACATACTGCATTCAGCCAGGTTCCTCTGCCTACATACTGCATTCAGCCAGGTTCCTCAGCATACATACTATACAGCCAGGTTCCTCAGCATACATACTGCATTCAGCCAGGTTCCTCAGCATACATACTACATTCAGCCAGGTTCCTCTGCCTAAATACTATACATCCAGGTTCCTCTGCATACATACTATACAGCCAGGTTCCTCTGCATACACTACATATGCATACAGCCAGGTTCCTCTGCATACATACTATACAGCCAGGTTCCTCAGCATACATACTATACAGCCAGGTTCCTCAGCATACATACTGCATTCAGCCAGGTTCCTCTGCATACATACTGCATTCAGCCAGGTTCCTCTGCATACATACTGCATTCAGCCAGGTTCCTCAGCATACATACTGCATTCAGCCAGGTTCCTCAGCATACATACTGCATTCAGCCAGGTTCCTCAGCATACATACTGCATTCAGCCAGGTTCCTCAGCATACATACTGCATTCAGCCAGGTTCCTCAGCATACATACTGCATTCAGCCAGGTTCCTCAGCATACATACTGCATTCAGCCAGGTTCCTCTGCATACGTACTGCATTCAGCCAGGTTCCTCTGCATACATACAGCATTCAGCCAGGTTCCTCTGCCTACATACTGCATTCAGCCAGGTTCCTCAGCATACATACTGCATTCAGCCAGGTTCCTCAGCATACATACTGCATTCAGCCAGGTTCCTCAGCATACATACTGCATTCAGCCAGGTTCCTCAGCATACATACTGCATTCAGCCAGGTTCCTCTGCCTAAATACTATACATCCAGGTTCCTCTGCATACATACTATACAGCCAGGTTCCTCTGCATACACTACATATGCATACAGCCAGGTTCCTCTGCATACATACTATACAGCCAGGTTCCTCAGCATACATACTATACAGCCAGGTTCCTCAGCATACATACTATACAGCCAGGTTCCTCTGCATACATACTATACAGCCAGGTTCCTCAGCATACATACTATACAGCCAGGTTCCTCTGCATACATACTATACAGCCAGGTTCCTCTGCATACATACTATACAGCCAGGTTCCTCTGCATACATACTATACAGCCAGGTTCCTCTGCATACACTACATATGCATACAGCCAGGTTCCTCTGCATACATACTATACAGCCAGGTTCCTCTGCATACACTACATATGCATACAGCCAGGTTCCTCAGCATACACTACATATGCATACAGCCAGGTTCCTCTGCATACATACTATACATCCAGGTTCCTCTGCATACACTACATATGCATACAGCCAGGTTCCTCTGCATACATACTATACAGCCAGGTTCCTCTGCCTACACTACATATGCATACAGCCAGGTTCCTCTGCCTGCAAACTATACAGCCAGGTTCCTCTGCATACACTACATATGCATACAGCCAGGTTCCTCTGCATACACTACATACTGCATACAGCCAGGTTCCTCTGCATACATACTATATAGCCAAGTTCCTCTGCATACATACTATACAGCCAGGTTCCTCTGCATACACTACATACTGCATACAGCCAGGTTCCTCTGCATACATACTATACAGCCAGGTTCCTCTGCATACATACTATACAGCCAGGTTCCTCTGCATACATACTATACAGCCTGGTTCCTCAGCATACATACTATACAGCCTGGTTCCTCAGCATACATACTATACAGCCTGGTTCCTCTGCATACATACTATACAGCCAGGTTCCTCTGCATACATACTATACAGCCAGGTTCCTCTGCACACACTACATATGCATACAGCCAGGTTCCTCAGCATACATACTATACAGCCAGGTTCCTCAGCATACATACTATACAGCCAGGTTCCTCTGCATACACTACATATGCATACAGCCAGGTTCCTCTGCATACACTACATATGCATACAGCCAGGTTCCTCTGCATACATACTATACAGCCAGGTTCCTCTGCATACATACTATACAGCCAGGTTCCTCTGCCTACACAACATACTGCATACAACCAGATACAGCATAATGCTATAAACAAGGGGTTCGATGAAGCACCATCAAGCATTTCAATCCAACATACTTTAAAATGTTAAACTCCTAGACCCCTGAGGACTTTTTTCAAATTGTGAACTAACAATAAACAGGTATTTTGGTCCTTTGTTGCTCAGTTTGTAGAGCGTTGTGCTTGTAATGCCAGTGTAGCAGGTTTGATTCCCAGGACCACCCATACTTAAAATGCATCCACGCGTGACATAAAATGCATCCACACATAAAAGCGTCTACTAAATTGCATATTATATATAAACAGAATGTATATATAGTAAGCTAATTCAATATGTCCTCTTTTCCATCTATGTAGATTGGTGGAGAACCATTCAGTATTATTTTACCTGGTGTGAAATCTTTGATAACTGTCAGACAATCAAAATAATTGAGCTGACAAGTTACCAGAAGATATTGGAAAAGAAGGACAGTGTGTGTTTTGTGTGGGCAGGCATGTGTGTGTTTTGTGTGAATGTATGTGCGTGTTTTGTGTATGTGTGTGTATGTGTGTTACCACCTAGAGGATTAAATGTGAACCACCGAGCACCGATATCCAATATTAAAGTCGAGTCTTCTCGCTTTATTCCACCAGGCTGAATCTCTGTCTCGACCTAGGGTCCAATATGACATTGAGAGACATCCTCCAGCTTCCTGTGTGAAGAGGTAGCCACTTACGGCAGTTCAGTTATGTCTTCTAAGTGATGATACTACTCTCTCAAAATGCACTCCATTTAGGAAAATGCTATGTGACTCAAGACTCCTGAAATAATTAACAGACGAGAAATGTCAGAAATAAGTTGGCATTCCCACCTGTTCATTCCCACCTGTTCATTCTCACCTGATCCCACCTGTTCATTCCCACCTGTTCATTCTCACCTGATCCCACCTGTTCATTCCCACCTGATCATTCTCACCTGATCCCACCTGTTCATTCCCACCTGTTCATTCTCACCTGATCCCACCTGTTCATTCCCACCTGTTCATTCTCACCTGATCCCACCTGTTCATTCTCACCTGTTCATTCTCACCTGTTCATTCTCACCTGTTCATTCTCACCTGATCCCACCTGTTCATTCCCACCTGTTCATTCTCACCTGATCCCACCTGTTCATTCTCTTTACTCTTCCCTTCTCTCATTGAAGTTATATTTCCTCAGCTAAAACACCTTTCCGGTCTCCTACCATAAAGGGATTTCTTTAGAAGAGTCATGTTATTCAGTTCTGCCACCAAATATTTAATCAATACTCCCTCACTTGCTGTGAACAAATGCCTCTGACTCAAACTGAACAAAGAGGTAATCTTTCATTGTCACACAGGCCTCAAATGCAATGCCAATACACCTTTGTATAAGTAAAAAAAAAAGAATAATGTCTTGTGGAACTTACTTGCCCAGTTCCTCAAACATCTGGAATTCCTCAGTGAAGCGGGTGCAGATGGTAGTGGTCATGATCTGAGGTGGAGGGTTTCAGCTGGACCTTTAGTCGAGTGCTTTTTGGAGCGGAAGCAATTGGAAGCGATAGATAGAGGATGGTTGGAAGCCTTGATGAGAGCCAAGCTTCTCTATCACTATCCTGATCTACGGAGTGGAAGTGAAGGGGGGCAATGCTGGCTGTCAGTTTTGCTCCAACATTTCGCCCGCCCGCTTCGCCTGGTTCCTCCAATCGCAGCTCTGCCTGCACTCCTGAATACACAGCCCCATTGCCATGGCAACTGCATCCCCCTCCTCTCCAAACGCACACTTCACAGGCAGACAGGCAAGCAGACAGACAGACAGACAGACAGACAGACAGACAGACAGACAGACAGACAGACAGACAGACAGACAGACAGACAGACAGACAGACAGACAGACAGACAGACAGACAGACAGACAGACAGACAGACAGACAGACAGACAGACAGACAGACAGACAGACAGACAGACAGACAGACAGACAGACAGACAGACAGACAGACAGACAGACAGGGGAGGAGGCAGCTTAAAACGGTGGCGTTCAAACAGTGCACACATATGGACAAGCACATACATGAACACAAACACGTAAACATATGTGCATACACACATACTTAGCAAAGTGAAAGATTAAATATACATCCACTTCAATCCACTAATATAACTAATCAAGCAACCAAGCAATCCCCAAATACATTAAGAAATCATTAATATCTCTAATTTCTTCGGTCTGAAAATATTTCTCTGATGTACTATTATGTTATTATTATGAAAATAACAAACCAACCAACTTTAGGCCCTCACAATGAAGGTTAAGTCAGAATCCACACTCACCCACCTACTCCTCATGTTATCATCACAGTCAGCTCTGCTTCATGGAGGAATCATCTACAACACTTTATAGCCCAACCTGTTCTCAGAGATTTTCGTATTATTCTGTACATAAATCCGAGACACTCCATTTAGTATGATATGCTACATTTCGTATGGTATGCATTAATTTGTGGATGTCCAACATGTTCCCGAATTTGAAAAATGTGCAATATACTACGAATTTTAAAAACGTATGATATGTTACGAATTCTAGCTAGGTGCTAATGTTAGTTATCTGGATAACGTTAGCTAGGCTAGGAGTTAAGGTTAAGTTTAGGAGTTAAGTTAAAGGGTTAGGGGAAGGGTTAGCTAAAAGAGTTAGGGTTAGGGGAATGGTTAGCTAACATGCTAAGTAATTGAAAAGTAACTAAAAAGTAGTAAGTATTTGAAAAGTTGCTAATTAATTGAAATCACAAACTTTGGGTTGCTAGATGTTCCCATTATACGCCTACCTATCCACCCCAACCAACCACCCTACTTCCATTTTTGACTTAACCTTCTGTCTTATGTAAGCATACCAAACGTATCATATCATACTAATTTGAGAGTCCCGTTTTTACATGTACCATGTTACGTGTAGTCTATGAGACCAGGCTGTATAGCCTGCAGGTTAATGCATTACACACCATGGTCAATGACCAGATACTAGTCTAGTGGAAACCATGTCACATATAGCCTAAAGGGAATATATCCTAATTATTCATGAAGAAGATATTTAAGATCTTTGTCACTTTTGATTTCTGCATAGCCCCTTTGTCGATCACAACACATTCAGCCACTAACCCACTCAGCCCATTGTGAACCTGTTACACCCCACTGGGAAAAACTAAAAGCTTGACTAAGTCATTCCTCCTTGTTGACGTATACAGTCTGTCTCTGACAGAGTTGGGAGATTCATTAAGATTTCATCACAGCCCTTCCCCCTCTTCCATACTTCCAATAGAAATACAGTATGCTGACGCTCCTGCTAAACAGGCAACGTTGGAAATATGTTCTACCCTCTTGTGGCTTTGAGTCAGTAACTCAATGCCACTCCAGCAGGCCACAATACCACGTATTGGCCACATGGCTTTGTTGCTGTCAAGCCTGGACAAGGCTGAGCTGTCACGGTCTGCTGGCTGCGAGTGCATCTCCTCAGAAAGCAGAGAGTGATAGATTTGGAGGGGGGGGGGGGGTAGGCCTTCTTTCCCTATACATTTAGCAAATGCTCCCATCTAGAGAGACTTCCATAAGTGCCTTCCTGTTTGGGAGCTGAAACAACTACAGTCCATAACATGAGCATCATTAGTAAAACATTATATTTCAATAATGAACAAGATGGTGGAATACAGTATCATGCTTTACAATCTCAACAACAGACTCTTAGGCATCAATCTCCTCCTTGACTGACACCTGCAAAAATGACTTGGTTAGGACAACAATGTTGTATAAACTGAGTAATAAATGAGAAAACTGTAGAGAATGGAAAGGGTTTGGATCAACATATATATCATCTAAAATGTCAAGCAGGTCTCCCTGGAATAACACACACACACACACACACACACACACACACACACACACACACACACACACACACACACACACACACACACACACACACACACACACACACACACACACACACACACACACACACACACACACACACACACACACACACACACACACACACACGATATGCAACTGTTCAGGGAAGTCAGGAACCAATACACACAGTCAGTCAGGAAAGCTAAGGCCAGCTTCTTCAGGCAGAAGTTTGCATCCTGTAGCTCCAACTCCAAAAAGTTCTGGGACACTGTGAAGTCCATGGAGAACAAGAGCACCTCCTCCCAGCTGCCCACTGCACTGAGGCCAGGTAACACGGTCACCACCGATAAATCCATGATTATCGAAAACTTCAACAAGCATTTCTCAACGGCTGGCCATGCCTTCCGCCTGGCTACTCCAACCTCGGCCAACAGCTCCACCCCCCCCCCCCCCCACAGCTACTCGCCCAAGCCTCTCCAGGTTCTCCTTTACCCAAATCCAGATAGCAGATGTTCTGAAAGAGCTGCAAAACCTGGACCCGTACAAATCAGCTGGGCATGACAATCTGGACCCTCTATTTCTGAAACTATCCGCCGCCATTGTCACAACCCCTATTACCAGCCTGTTCAACCTCTCTTTCATATCGTCTGAGATCCCCAAGGATTGGAAAACTGCCGCAGTCATCCCCCTCTTCAAAGGGGGAGACACCCTGGACCCAAACTGTTACAGACCTATATCCATCCTACCCTGCCTATCTAAGGTCTTTGAAAGCCAAGTCAACAAACAGGTCACTGACCATCTCGAATCCCACCGTACCTTCTCCGCTGTGCAGTCTGGTTTCCGAGCCGGTCACGGGTGCACCTCAGCCACGCTCAAGGTACTAAACAATATCATAACCGCCATCGATAAAAGACAGTACTGTGCAGCCGTCTTCATCGACCTTGCAAGGCTTTCGACTCTGTCAATCACCAGATTCTTATCGGCAGACTCAGTAGCCTCGGTTTTTCGGATGACTGCCTTGCCTGGTTCACCAATTACTTTGCAGACAGAGTTCAGTGTGTCAAATCGGAGGGCATGCTGTCCGGTCCTCTGGCAGTCCCTATGGGGTGCCACAGGGTTCAATCCTCAGGCCGACTCTTTTCTCTGTATATATCAATGATGTTGCTCTTGCTGCGGGCGATTCCCTGATCCACCTCTACGCAGACGACACCATTCTATATACTTCCGGCCCGTCCTTGGACACTGTGCTATCTAACCTCCAAATGAGCTTCAATGCATTACAACACTCCTTCCGTGGCCTCCAACTGCTCTTAAAGGCTAGTAAAACCAAATGCATGCTTTTCAACCGTTCGCTGCCTGCACCCGCACGCCTGACCAGCATCACCACCCTGGATGGTTCCGACCTTGAATATGTGGACATCTTTAAGCACCTAGGTGTCTGGCTAGACTGTAAACTCTCCTTCCAGACTCATATCAAACATCTCAAATCGAAAATCAAATCAAGAGTCGGCTTTCTATTCTGCAACAAAGCCTCCTTCACTCACGCCGCCAAACTTACCCTAGTAAAACTGACTATCCTACCGATCCTCGACTTCGGCGATGTCATCTACAAAATTGCTTCCAACACTCTACTCAGCAAACTGGATGCAGTTTATCAAAGTGCCATCCGTTTTGTCACTAAAGCACCTTATACCACCCACCACTGCGACTTGTATGCTCTAGTCGGCTGGCCCTCGCTACATATTCGTCGCCAGACCCACTGGCTCCAGGTCATCTACAAGTCCATGCAAGGTAAAGCTCCGCCTTATCTCAGTTCACTGGTCACGATGGCAACACCCACTCGTAGCACGCGCTCCAGCAGGTGTATCTCACTGATCATCCCTAAAGCCAACACCTCATTTGGCCGGCTTTCGTTCCAGTTCTCTGCTGCCTGTGACTGGAACGAATTGCAAAAATCGCTGAAGTTGGAGACTTTTATCTCCCTCACCAACTTCAAACATCTGCTATCTGAGCAGCTAACCGATCGCTGCAGCTGTACATAGTCTATCGGTAAATAGCCCACCCATTTTTACCTACCTCATCCCCATACTGTTTTTATTTATTTACTTTTCTGTTCTTTTGCACATCAATATCTCTACCTGTACATGACCATCTGATCACTCCAGTGTTAATCTGCTAAATTGTAATTATTCGCCTACCTCCTCATGCCTTTTGCACACAATGTATATAGACTCCCCCTTTTTTTCTACTGTGTTATTGGCTTGTTAATTGTTTACTCCGTGTGTAACTCTGTGTTGTCTGTTCACACTGCTATGCTTTATCTTGGCCAGGTCGCAGTTGCAAATGAGAACTTGTTCTCAACTAGCCTACCTGGTTAAATAAAGGTGAAATAAAAATCAATAAAAACACACACACACACACACATCCCTGGGGAAGCCTGAGCCAACAGGAGCCACATTCAATGGATGAAGTCAGACCCAGTCAATGGGACAGATCTCTGCAGCCAGGGACAGAGCTAACCCAGAGATGGATAGAGACCGGCTGGTCAGTGTTGATCCTCATCTGGAAATCCCCTGTTGGTTTCTATCACCTCAGTCAGAACAACCTGCTCATGTTTATGTTTCTTTATGATGTGATGTGAACACATCTATTCAGGCATCTCACAGAGCTGCTAAGTTGCCACATGTGATGAAAAGAGGGGCTTCCAAGGTGCATTACGTCACCAAACATTATAATTGCCCCCGTTGAAGACCCAAAGCACAAATGGAGTGGGATATGACACAGGATAATGACTGTCCCCAAGTGTTGACAGGTGGTATGACACCCACATCAATGTGTTGAATTTACATTGGATAACGGTTCAGCAAATACTGAGGCACTGAAGAATGAATGATTCTCACACATCTAATTGGATCACAGGTTTCCTAGGCCTAATTAATTTATCACAAATTGGAATGTAAATGGAAACACCTTAAGATCACAAGATTGATCTGGGAAACAGTATGTGTCATGTGTATAGCATGACATGATGGAAATGTATGAGCAAGGCAATATTCCCTCAAATTGTCTTCGTGAGTAATGAATTGAAGCCAATAAACCTCCATGAGCCAACATGAAGCATTGTCCTCAGATCAGGGCGGCAGATAGCCTAGCTATTAAGAGTGTTGGGCTGGCAAATAAAATCAGATAGGTTAAGATAGAAGAGATGACATAGGCTACAAAGAGTGTGGGCCCATTGGGGGTGACTAATATAACCATCCTGGAAGGAATAAACAAACCAAGGTCTTCCCCAGGCTCCATGATATATGACTATTCCCCAGGCTCCATGAATAGACTATTCCCCCAGGCTCCATGATATGACTATTCCCCAGTCTCCATGATATGACTATTCCCCAGGCTCCATGATATGACTATTCCCCAGGCTCCAT
Organism: Oncorhynchus gorbuscha; assembly: GCF_021184085.1. Taxonomy (NCBI): domain Eukaryota; kingdom Metazoa; phylum Chordata; class Actinopteri; order Salmoniformes; family Salmonidae; genus Oncorhynchus; species Oncorhynchus gorbuscha. Next base: position 31,334,712 of record NC_060192.1, on the reverse strand, counting down.
GAATAGACTATTCCCCCAGGCTCCATGATATGACTATTCCCCAGTCTCCATGATATGACTATTCCCCAGGCTCCATGATATATTACTATTCCCCAGGCTCCATGAATAGACTATTCCCCCAGGCTCCATGATATGACTATTCCCCAGGCTCCATGATATGACTATTCCCCAGGCTCCATGATATATGACTATTCCCCAGGCTCCATGATATATGACTATTCCCCAGGCTCCATGATATGACTATTCCCCAGGATCCATGATATATGACTATTCCCCAGGCTCCATGATAAGACTATTCCCCCAGGCTCCATGATATGCTCCATGATATGACTATTCCCCAGGCTCCAGGCTCCATGATATGATATGACTATTCAGGCTCCAGGCTCCATGATATGACTATTCCCCAGGATCCATGATATATGACTATTCCCCAGGCTCCATGATATGACTATTCCCCAGGCTCCATGATATGACTATTCCCCAGGCTCCATGATATGACTATTCCCCAGGCTCCATGATATGACTATTCCCCAGGCTCCATGATATGACTATTCCCCAAGCTCCATGATATGACTATTCCCCAGGCTCCATGATGTAAGGATGCTGAAGAGTGTAAATCACTTGAATGTCAACAATGTTGACAGCCTCAGTTATGTATGTTTCTACCGTGCAGTGGGCCATAACCTTGTTCCCCAACTATTGCATGTTGTTAGCGCATGAGAGACCACTTCAATCCAGAAGCTAGGGGTCGGGCCTGCAGGATCAGAGAGAGAGAGAGAGAGAGAGAGAGAGAGAATGAAAGAGAGAGTTCAGGTATCAACAGGGGTTTATGTGACTGACATTGATGGTCCAAACCCAGACTTCAGTCTAGTGAGCAGAGAACATTCTTTGTTCAGGTATCAACAGGGGTTGATGTGACTGACATTGATGGTCCAACCCCAGACTTCAGTCTAGTGAGCAGAGAACATTCTTTGGCAGTAGTCATGGTAACGTGAGATGAGGCTGAGGCATGCCAGTACTATACGGAGTAATGGATGGGATTAGGAGACTTTGGGTTGAGTTTGTCTGCAGGGTCCGTGAGTGCAGCCAGGGATACAGGCAGCTGCACCATAGAATCAAGCTCAGGAAGAGAACTGGCAGGGAGTTCAGAGGTCAAGCTAGGGGGTGAAAAACCTGTTGTTGCCTGAAATGTCGCTAGCTCTGGACACAATATTTCACATCTGAAAGAAATCTGGGTAACACTTTATTTGGATAGTCCAAATAGTAGATGGTTTAGATGGTCACTATATGGTGAATAACTGTCAACATTTCAACTATCTACTAACCCTAGCCCTAACCTTAACACACATCCTAACCCTAAACTTAAAGGCCCAGTGTAGTCAAAATTCAAATGTGCCTGTGTTTTGTATCATATTGTACAACAGCTGATGAAACTGGTAAAAGTATGAACGTTTTGTATCAGTGTTATCTCCTGATAGCTGCTGGTTGAAAATACAATCTACACATGAACATCAAGGACGAGAGTTTCGGCTTGTCTGGGGACATCACCAGGCGGTGAATTGGTTAACAGACCAATAACAAAGAGAGTTCCAAACCCTTTCTGCCAATAACAGCTAGTATTCAGTTTCCCCCTGCCAACTCCCTCTACGGCGCTCAAGGTCATCAGAGTGCTCATTATTACGCACATCTGTCACCATCGTTACGCGCATCAGCGCCTCATCAGACTCACCTGGACTCCATCACCTGCCTGAATAGCTTCCCTATGTCACTTCTTTCCCCAGGTGTAATTGTTTCTGTTCCAGTGTTTATGTCTGTAAGCTACCTGTGTTTCTTGTTTTGTTCTATGTTCATTTATTCATTAAAAACACCCCCTGAACTTGCTTCCCGACTCCCAGAGTACAAGTTACAATCCGATATAAAAACAGCTGCATTGGCCTTTTAACCCTAACCCTAACCTTTAACCCTAGCCCTAACCTTTAACCCTTCCCCTAACCTTTAACCCTAACCTTTAACGCTTCCCCTAGCCCTAACCTTTAACCCTAGCCCTAACCTTTAACCCTAACCTTTAACGCTTCCCCTAGCCCTAACCTTTAACCCTAACCTTCAACGCTTCCCCTAGCCCTAACCTTTAACCCTAGCCCTAACCTTTAACCCTTCCCATAACCTTTAACCCTTCCCCTAGCCCTAACCTTTAACCCTAACCCCTATTCTAAACCCTACCCTAACCCTAACCTTAGCAAGCAGTTGTGTCATGTTTGTCATTTATTATCATGTCTTGTCCCTGTGCTTCCCATTCTATTCGTTTCCCTCTGCTGGTCTTATTAGGTTCTTTCCCTCTTTCTATCCCTCTCTCTCCCCCTCCCTCTCTCACTCTCTCGCTCTCTCTTCTCTCTATCGTTCCGTTCCTGCTCCCAGCTGTTCCTATTCCCCTAATCATCATTTAGTCTTCCCACACCTGTTCCCGATCCTTTTCCCTGATTAGAGTCCCTATTTCTCTCCTTGTTTCCCGTACCTGCCCTGTCGGATCCTCATGTATAATTCACCGTGCTGTGTCTATGTTTTGCCCTGTCGTGTCGTGTTTTCCTCAGATGCTGCGTGGTGAGCAGGTGTCTGAGTCTGCTAGGTTCAAGTGCCTTCCCGAGGCAACCTGCAGTTCTCGATCAAGTCTCCAGTCTGTTCTTGTCTTTACGTGTAGTATTATGCTTTTTGTTTTGTAAAGTTTATTCTGGATTAAATACTCTGTTTTCGCCAAGTCGCTTTTGGGTCCTCATTCACCAGCATGACAGAAGGATCCGACCGAGGAATGGACCCAGCGACTACAGACGCTCGTAACACTGCCGTCGAGATCCAAGGAGCCATGCTCGGCAGACACGAGCAGGAATTGTCTGCTGCTCGCCATGCCGTGGAGAACCTGGCCGCTCAGGTTTCCGACCTCTCTGGACAGTTCCAGAGTCTTCGTCTCGTGCCACCTGTTACTTCCTGGCCTGCCGAGCCTCCAGAACCTAGGGTTAATAACCCACCTTGCTACTCCGGGCAGCCCACTGAGTGCCGCTCCTTTCTCACCCAGTGTGAGATTGTGTTCTCTCTCCAACCCAACACATACTCTAGAGAGAGCTCGGGTTGCTTACGTCATTTCACTCCTTACTGGCCGGGCCCGAGAGTGGGGCACAGCTATCTGGGAGGCAAGGGCTGATTGTTCTAACAATTACCAGAACTTTAAAGAGGAGATGATTCGGGTTTTTGACCGTTCAGTTTTTGGTGGGGAGGCTTCTAGGGTCCTGGCTTCCCTATGCCAAGGTGATCGATCCATAACGGATTACTCTATAGAGTTTCGTACTCTTGCTGCCTCTAGTGACTGGAACGAGCCGGCGCTGCTCGCTCGTTTTCTGGAGGGACTCCACACAGTGGTCAAAGATGAGATTCTCTCTCGGGAGGTTCCTTCCTGTGTGGACTCTTTGATTGCTCTCGCCATCCGCATAGAACGACGGGTAGATCTTCGTCACCAGGCTCGTGGAAGAGAGCTCGCATCAACGGTGTTTCCCTGCTCCGCATCGCAACCATCTCCCTCCTCTGGCTCTGAGACTGAGCCCATGCAGCTGGGAGGGATTCGCATCTCGACTAAGGAGAGGGAACGGAGGATCACCAACCGCCTGTGCCTCTATTGCGGATTTGATGGACATTTTGTTAATTCATGTCCAGTAAGAGGCCAGAGCCCATCAGTAAGCGGAGGGCTACTGGTGAGCGCTACTACTCAGGTCTCTTCATCTAGATCTTGTACTACTATGTCGGTCCATCTACGCTGGACCGGTTCGGGTGCTACATGCAGTGCCTTGATTGACTCTGGGGCTGAGGGTTGTTTCATGGACGAAGCATGGGTTCGGAAACATAACATTCCTTTCAGACAGTTAGACAAGCCTACGCCCATGTTTGCCTTAGATGGTAGTCATCTTCCCAGTATCAAATTTGAGACACTACCTTTAACTCTCACAGTATCTGGTAACCACAGTGAGACTATTTCTTTTTTGATTTTTCATTCACCTTTCACACCTGTTGTTTTGGGTCATCCCTGGCTAGTATGTCATAATCCTTCTATTAATTGGTCTTGTAATTCTATCCTATCCTGGAACGTATCTTGTCATGTGAAGTGCTTAATGTCTGCCATCCCTCCCATTTCTTCTGTCCCCACTTCTCAGGAGGAACCTGGCGATTTGACAGGAGTGCCGGAGGAATATCATGATCTGCGCACGGTCTTCAGTCGGTCCCGAGCCAACTCCCTTCCTCCTCACCGGTCGTATGATTGTAGTATTGATCTCCTTCCGGGGACCACTCCTCCTCGGGGTAGACTATACTCTCTGTCGGCTCCCGAACGTAAGGCTCTCGAGGATTATTTATCTGTGTCTCTTGACGCCGGTACCATAGTGCCTTCTTCCTCTCCGGCCGGGGCGGGGTTCTTTTTGTTAAGAAGAAGGACGGTACTCTGCGCCCCTGCGTGGATTATCGAGGGCTGAATGACATAACGGTTAAGAATCGTTATCCGCTTCCCCTTATGTCATCAGCCTTCGAGATTCTGCAGGGAGCCAGGTGCTTTACTAAGTTGGACCTTCGTAACGCTTACCATCTCGTGCGCATCAGAGAGGGGACGAGTGGAAAACAGCGTTTAACACTCCGTTAGGGCATTTTGAGTACCGGGTTCTGCCGTTTGGTCTCGCCAATGCGCCAGCTGTTTTTCAGGCATTAGTTAATGATGTTCTGAGAGACATGCTGAACATCTTTGTTTTTGTCTATCTTGACGATATCCTGATTTTTTCACCGTCACTCGAGATTCATGTTCAGCACGTTCGACGTGTTCTACAGCGCCTTTTAGAGAATTGTCTCTACGTAAAGGCTGAGAAGTGTTCTTTTCATGTCTCCTCCGTTACTTTTCTCGGTTCCGTTATTTCCGCTGAAGGCATTCAGATGGATTCCGCTAAGGTCCAAGCTGTCAGTGATTGGCCCGTTCCAAGGTCACGTGTCGAGTTGCAGCGCTTTTTAGGTTTCGCTAATTTCTATCGGCGTTTCATTCGTAATTTCGGTCAAGTTGCTGCCCCTCTCACAGCTCTTACTTCTGTCAAGACGTGTTTTAAGTGGTCCGGTTCCGCCCAGGGAGCTTTTGATCTTCTAAAAGAACGTTTTACGTCCGCTCCTATCCTCGTTACTCCTGACGTCACTAGACAATTCATTGTCGAGGTTGACGCTTCAGAGGTAGGCGTGGGAGCCATTCTATCCCAACGCTTCCAGTCTGACGATAAGGTTCATCCTTGCGCTTATTTTTCTCATCGCCTGTCGCCATCTGAGCGCAACTATGATGTGGGTAACCGTGAACTGCTCGCCATCCGCTTAGCCCTAGGCGAATGGCGACAGTGGTTGGAGGGCGACCGTTCCTTTTTGTCGTTTGGACAGACCATAAGAACCTTGAGTACATCCGTTCTGCCAAACGACTTAATGCCCGTCAAGCTCGTTGGGCGTTGTTTTTCGCTCGTTTCGAGTTTGTGATTTCTTACCGTCCGGGTAGCAAGAACACCAAGCCTGATGCCTTATCCCGTCTGTTTAGTTCTTCTGTGGCTTCTACTGATCCCGAGGGGATTCTTCCTTATGGGCGTGTTGTCGGGTTGACAGTCTGGGGAATTGAAAGACAGGTTAAGCAAGCACTCACGCACACTGCGTCGCCGCGCGCTTGTCCTAGTAACCTCCTTTTCGTTCCTGTTTCCACTCGTCTGGCTGTTCTTCAGTGGGCTCACTCTGCCAAGTTAGCTGGTCATCCCGGTGTTCGAGGCACTCTTGCGTCTATTCGCCAGCGATTTTGGTGGCCGACTCAGGAGCGTGACACGCGCCGTTTCGTGGCTGCTTGTTCGGACTGCGCGCAGACTAAGTCGGGTAACTCTCCTCCTGCCGGTCGTCTCAGACCGCTCCCCATTCCTTCTCGACCATGGTCTCACATCGCCCTAGACTTCATTACCGGTCTGCCTTTGTCTGCGGGGAAGACTGTGATTCTTACGGTTGTCGATAGGTTCTCTAAGGCGGCACATTTCATTCCCCTCGCTAAACTTCCTTCCGCTAAGGAGACGGCACAAATCATCATCGAGAATGTGTTCAGAATTCATGGCCTCCCGTTAGACGCCGTTTCAGACAGAGGCCCGCAATTCACGTCACAATTTTGGAGGGAGTTCTGTCGTTTGATTGGTGCGTCCGTCAGTCTCTCTTCCGGGTTTCATCCCCAGTCTAACGGTCAAGCAGAGAGGGCCAATCAGACGATTGGTCGCATACTACGCAGCCTTTCTTTCAGAAACCCTGCGTCTTGGGCAGAACAGCTCCCCTGGGCAGAATACGCTCACAACTCGCTTCCTTCGTCTGCTACCGGGTTATCTCCGTTTCAGAGTAGTCTGGGTTACCAGCCTCCTCTATTCTCTTCCCAGCTTGCCGAGTCCAGCGTTCCCTCCGCTCAAGCGTTTGTCCAACGTTGTGAGCGCACCTGGAGGAGGGTGAGGTCTGCACTTTGCCGCTACAGGGCACAGACTGTGAGCCGCCAATAAACGCAGGATTAAGAGTCCTAGGTATTGTTGCGGCCAGAGAGTGTGGCTTTCCACTCGCAACCTTCCTCTTACGACAGCTTCTCGTAAGTTGACTCCGCGGTTCATTGGTCCGTTCCGTGTCTCCCAGGTCGTCAATCCTGTCGCTGTGCGACTGCTTCTTCCGCGACATCTTCGTCGCGTCCATCCTGTCTTCCATGTCTCCTGTGTTAAGCCCTTTCTTCGCACCCCCGTTCGTCTTCCCCCCCCCCCTCCCGTCCTTGTCGAGAGCGCACCTATTTACAAGGTACATAAGATCATGGACATGCGTTCTCGGGGACGGGGTCACCAATACTTAGTGGATTGGGAGGGTTACGGTCCTGAGGAGAGGAGTTGGGTTCCGTCTCGGGACGTGCTGGACCGTTCGCTCATTGATGATTTCCTCCGTTGCCGCCAGGATTCCTCCTCGAGTGCGCCAGGAGGCGCTCGGTGAGTGGGGGGGGTACTGTCATGTTTGTCATTTATTATCATGTCTTGTCCCTGTGCTTCCCATTCTATTCGTTTCCCTCTGCTGGTCTTATTAGGTTCTTTCCCTCTTTCTATCCCTCTCTCTCCCCCTCCCTCTCTCACTCTCTCGCTCTCTCTTCTCTCTATCGTTCCGTTCCTGCTCCCAGCTGTTCCTATTCCCCTAATCATCATTTAGTCTTCCCACACCTGTTCCCGATCCTTTTCCCTGATTAGAGTCCCTATTTCTCTCCTTGTTTCCCGTACCTGCCCTGTCGGATCCTCATGTATAATTCACCGTGCTGTGTCTATGTTTTGCCCTGTCGTGTCGTGTTTTCCTCAGATGCTGCGTGGTGAGCAGGTGTCTGAGTCTGCTAGGTTCAAGTGCCTTCCCGAGGCAACCTGCAGTTCTCGATCAAGTCTCCAGTCTGTTCTTGTCTTTACGTGTAGTATTATGCTTTTTGTTTTGTAAAGTTTATTCTGGATTAAATACTCTGTTTTCGCCAAGTCGCTTTTGGGTCCTCATTCACCAGCATGACAAGTTGCTTATCAACAGGAACACCTGCTCTTTCCAAGACAAAGACTGACTAGGTGAATCCAGGCGAAAGCTATGATCCCTTATAGATGTCACTCGTTAATCCACTTCAATCAGTGTAGATGAAGGGGAAAAGACAGGTTAAAGAATAATTTTTAAGACTTGAGACATGTATTGTGTTTGTGTGCCATTCAGAGGGTGAATGGGAAAGACAAAATATTGAAGTGCCTTTGAAGGGGGTATGGTAGTAGGTGCCAAGCGCACTGGTTTGTGTCCAGAACTGCAACACTGCTGGGTTTTTCCACACTCAACAGTTTCCTGTGTGTATCAAGAATGGTCCCCCACCCAAAGGACATCCAGCCAACTTGACACAACTGTGGGAAGTATTGGAGTCAACATGGGCCAGCATCCCTGTGGAACACTTTCAACACCATGTGGAGTCCATGCCCTGACAAATTGAGGTGGTTCTGTAGACAAAAAAAGGTAGGGTGCAATTCAATATTAGGTAGGTGTTCCTAATGTTTTGTATGGGACTATCCAAATAAAGTGTGACAAAAATGTGTCTCAGTCATAAGGAGCGAACCACAGTGATAAGAACAGCCCTTATAACATGTAAAGAAATCATGAGTCACTCAGCACAGTCATCTGCTGCATAACAACTGCATTGTGTCAACTCTGACAAGCTTCTTTTCTGAGAGCTCACAATAGAAACAAATTCATTCTGTAAATCCTCCTATACCACATCCATACATTTCTCTTAGCTGTATTTTATATTCAAACCAAATGAAATTGTATTTGTCACATGCGCCGAATACAACAGGTGGAGACCTTAATGTGATATGCTTACTTACAAGCCCTTAACCAACAATGCAGTTTTAAGAAAAATAATAGTTAAGAAAATATTTACGAAATAAACTCAAGTTTTAAAAAATGAACATTTACACTTGTCAATGCTCCTTTTCATACTGGTAAAGGTCACGGGAGGATTGTAGATCACATAGTAAAAGCTCTTCAGGTAGCACAAAATAGACAATAAACTCCATGGTTAAGTAGAATGGGGAGTAAATGGCCTAAAATGGAAATATCTCCCATTAACTCTATGTAGAGTCATCTCTATGAGATTCACATTACTGTGAAAAGACCAAATAATGTGCATTCAGATCTGTCCATGTCATTAATCAGACAGTAGTAATGGCCAGTGAGTCAGCCTTGGTTCACTTTAGATGCATTATAGTCTTTAATAAATGCACTTATCTCTATCTCTCTCCCGCTCCAATTTACCCCTCTCTCGCTCTCTCTCTCTCACACACACACACACACACACACACACACACACACACACACACACACACACACACACACACACACACACACACACACACACACACACACACACACACACACACACACACACACACACACACACACACACACACACACACACACACACACACACACACACACACACAGCTGGACAGAGATCGTCTGTCATCTCTTCGTCTTCTATTCCAGGAGACGTCTGCCCTCTCCATAGTTCCCGTATGGAGACAAACATCTGCTTTACTGAACAGTTAAGAGATAATGGCCCAAGCATTTTTCCTGGACATTTTGTTTTTCTTGGATGACTCAGATTCAGAGATATCATTAACTATTTTCTGAGATGAGTCTCTCCGCAGCTGCTCCTCTTACAATCTTCAAGTGTTTTTGAAAGCCACTGTAACACTGTAATACTTTGACAACGAGAGTAGTTTTCTTGGAGTTCTTCCTGAAAGCTTGTGTCATGCAGTGTTGAGGGAAATCTGAAGAGGGAGAGCAGAGTCTAAGAGGTTGGTGAATACATTATTTACAGTGTGTAGAGGGAGTAGGCTGAATCAACTAGATTCAGTCATGGGACCATTTTGTTCTTGAGTGGAGGGTCAGGGGGTTGGAACATAATTACAAATCATTTTTTTGACTGCAAATTGACCGCAATCGGCCCAGACATATATAATATTTGACTAAAACATTTACATTTCAAACCTTGTTTACATTTGTATACAATCACATATATCTTCTCTATTATGCGTTGGAATACTTTGGAACAGATTACCATAATGAAAACCACTTCGGGCTGATTGTCTGATGTTTTTACAGTATTTTATGTCCAACAGTAAAAGAAAATGTAAAAAGATAGATAACAAAATTCTAAATGTGTATATATATATATATATTTTGGCTCAGAATACTTGGGGTGCCTAATAAAATCACATGCGGGCTAAATTGGGCCCGCGGGCCACCAGTTGGGGAACCCTAGAGTAGGCCCTAGCTGTGTTTAGGAAGGCCAGACAGACCTTTGTATTTAAATTCCCTGCTAAGGCCTGATTACATTTGTGGTAGATTTCTGAATCAATCATTTACTGCAGAGTTGAATGGTTTCCATTGGAGAAAATCCACTATCAGCACAGCCCCTTTACAAACTTCTACAGACTTTTGTGACATGACGAGAGCAGTCTTAAGATAATAACTTCAAGACATATCATTTCACTAACACTCTTCCTTTCAGTTTCCATTAGGTTGTGCACAGTTGCCTACCAAAGTAGGGTGACATACCTTCATATCCACCAATGGTCTGTCTGTTGTCAAGATGAGGGTGTCACAAAGAAGTAAAAAGGTGAGGATGTCTGTGGTTATCACAAAGACATATAGAGGAATATGATGTTAAATTCTGTGGTTATCACAAAGACATATAGAGGAATATGATGTTAAATTCTGTGGTTATCACAAAGACATATAGAGGAATATGATGTTACTTTCTGTGGTTATCATAAATAAATATAGAGGAATATGGTGTTAGTTTCTGTGGTTATCATAAATAAATATAGAGGAATATGGTGTTAGTTTCTGTGGTTATCATAAATAAATATAGAGGAATATGATGTTAGTTTCTGTGGTTATCATAAATAAATATAGAGGAATATGATGTTAGTTTCTGTGGTTATCATAAATAAATATAGAGGAATATGATGTTAGTTTCTGTGGTTATCATAAATAAATATAGAGGAATATGATGTTAGTTTCTGTGGTTATCATAAATAAATATAGAGGAATATGGTGTTAGTTTCTGTGGTTATCATAAATAAATATAGAGGAATATGATGTTAGTTTCTGTGGTTATCATAAATAAATATAGAGGAATATGATGTTAGTTTCTGTGGTTATCATAAATAAATATAGAGGAATATGATGTTAGTTTCTGTGGTTATCATAAATAAATATAGAGGAATATGATGTTAGTTTCTGTGGTTATCATAAATAAATATAGAGGAATATGGTGTTAGTTTCTGTGGTTATCATAAATAAATATAGAGGAATATGATGTTAGTTTCTGTGGTTATCATAAATAAATATAGAGGAATATGGTATTACCCACTGGGCACAGACGTCAGTTCAACATCTAGCTTTGATTTATACTTGGTTGAGTTGTCAACTAATGTGAATTCAACAACAAATGTCACCGTGTCATTGGGTTTAGGTTAAAGGTTGGGTGTAAAAAAGACCAAATGCCCTTATGCTGATGATTTATTGTGAATCCAATGAGTTTTCTACGTTGAATCAACATCATCACATCGATTTTTAGGGGGTTGAAATGGCGTGGAAACAACATTGCCTCAACCAGTTTTTTCCCAGTGAATCTGACGTTACTTTCTGTGGTTATCAACAACAACAACAAAAAAGAAGTTGTTTAATTTCTTAGACATTCTCAAAAACATTCCCATAACAGGTCAGTTATTTAGTAGTCCATTAACCCACAATTGAGTAGGTCAAAGTATACATGCAGCATGTTCAATTCACTTAGCTACACACTACGTATAGATGTAGTGGAACATTTAACAAATACCATAGAACACAATAGTCTTACATCCAAAAACATCTAAAGGCACAGACAAAGAGATGCACAATAGTAAATATCATTTTCCCTTTTCACAAGCACAACAGGTGTGAAAACGGATATTGCTGGCTCAGAATATTGTTGCAGTGTTAAATGTATAGTCAGGATTGGGGAGTAACAGATTACATGTAGAAAGTTACCAACCCAACCCTGATGAAGGCTACATGTGACTGAGTGTCATTCACTTTCCCAGCTCATATTGTATTGGACATTATCCTTGTATTCAGTTTCTTGAAAAAGGATCTCAGTTTACCCAGCTTGCATTTCTTCTTCCTTTTATTCCTCCCCTTTTTGTAGACCCCGTTCCATTTCTGCTCGTCTTCGTCCCCCCCCACCCAGGGTACCCAGGCTCCCCCGTTGCGGTCTGGGTTGGCCCGGGGGTCGTCAGTTGGGAACCGGACCGGGACGGCAGTGCGGTTGTAGTAGGCCAGACGTGCTAACAGCTGTTTGACCACATCAGGCCTCTGCAGCGCCAGGTCACTGCGTTCATAGGGGTCTACTGTGATGTTAAAGAGCCACACAGACTTCCCTGTTCCTCCAGTGTTCCGCTCCAGGGTCCACCAGCTGCCGGGGAAGTTGGCCAGTACCTGTGGTGGGACCCAGTCTCCATGGCCCGGGTCCCCTGTTAGCAGCTTCCAGTCCCCCACACGGATGGCAGCCTGGACCGTGGTGTCCCACAAATGCTGGGCCTCCAGCCCAGAACCAGATGGGTGCAGGCCAGTGCGCCGATGGAGCGGGTCAATGTTATGGAGTATCTCCAGGCGTGGAGACTCTTTGCCTTCACTGATGGTTGGCCACACATTGTAGCCATCCAGACCCTCAGTCCGTGACACGTTACCCCCAGCCAGACCCACCAGGGTTGGATACCAGTCAGTGATGTGCATGAGGGCCTTGGAGACCCTCCGCTTGTTACGCAGCAGTGGGCTGTGTACGAAGCCCACCCCACGGACACCTCCCTCCCAGTAGGTCCCCTTACGTCCCCGTAGGGGCCAGTTACTCCCCCCAGTAAACGGCTGGGCACCGTTGTCAGTGGAGAAGATGAGCACACTGTTGCGGTAGTAGCCGTACTTGCGCAGAGCGTAGGTGACATTGCGTACAGCCTCGTCTACGATGGACACCAAGGCTGCGTACTTCCTTCTGGCTACGTTCCCCATCCCGCGGTAGGGGTAGATGTAGGCCTTGGGTGACTGAAGGGGCGTGTGGACAGCCTGGAGGGAGAGGAACATGAAGAGGGGCTGGCGGGACGGGTCGTGAGTGGACAGGATCTTGCGTACCCTCTGTGTGTAGAGGTGAGTGGAGAACTTGCCTCCACGGCCCCAGGCCACGGTCTCCCCCTCGTGGAGGTCGTAGCCACATAGGCCTGGTCCATCACAGGAGCCATACGTGTAGTAGTCCACACTGCCCGTCAGAGAGCCAAAGTAGCTGTGGAAGCCTCTGCGTGTGGGCAGACACTCCTTCCTGTAGAAGCCAAGGTGCCATTTGCCCACCATGTGAGTAGCGTACCCTGCTTCCTGCAGTCGCTGTGGGAGTGTGGTCATGTCCAGGGGGAGGCAGTTGGGCTGTCGAGGCCGGATGATGGAATGCTGAAGGCCTGTGTGGATCTGGTATCTGTGTAAAGAGAAATAATATCCAATAACAAATCTTAATGATCCTCATTGATTATGTACAAAACACGTTCAGCTGGAACTGATTCCAAAATATAGTTTGTGCTCTACCAACCATTTAATTACAGTGTGGTTGACAAAGCTTGTGTTACAGCCTGACCACAGCTTTCAAGCCATAAAAGGTAACTAATGAAGTCTATTAGTCTTTAAGGAACCACTCATGTAAACATAGACGTTTGTTTTCTGCCAGGAGTCTGCTTAAATGGAAGGAGAAGGGTATTACTGGCATACTGTGCGAGGATACACACAAAAGGAGTTCAGAAATATTATTTGGCTGTTCCTTTATGATAACCTCTGTGGAAAGGGTTCTGCATGGAACCCACAATAGTTCTACCTGGAACCAAAAGAGTTCTACCTGGAACCGAAAATTATTCTTCAAAGGGTTCTCATCTGGGTACAGTAAAAGAATCCTTTTAGGTTCTAGATAGCACCTTTTTTTCTAAGAGTGTTACGGGTGAGAAAAGGAATGTTGCAGAAATATGAAGAACAAGTATAGCCCCCTACTGAAATATAATAAACACTATGATGTCTGTGCTGATGCCACAAACAGAAATACCAAACCATTCTACATAAAAAAATATAGCATTTTTTATAAACCTTGAACATTTCCCTATTTTTAGTAGCGTGTAGTACTTCAGTTACATTATACAACGTTAAAACACTTGTACCTTGTCCCTGTATAACTGTTGACTGGCCACCCAGGTTATTTGCATGGTCTGATATTTGGGTGATCTGCACTGCAGTAAGCATGCAGACAGACTCTACTTCCTTCAGGCAAGCCCCTTCCCATATACGACCCGCACTGAGTCAAATGAGTCCCTTCCTCCCATGACCCACACTGAGTCTGAATGAGCCCCTTCCTCCCATGATCCACACTGAGTCTGAATGAGCCCCTTCCTCCTATGACCCACAGTGATTCTGAATGAGCCCTTCCCTCACGAACCCACACTGGTTCTGAATGAGCCCCTTCCTCCTACGACCCACAGTGATTCTGAATGAGCCCCTTCCTTTCATGATCCCACACTGGGTCTGAATGAGCCCATTCCTCCTATGACCCACAGTGATTCTGAATGAGCCCTTCCCTCACGACCCACACTTGGTCTGAATGAGCCCCTTCCTCCTACGACCCACACTGGGTCTGAATGAGCCCCTTCCTCCTACGACCCACACTTGGTCTGAATGAGCCCCTTTATCTAACGGCCCACACTGGGTCTGAATGAGCCCCTTCCTCCTACGACCCACACTTGGTCTGAATGAGCCCCTTTATCTAACGGCCCACACGGGGTCTGAATGAGCCCCTTTATCTAACGGCCCACACTGGGTCTGAATGAGCCCCTTTATCTAACGGCCCACACGGGGTCTGAATGAGCCCCTTCCTCCTACGACCCACACTTGGTCTGAATGAGCCCCTTTATCTAACGGCCCACACGGGGTCTGAATGAGCCCCTTTATCTAACGGCCCACACTGGGTCTGAATGAGCCCCTTTATCTAACGGCCCACACTGGGTCTGAATGAGCCCCTTTATCTAACGGCCCACACTGGGTCTGAATGAGCCCCTTTATCTAACGGCCCACACTGGGTCTGAATGAGCCCCTTCCTCCTACGACCCACACTGGGTCTGAATGAGCCCCTTTATCTAACGGCCCACACTGGGTCTGAATGAGCCCCTTTATCTAACGGCCCACACTGGGTCTGAATGCCCCTTTATCTAAGCCCACACTGGGTCTGAATGAGCCCCTTCCTCCTACGACCCACACTGGGTCTGAATGAGCCCCTTTATCTAACGGCCCACACTGGGTCTGAATGAGCCTTTATCTAACGACCCACACTGGGTCTGAATGAGCCCCTTCCTCCTACGACCCACACTGGGTCTGAATGAGCCCCTTTATCTAACGGCCCACACTGGGTCTGAATGAGCCCCTTTATCTAACGGCCCACACTGGGTCTGAATGAGCCCCTTTATCTAACGGCCCACACTGGGTCTGAATGAGCCCCTTTATCTAACGGCCCACACTGGGTCTGAATGAGCCCCTTTATCTAACGGCCCACACTGGGTCTGAATGAGCCCCTTTATCTAACGGCCCACACTGGGTCTGAATGAGCCCCTTTATCTAACGGCCCACACTGGGTCTGAATGAGCCCCTTTATCTAACGACCCACACTGGGTCTGAATGAGCCCCTTTATCTAACGACCCACACTGGGTCTGAATGAGCCCCTTCCTCCTACGACCCACACTGGGTCTGAATGAGCCCCTTTATCTAACGACCCACACTGGGTCTGAATGAGCCCCTTCCTCCTACGACCCACACTGGGTCTGAATGAGCCCCTTTATCTAACGGCCCACACTGGGTCTGAATGAGCCCCTTTATCTAACGACCCACACTGGGTCTGAATGAGCTCCTTTATCTAACGGCCCACACTGGGTCTGAATGAGCCCCTTTATCTAACGGCCCACACTGGGTCTGAATGAGCCCCTTTATCTAACGGCCCACACTGGGTCTGAATGAGCCCCTTTATCTAACGACCCACACTTGGTCTGAATGAGCCCCTTCCTCCTACGACCCACACTTGGTCTGAATGAGCCCCTTCCTCCTACGACCCACACTGGGTCTGAATGAGCCCCTTCCTCCCATGATCCACACTGAGTCTGAATGATTCCCTTCTTCCTACGACCTACACTGGTTCTGAATGAGCCCCTTCCTCCCATGACCCACACTGAGTCTGAATGATCCCCTTCCTCCTGCGATCCACACTGAGTCTGAATCATCCCCTTCCTACCCAACCCACACTGGATCTGAATGAGCCCCTTCCTCCTACGACCCACACTGGTTCTGAAAGAGCCCCTTCCTTCTACGACCCATACTGGGTCTGAATGAGCCCCTTCCTCCCATGATCCACACTGAGTCTGAATGAGCCCCTTCCTCCTATGACCCACAGTGATTCTGAATGAGCCCTTCCCTCACGAACCCACACTGGTTCTGAATGAGCCCCTTCCTCCTACGACCCACAGTGATTCTGAATGAGCCCCTTCCTTTCATGATCCCACACTGGGTCTGAATGAGCCCATTCCTCCTATGACCCACAGTGATTCTGAATGAGCCCTTCCCCCACGACCCACACTTGGTCTGAATGAGCCCCTTCCTCCTACGACCCACACTGGGTCTGAATGAGCCCCTTCCTCCTACGACCCACACTTGGTCTGAATGAGCCCCTTTATCTAACGGCCCACACTGTGTCTGAATGAGCCCCTTCCTCCTACGACCCACACTTGGTCTGAATGAGCCCCTTTATCTAACGGCCCACACTGGGTCTGAATGAGCCCCTTTATCTAACGGCCCACACTTGGTCTGAATGAGCCCCTTTATCTAACGACCCACACTGGGTCTGAATGAGCCCCTTTATCTAACGACCCACACTGGGTCTGAATGAGCCCCTTTATCTAACGGCCCACACTGGGTCTGAATGAGCCCCTTTATCTAACGGCCCACACTGGGTCTGAATGAGCCCCTTTATCTAACGGCCCACACTGGGTCTGAATGAGCCCCTTTATCTAACGACCCACACTGGGTCTGAATGAGCCCCTTCCTCCTACGACCCACACTGGGTCTGAATGAGCCCCTTTATCTAACGGCCCACACTGGGTCTGAATGAGCCCCTTTATCTAACGGCCCACACTGGGTCTGAATGAGCCCCTTTATCTAACGGCCCACACTGGGTCTGAATGAGCCCCATCTAACGGCCCACACTGGGTCTGAATGAGCCCCTTCCTCCTACGACCCACACTGGGTCTGAATGAGCCCCTTTATCTAACGGCCCACACTGGGTCTGAATGAGCCCCTTTATCTAACGACCCACACTGGGTCTGAATGAGCCCCTTCCTCCTACGACCCACACTGGGTCTGAATCAGCCCCTTTATCTAACGGCCCACACTGGGTCTGAATGAGCCCCTTTATCTAACGGCCCACACTGGGTCTGAATGAGCCCCTTTATCTAACGGCCCACACTGGGTCTGAATGAGCCCCTTTATCTAACGACCCACACTGGGTCTGAATGAGCCCCTTCCTCCTACGACCCACACTGGGTCTGAATGAGCCCCTTTATCTAACGGCCCACACTGGGTCTGAATGAGCCCCTTTATCTAACGACCCACACTGGGTCTGAATGAGCCCCTTTATCTAACGGCCCACACTGGGTCTGAATGAGCCCCTTTATCTAACGACCCACACTGGGTCTGAATGAGCCCCTTTATCTAACGGCCCACACTGGGTCTGAATGAGCCCCTTTATCTAACGGCCCACACTGGGTCTGAATGAGCCCCTTTATCTAACGGCCCTCACTGGGTCTGAATGAGCCCCTTTATCTAACGGCCCACACTGGGTCTGAATGAGCCCCTTTATCTAACGGCCCACACTGGGTCTGAATGAGCCCCTTTATCTAACGACCCACACTGGGTCTGAACGAGCCCCTTCCTCCTACGACCCACACTGGGTCTGAATGAGCCCCTTTATCTAACGGCCCACACTGGGTCTGAATGAGCCCCTTTATCTAACGGCCCACACTGGGTCTGAATGAGCCCCTTTATCTAACGACCCACACTTGGTCTGAATGAGCCCCTTCCTCCTACGACCCACACTTGGTCTGAATGAGCCCCTTCCTCCTACGACCCACACTGGGTCTGAATGAGCCCCTTTATCTAACGACCCACACTGGGTCTGAATGAGCCCCTTCCTCCTACGACCCACACTGGGTCTGAATGAGCATGTGGTGATAGGGTCTACTGAGAGTTGATGTAAAGGGTGATGCAGTGCAGATATACACATGCCTACAAAGAAACATTCCACGGCTCTATTCCCTCCCTCCCTATCTCCTTACCTCCCTACCTACCTCCCTCACTCCCATGTCTAACTGTAAATGGGCCTGTTTCTGGATGTCGAGTGGGTGGCTATTACGCTATTATACTCTTTTTCAGTAAGATCGTGTGTCATGTCCTCACTCCTCAGCCTAAAAAACAAGTGTGTTGCTCCTGTCTGTTTATCAACTCCTCTTGCTCTTGTTCATTACCTGAGTGTTGCCGGGGAGACAACAGCTAATTACACTCTCCTTTCAAAAGCTCTGAAGATCCAGAACTAGGTTGAACTGTTCCCCTAGTGACAGGCTTCCAACCGACCCCATAACACACACACACACACACACACACACACACACACACACACACACACACACACACACACACACACACACACACACACACACACACACACACACACACACACACACACACACACACACACACACACACACACACACACACACACACACACACACACACACACACACACACACACACACACACACACACACACACACACACACACAGTGCTCTGATGGCCCCACAGCTGTTGTCCAGCAGCCCAGCAGCAGCTGTGTGATATGCCAACATCACTACTCCTGAAAAGTAATCCATTCTCACCAAAAAATATTTAGCAACCCTACATTTTCTCGATAAGACCTCCCCAAGTTGTGAACTTCAAAAGACGTTAAGGCATATCAATAAGTTCAACCTTCTCTGAGTACTTCAATAGAGGTAACATAATGTGTGTTTTAGGTACATTACTCTGAGGAGACAAGGACTCCATCCAAGCATTGTGTCGTTCATTCTCAATTCTCTTCCTACGCTGGTGCTCATATGGTTGTTATCTTCCTAAGCTGGTACTCATATGGTTGTTATCTTCCTAAGCTGGTGCTCATATGGTTGTTATCTTCCTAAGCTGGTGCTCATATGGTTGTTATCTTCCTAAGCTGGTACTCATATGGTTGTTATCTTCCTAAGCTGGTACTCATATGGTTGTTATCTTCCTAAGCTGGTACTCATATGGTTGTTATCTTCCTAAGCTGGTGCTCATATGGTTGTTATCTTCCTAAACTGGTGCTCATATGGTTGTTATCTTCCTAAGCTGGTGCTCATATGGTGGTTATCTTCCTAAGCTGGTACTCATATGGTTGTTATCTTCCTAAGCTGGTACTCATATGGTTGTTATCTTCCTAAGCTGGTACTCATATGGTTGTTATCTTCCTACGCTGGTGCTCATATGGTTGTTATCTTCCTAAGCTGGTGCTCATATGGTTGTTATCTTCCTAAGATGGTACTCATATGGTTGTTATCTTCCTAAGCTGGTATTCATATGGTTGTTATCTTCCTAAGCTGGTGCTCATATGGTTGTTATCTTCCTACACTGGTACTCATATGGTTGTTATCTTCCTAAGCTGGTGCTCATATGGTTGTTATCTTCCTAAGCTGGTATTCATATGGTTGTTATCTTCCTAAGCTGGTGCTCATATGGTTGTTATCTTCCTAAGCTGGTACTCATATGGTTGTTATCTTCCTAAACTGGTGCTCATATGGTTGTTATCTTCCTAAGCTGGTACTCATATGGTTGTTATCTTCCTAAGCTGGTGCTCATATGGTTGTTATCTTCCTAAGCTGGTACTCATATGGTTGTTATCTTCCTAAGCTGGTACTCATATGGTTGTTATCTTCCTAAGCTGGTACTCATATGGTTGTTATCTTCCTAAACTGGTACTCATATGGTTGTTATCTTCCTAAGCTGGTGCTCATATGGTTGTTATCTTCCTAAGCTGGTGCTCATATGGTTGTTATCTTCCTAAGCTGGTGCTCATATGGTTGTTATCTTCCTAAGCTGGTGCTCATATGGTTGTTATCTTCCTAAGCTGGTACTCATATGGTTGTTATCTTCCTAAGCTGGTACTCATATGGTTGTTATCTTCCTAAGCTGGTACTCATATGGTTGTTATCTTCCTAAGCTGGTGCTCATATGGTTGTTATCTTCCTAAGCTGGTGCTCATATGGTTGTTATCTTCCTAAGCTGGTGCTCATATGGTTGTTATCTTCCTAAGCTGGTACTCATATGGTTGTTATCTTCCTACACTGGTACTCATATGGTTGTTATCTTCCTAAGCTGGTGCTCATATGGTTGTTATCTTCCTAAACTGGTGCTCATATGGTTGTTATCTTCCTAAGCTGGTGCTCATATGGTTGTGTTTATCTGGTCTCTGCTTGCTAGAGCAGATGAAGCAGCCCTCAACCGTTGTTTCACAATACTAGCCTCTCACCCTGCCGCTCTCCACAGTCCATCTCAACAACAGATGTTTCTGCTCATGTACCTGGGGTAGAAAGTGAGTTATCTACAGCATTTATCTTCCCCAACAATTTACAGCTATTTCCTGGTAAAGTACATCAAGTGCATGACTATGTGGAATATGTACGTATCCCTCACCTCTATTGTATATGTATTCACACCCGGTTCAATGTCTGTGCAATGGCTTTCTGAGACTTACAGGACAGCCAGGGTTTACCCTGTTTCCCATGGGAAAACAAAACAACTTTGTTTAGACACAGAACAACTTTGTTCATGACAATTCTTATGAATGATCTTCAGACTAACTCATCTGTTATGACTGACTATAGCTGCCAACAGGAGAACTTCCAGTAAATGCTGCTGTTGTTCTGTGTTGCACTGGATGAAGATCACTATGGACAGCTCATTAGTGCAGAACGTTTACATCGCAACAGTTGTTTCCAGCGCTGGGGGAGACATTTATAAGCACTCTACGTGAGTAAGGGCATTGCACTGTTCTGACTCTGAGGCCCTATGGGGAACACCAGTTGGCTAATAATGGAATTGCATTTTAACATGCACATATTTATCTCTAAACGCACCCTGCATCTTGATCATGATGTGATGCATCACAACTTTATGTAGTTTATCAATACATGGGTGTATAATTAGGAAACTACATTGTAATTCCTCACCTGGATGTACACCTTATTACAGATAAAAATGTAGCCGTCATAAAACAATAAGTGTAACGTTGTGATCAAGAGAAAAACTAACATTTTCTTAATTCTGCAGAATCTCTTATCCAGAGCGACGATGTTTAAGTCACTTGCTCAAGTGCATATGGACAGATTGTCTTCGACCAGTCGGCTTTAGGAAGTGCTCAAAAATTGAAGCCATATGCTGACGCAAACTGAGGTTATACTAGGTTATTTTTACGTCTGCTACGTTAGGTATAGGTTTATGTTTACCTGCCCGTGATCAGCTGACTGCGTGACGGAGTGCAGATAGGTTGAACGTAATAATTCTCCAGCTTCACCCCTTCGAAGGCCAGTTTGTCTAGAGTTGGAGTACGAATGTCCGGGTTGTGGTAACCTATGTCATTGAAGCCTTGGTCATCCGTCAGTATGAATATGATGTGTGGTGGTTGTTTGGGCTCAAACGTAATAGAGGCATCGTTTTGAGTGTGCTCCTCCACTTGATTCGGCTTGATCCATTCCATGGATAGGTAGCCAAAACTTAGCAAACTGACCATTGAGAGGCTGGTAGCTGCGTGCATTTTTACAACTTTAGATTGTAATTGGACATTAGAGTCGTTACGGTCCTCGCACTATAGTACTCCTCGCACTCTGTATCACACACATTCTTGAAATTAAACGAATCCACACGCGCGTAAACGTATCCAAGGATGCAGAGTGGAAACAGATGAAACCTTGTTATCGCCACAGATTCTCATTCGTCATGACCGTCCAGCGTTTACAATGTCCAAGCTTCTGTTCTGTAAACTTGGGCTCTAAACTTTGAACGCTACTCCTGCACATTAGAACGTTACAATTAGCCTATCTATACATTTTCCACCGATCCTCCTTGTCAGTGGTTGCTGTTACTCCGCCTGCGTCTCAGCACAGAATTTGAAACAAGACCCTTCATAGACCCATCCCTCCGCCTCTGGTACAATGCAAGCCCCGTGCTCCTCATCTCAAGGAAAGTTGGCTCCATTGCATTGAAAAAAATAGCATCCCATTTATTTTGCTATGCAAAAATGTATTCAAGGGACCATGCAAAGACCGTACATCTAAAATCTCCGATTATAGGTAGAACAACTTTATTATCAAAGTCGACCTACTACAATTAGGCCTATGTTGTGTTCAAGTATGCCAATACTATTAACCCTTCTACATTTCAAACGTTGTAAGACCTTATACCACTTGCAGACCATAACCTTTAGTGTACTCATAGAATGATTATTCTGAGTTATCCTATATTTAATGGCATGATTATAACTATAGTATCAAAGTTCGAATGGGAGTAGCTATGTACAGTAGGCTTCAGTCAACCTACAATTAGGTCTATGGTGTGGCTACTGCTCCATTCTAAAGGTTGCAAGATCACGGACCATAACCCTTAGAGAGCAGAGTCATGAAACAATGGACCCCTCATAATCATTCTATGTGTGCAGTAATCTAGCAATACCTGATATATCCCATTATAGAAGTCATGCCTTAGGATAGGGTGTGGCTTGACAGAGAAGGTAAGGTTGATGAAGCATCAGATTTACCTGTCTGCTTCAGAGGAACCTGCACTCTTCATACTTGTGTGTTCACATGGAACGTTTCACCCTGTCAAATCAAACACACACCCTAACAAGCTCTTCCCTCTATACCCCTGGGCACAATATTAACAGCACAGTGCAACTACAGTGTACCAAAGGTTTATTCTCTCAACACACAGCAATGTATACTTTTGCTGTTTCACTGCTATACCACCACCAAAAAGTGGTCTTAGCACAATGTTTTGTATCAGTGTCAAAAATCCACCAATGTTGCCTGACTAAAATCTATGCCTGCAACTGTTTACTTTATTAACGCCTGTTTGCCAAGATTAGAAGAACCTCGTTACAAAGCCGCAGAGCAGAGGAAGGTGCAGCTGGATATTTCTGGTGCACCTGGGCATTGGGAGACGGACAGTGCAGGTTGTTATACAACTCTGTACCATTCCTCCACTGAACATTGCTTTTCTCTCTCCAGTCCACTGGAGAGGGAAGTGCTTCAATCTCAGTTCATAAGAGCTGCCTTTCATAGTTCCGTTACTGAGGTTATTGAAACTTTCTGCTTGCCTTCTGTCCTTGAAAGTCCTACCCTCCCACACTACATAGGAAATAGGTATTTATAAAGAGACGGCTTTAATAACTTCAAAACTGTACATCTTTGTGTGAAGGGGGAAATTCCAACTAAACAGAGAGTACGAGAGTGAACTTTATTCATTTTCTATTGAATTGATGGATTCATTGTCCTCTGTGGTGGTGGGGGTGTATCAGGCCACAGAATATGGACAGTAGATGCATTTGCAAACTTCCTCAATGGAGAGCTGCTTTGAGAGGGGGTGTATTAGTAACGCTTGCAGTAAGCTAGCAGGGTGTTAGTCTTTAGTAGACTGCAATAATAACAAACCATTCCTAGGATTTGTTCTGGCGTTAAATAAGGTTTCCATGGAACCTTGCGTCTACACTGATTGAAACAGGTTCCTCTGTAAACCCATGTAAGATTGTCTTTGCAGGGGGAAAATATTTTCTTCCTTTCTCCTCTCTCCCATCCCTTGGCGCAAAATAACAGCCAACAGGAGAGTTGTCAATGGGCATTCATTTCCCCTTTACTAGGTGGCAGGTAGCCTAGTGATTAAGAGTGTTGAGCCAGTAGCTGAAAGGTAGATGGTTTGAATCCTTGAGCTGACTAAGAGCATCTGCTAAGTTACAAACATTTAGAGTTAGCTTTTCGCAAGTCTAATTCAATGGAATAGTCACTGTAGTCATTGTCTGGTGTTGACGGGATGAAAGGTGGGTCTTCCAGAGCTGCCGGTCACAATCTCCTGCTACTCCAGTCTGGTGTCACTCCTAAACTGGTCCACATACGTGACTTCTGACCTGTCCCTTCTGCTGGACCTATGAGGTAGTAATGAGTATGAAATAATGATGAGAACGCAAAAATAAGTCAAAAGGTCTTTGAAATCCAATATATGTCTTAGTGAATGGCTGTCAATTATAATTCATGTTTGAACATGTTCCTACTTTTAGTAAATCTGTTATTAAAGTGGTCAGGCCAGAGGAAGGGTTAGGGTTAGAGGTGGAGGGCAACAGGCAAACATGTCATGTCCCATCACAAGACTATGCTCATGTGGTTAGCAATCACATTTCTTATGCCTAAACTACTCACTAGAAGTCACACATCTGTTCCAGCATATCTGACAGTTCTGTCATGATATTCATACAGGAAGTAAAATAGCCAGTATGATATTAGTGGCGCATTGACAATAATATCCAGGGGCGCAAATGCCCCACCCCCCCCTGTTAGAAGTGTTATCCGACTGGATCAAAAATTGCTACATTCCTAAAATTGCGCCCCTGATAATATCGATACTACACAAGACGTTGAAAAGACATATTGTGCTCACTGGGATGAACCATGGTTTGTACAGGAAGAGTCTGTTGTTTGGTTGGGGTGATTTAGGCCATATCTATTCTCTACCAGAGCGAGGTATGACATCAGATTAGAAAATGTGAACTGTGTGACGAGTTGTTCTTGTTGGTTCCCTCAGCACAAACTGAATGGATTTCTGTGTGGGTTTCTTGTTAATGCAGCACAATGATTTAATATTATACTGATAAATATAATGTAAATGTAAATGTAAATAAATACCACAGGCTACTTTGTACTATAACATTATCTGTTATCAGTTTTTGAAACTGTCATTTTCAGTCATGTGTTCGGGCTTGTGATCATTTTATTTTATTTAACTAGGCAAGTCAATAAATAACAAAATCTTATTTACAATTACAGCCTACCGGGGAACAGTGGGTTAACTGTTCAGGGGCAGAACGACAGATTTTTACCTTGGCAACTCAGGAATTAGATCCAGCAATTTTACGGTTTCTGGCCAAACGCTCTAACCACTAAGCTACCTGCAGCCCGTTTTGAAATGTCCCCTCTCCTACTTTAACTGACACCCAACATAATGCCATTTTGGTAGAATAATCTGTTTCAGATATTGTTCTATATTCCTTTGCACAGCCTTTTGTTGTTTAATTTCTGGGAGAGTTACAGGGTGTTTGACGCCATCGTGTGGTATGTTGATGAATTGAAAACCAATAAATACAATTATGACGGCCCAGTCCTACGTTACTCTGCCACGATCCACGTTCATAACAACTGGTAACTCGGAAATCTCTTCCGATTTTGGTGCGTTCAAAACAACTGGGAACTCGGAAAAAACGAGCACCGAATGGGAAAATCGATGTGAACGGTCATCCAACTCGGGAACTTGGGCCTCTTTCTAGAGCTCCGACTTTCCGACCTAAAGATCACTAACGTCATGATTTGACCTCGTATTTTTCAGAGTTCCCAGTTGTTTTGTACGCGGAATGAGTTTACAAACGATGGTTTGAGACCCACAGGTGGATTGGGACAAATCAAAAGGATTGTATCTATTTGGTGGGTCATAAAAATGCCAAAAGGTTTTACGGGGCGGATCACAAACCTACGTTTCGTTTGTTATACGCATTTAAGAGGGGATCACACCCTTGTATTGTGTACTGTGTAATGTATTGCTGATAATTGTGTAAAAATTTGACTCTCAAATGCAATGGTTCTAAATCCCCAGGACACACGTCACTCACATGGTCCTGACATCATTGATGACGCTGCGGGTATAATGCTTTGTGGATTGTTATAAGCTTGCATGAGCCTTTATAATAATCCTATTATAAGGCTTATAATATGTTACGTCTCTATATGTATGGAATTGTTAGATCATTGTGAGATGATAACACCACATTTTAAGTGGCAACAAGGTAGTGTCAAGTCAGTGAGAAATGCTGGACCAATTAAAAGACTCAGGTGCACTTCACTACATGTCCCATCATGCACATCGAAGGGGGCGTAGTCGCTGTAAGTACATGGCAAATTCCTGCAGACAGTGAGGATGAAGAGCTCCTAATCAGTAGATTAAAGCCATTTAATTGATTATTTTGATTGTGCTAGTCGTTCTACCTTAAAACGATGACTTCAAAGGACCCGAGTGCATCAAATAGTTCCTTGCTTTATTTGATTTATCAGCATTTAAAGGAGAATGGTTACCAGAAGGCTGCAAACGTGCTGAAAAAACATGTAACTCAGGTATGTTTTGATACTATCCAACTCTTTTTCTTTTCGTTTCAACTTCTCATTAAACCTATATTAGCACATAATGTATTTGACCATTTTGAAATATGTGTGGTTATCCAAGATAAAAGTAGTGTAATTTAATATTAGGTGAGATTTGCTTTAATTATTTTCAATATTTTGTATCTGAATAAACCTACATTTATGTAAATGTTTGCAATTGACTTTCCCTTTGAATGGTGCGTCTTTCTGAATCTCTACCTTGGATTTAGTCAGCCATAACTGATGTAGAACATTATGTAACAGTTGAACACACGTTGGGGCCATGAATGGTGGCACTGTACATTTTGTGAAATGCGCACCATTGTCGTTGTTGCGAAATGATCTTCATCTACTTGTTTTTCAGATTAATAAATGTATTTACAGCAATTGTAAATGTATTCAGTTGTCTTTAATACTTTTCCCAAAATGTATAGAGACGTATTTAATATAAAATACTCTACATCATTCATTTATGCTTTTGGTGACCTATAGATTGAAGCACCAGAAGAGATCACCTCTTTACATGACATCTACACAAGTTGGACCAAGTAAGTATAGTATAATATGTCATAATCGTTTAGTTTGCCTCAGGCACATATTGTCATTATGCAGTGCCCAAATAACATAATGTACTATGTGCTTTTGGGCGGCAGGTAGCCCAGTGGTTAAAAGCGTTGGGCCAGTAACTGAAAGGTCGCCGGTTTGAACCCTGAGCTTGACTAGGTGAAAAGAAATCTGCCAATGTGCCCTTGAGCAAGGCACTTAACCATAGTTGCTCCTGTAAGACACTCTGGATAAGAGCATCTACTAAATGACTTAAATGTCAACATGTCATGGCATCTTAAGGTAAATCATTTGTTATGTACTGCTGCCATAACACATTTTCAGGGTCTCGGAAATTGGACAAAATCCGAAACAAGAGCCTGAAGTGGATTCCACCACCCTGAAGAAGATTAAGGCCGATCCATCAACCAAAGAAGAAGAAGATGTGGACTCAAAACCAATTGGTAGGCTACCAGACCTCCTGCCCTACATTAAATATAATGTTCACAGTGTATCAAATTCACAAACTCTTAATCAACCAAAAAACAGCATTAAACTGTTCCACAGAGAAGATAGACTTGATACAATAAAACTTTATTGTCCATGTTACGCCGAACAATGAAAATGTTTCTTCTGCTCCGTTCTCAACCTCCCTCTCAGAGGGCACACATAATTGAGACAAGCACTATGGTAAAGCTACATGGGTCAAGCTGCCCAACGGTAGGGGAATGTTTTCAGTATGTGAACATAGCAGCCCTCCAGTTGCCAGATCAATTCCCCCCTTTTCCAGCACCCTGGCCCGGAATTCGAATTGGCCACCCTTCAGCTACAGGCCCAACTCCTTAGCCGCTGGGCTACCTACCGCCCCATCTGGCATTCATAGTTGCATGTGATCAACAGTGTAAATTCAGCATTCCTCATTACTCAGCTGTTTTTCAGATTCTCTACCTCCTGCCCCCCACACACCCCAGGGTGCAACCCCAGAGAATGAGGAGCCGGTCCCACAGGATGAGGTGGGTAGATAGAGGAGGAGCTGTGATTTGGGTCGGGCCTTGGCACCAGAGCTATATATATATATATGTGTGTGTGTGTGTGTGTGTGTATGTATGTGTGTGTGTGTGTGGTGTAGAGATTTATGTTATGACAATACAGCCTTTTGGGGACTTGAATAGGTTTGGATTAGCAAATTGAAGATTGTTAAATGTTTCTAGGATGCTTAAAACAATCATAACACAGATATAATACAGTATTTATAGTTATTTAGCTCCATTTGATATAGTTGCTGACTACTGACATTCCGATTTCTGTGTCATTATCGAAGTTGTCATCTACTCCAGTCAGTAACGGGACAGTGGAAACATCAGCCCCTGTACCAGCGGTCACCCCTTTAAAACCAGCAGGGAGCTCAGACAGTGACTCTGAGAGCAAGGAGGAGATTCCCCTCACACAGGTGAAACATGGTGTTCCATTTGGAGGATAAAGGCTTTCTTGATAAATGAGGTATATACATTATATGAAATTGACTGTGTATCCCATGTGTCTGAATGCTTACCTCTCTTCCAGGGAGATACTGTCACCCCAAAGGCCTCTTCAGCTGTCCCTACCACCACGCCCTCAAAACATGTAGACGGGAACAGCGAATCAGACAGTGAGAATGGGATTCATCCATCACAGGTGAGGGCTCTTACGACAATTGTGTTATAACTACATTCTGTAAAATTCAGATTTATGAAATGTTTACTCTGTGTATTTCAGACTGTTGTCATTCCCAGTAAGGCCTCAGCTCCCAGTAAGACTCCAGCCATCCCCACAGCTCCCAGTAAAGCAGAGAGTTCAGACAGTGAAGAGGAGGTTACTGTCAAGGTATGTCACACCTGAATCGTAAATTAAATTCATTTCAGCTAAATTATTGGACTGGTAATGGTTACTCCTAGGTAATAGCATGGTTATTCAACAACGCCTGAATGCCATGCATTTTGTCTTTACATCTTCACTCTTCTGTGTTTTTAGAAACTAGCATCTGCGGCTGCTCTTATGAAACCAGCCAAGGCGATCCCAGCAGCCCCAGTGAGGCCCAGTGTAGTCACCCCCAGTCAGGCTACAGCTGCTCCCAAGACTCCTGCTGCAGGGAAGAAAGCACAGAGCTCTGACAGCGACAGCTCTGACTCAGACAGTGAGGAGGAGGCTCCTGTAAAGGTGAATCCTAATGATACCTGACTACAGTAATGCTCTCACACAAATTGAAGCTTGAGTCTGAAATATATTCTATGACATACAAGCTGGGAAGTCATATAATAAAAAACTTGGAGCACAATGATTGGTGACTTCCTGAACTTCCTTTGACCCATTGTACAGTGTATTTTTTTATGAATCAACTTTAACAGTAGAGATACACAGACAACCATATCTGTCATCCAGTCACTGTAATGATGTGTGTGAACATTGGCACAGATATTATTATAGTCCTCTAAAATCACAGCTAAACACCCCTGTGGACAGTTTGTATTTGGCAGGGCTGTACTGCTCCTTTGTGTTGAAGCAGTGACCCATGGTCCTGTAACTCTGTTTGCACAGGGTCAATCCCCTTGGCTCTAGCCTGACAAGCTCTATAATGGCGCTCAGCTTCGAGTGACTGTCTGTGACACCGACCAGGAAACACGGTTCTCATGCCATGTTTCATTTGTCTCTGTCCCAGAAACCTGTGGCGACACCCAAAGCCAAGCCTGTGGCTGCAACTCTGGTCAAGGCAGAAGCAGTGAAATCCACCTCTATTAAAAAACCAACAAACAGCTCAGACAGTGACAGTGATGACACTGAGGAGGAGGCTCCTGTAAAGGTAGGTCACAACTGACTAATATCATGCTACCCTGTCCTATAACAAGTTTATTTTCTTGAAGAGCTTGATATAATTATTTGTTTCAGAATCCTGCACTGACACCCAAAGCTGCTCCTGTGAAACTAGCCAAGGCGATCCCAGCAGCCCCAGTGAAGCCCAGTGTAGTCACCCCCAGTCAGGCTACAGCTGCTCCCAAGACTCCTGCTGCAGGGAAGAAAGCACAGAGCTCTGACAGCGACAGCTCTGACTCAGACAGTGAAGATGAGTTAACTGTAAAGGTAAGTCACACCTGAGAAATAGTCATTAAACCATTTCTCCTTGTCACTAATAAAAACAAATATTGAGTTGGTTTTATTCCTGATATAATACCTTGATATATTTTCTTGTTTCAGAAATCAACACAGACCCTGAAGGCTGCTCCTGTGAAACCAGCCAAGGCGATCCCAGCAGCCCCAGTGAGGCCCAGTGTAGTCACCCCCAGTCAGGCTACAGCTGCTCCCAAGACTCCTGCTGCAGGGAAGAAAGCACAGAGCTCTGACAGCGACAGCTCTGACTCAGACAGTGAAGATGAGTTAACTGTAAAGGTAAGTCACACTTGAGAAATACACTGAACAAAAATATAAATGCAACATGTAAAGTGAGGGTCCCATGTTTCATGAGGTGAAATAAAAGATCCCAGTAATGTTCCGTACGCACTAAAAGCTTATTTCTCTCTAATTTTGTGCACAAATTTGTTTACATCCCTGTTAGTGAGCATTTCTCATTTTCCAGGATAATACACCCACCTGACTGGTGTGGCATATCAAGATTCTGGGTAAACAGCATGATTATTACAAAGGTGCACCTTGTGCTGGCGACAATAAAAGGCTTAAAATGTGCAGTTTTGTCACACAAAACAATGCCACACATGTCTCTCTCAAGTTCTGAGGGTGCGTGCAATTGGTATGCTGATTGCAGGAATGTTCACCAGAGCTGCTGCCTCCAATGTCATTTTGGAGAATTTGGCAGTACATCCAACCGGCCTCACAGCGGCAGACAATGTGTAACCATGCCAGCCCAGGACCTCCACAACCGGCTTCTTCACCTGCCGGATTATCTGAGGAGGGTGGGGTGCTGAGGAGTATTTCTGTCTGTAAAAGCCCTTTTGTGTTGAAAAACTATTTCTGATTGGCTGGGCCTGGCTGCCAAATGGATGGGCTTATGCCCTCCAAGGCCCACCCATGGCTGCACCACTGCCCAGTCATGTTAAATCCATAGATTAGGGCTTAATCAATTGAATTCAATTGATGGATTTCCTTTTATGAAGTGTAACTCAGTAAAATCTTTGAAATTGTTGCATGTTGCGTTCATATTTTTGTTCAGTATAGTAATTAAACAATTTCTTGTCACTAATAAAAACAAATATTGAGTTGGTTTTATTCCTGATATAATGCCTTGATATAATTTTTTGGTTTCAGAAATCAACACAGACCCTGAAGGCTGCTCCTGTGAAACCAGCCAAGGCGATCCCAGCAGCCCCAGTGAAGCCCAGTGTAGTCACCCCCAGTCAGGCTACAGCTGCTCCCAAGACTCCTGCTGCAGAGAAGAAAGCACAGAGCTCTGACAGCGACAGCTCTGACTCAGACAGTGAAGATGAGTTAACTGTAAAGGTAAGTCACACCTGAGAAATACTAATTAAACCATTTCTCCTTGTCACTAATAAAAACAAATATTGAGTTGGTTTTATTCCTGATATAATACCTTGATATATTTTCTTGTTTCAGAAATCAACACAGACCCTGAAGGCTGCTCCTGTGAAACCAGCCAAGGCAATCCCAGCAGCCCCAGTGAAGCCCAGTGTAGTCACCCCCAGTCAGGCTACAGCTGCTCCCAAGACTCCTGCTGCAGAGAAGAAAGCACAGAGCTCTGACAGCGACAGCTCTGACTCAGACAGTGAGGAGGAGGCTCCTAAGGTTTGTAAAATAATCCTACTATATAGATCCCATTTACTGTACAACGCACAACTTGATCTACTGTAGGTCATAGGAAGTGCAGTAGACCATAAACACCAAAAGGCATTACTTCTGTGATAGTCTCCAGATCTGCAGCTGCTCTCTCCCTAAGACCAAGCTGGGGGAAGCTGCTCCAGTCAAGGCTGTAGCAGTGAAATCACCAGAACCAGTGAAGTCCAGCAAACTAGCTATCACTCCCTCAACCAGCAGAGAGCTCAGACAGTGACAGCAGTGAGGAGGACATTCCTTTCACACAGATGAAAGAATATTTGCGCTATTAGAACACGCAAACAGCTTTTTTTCTGTGGAATCATGTCTCGAAAATGTACAACTATAATGTTGTTTATTGACACTTCTCTGTGTGGATTTGTGTTTCAGACTCCTGCTACAGTCATAGAGGCAGCTCCCAGTAAGGCCTCAGCTCCCAGTAAGACTCCAGCCACCCCTACAGCTCCCAGTAAAGCAGAGACCTCAGAAAGTGACACCTCAGACAGTGAAGAGGAGGTTACTGTCAAGGTAAGTCACACTTGAGAAATAGTCATTAAACCACTTCCCCTTGTCAATAAGAAAAACAAATATTGAGTTGTTTTATTTCTGAAATAATTATTTGTTTCAGAAATCAACACAGACCCTGAAAGCTGCTCCTGTGAAACCAGCCAAGGCGATCCCAGCAGCCCCAGTGAAACCCAGTGAAGTCACCCCCAGTGCTCCCAAGACTCCTGCTGCAGGGAAGAAAACACAGAGCTCTGACAGCGACAGCTCTGACTCAGACAGTGAGGAGGAGGCTCCTGTAAAGGTCTGTATCATATTCCAGAAATATATGATTTGATAGTGATGTTAATCCTGTGATAATACTGAGGATAAATTGGTGTATAATCCTAGAGCTTTCTTAAACCTGAATCTACTACCAAGCAGAAAACCACCCCAGTCTCAGCCCCAAGCAAGGCCAAAGCCTCTCCTAAGACCCCAGCAGCAGCTGCTAAGATGGAGACTGACAGCTCAGATTCCTCTGACAGTGAGGATGAGGCCCCTGCCAAGCCCACTCCCAGCCCGGCTAAAACCACACCCAAGGCCCCTGCTGCAGCTAAGAAGGCCGACAGCTCGGACAGTGATGAGTCTGACACTGAGGAGGGCAAGCCAGCTAAAGTAAGTCATATGTTATTAACCTGTTCTAATGTGTTTTTGGTGATGATTTGGCGTCTGCAGTTGTACCTACATTCTGTTTAGTTGTTTTTGTTTCTACAGAAGGTCACTGCCTCCGTAGCCAAACCTTCAACTCCTGTACAGGAGGAGGACAAAGATTCCTCAGACAGTGAGGATGAAGAAACACCATCGGTCAGTCTCATAGCCCATCAAATTTAACTAGGGCTGTCCCGGACTAAAACAAATCTTTGTCGACCGAAAGTCGTCTGGTCCAAAAAGAACGTTGTATTTTTCCATATATAGACACACCCTATGTGTTTTAATAAAAATAACGTTCTGCATTGAGCTTGTCTGAGGCTTAAAGCTTATGGTTTGATGAAATAAGACAAATGCCTCATGATGGCGCCAGAGATCTAGATAACCAGAAGAGAACCTGACTCCATTATTCTCCTCCCTCTCCTGCTGGCTTTCACAGGTTCTGCCATTACTCTCCTGTTGCCGGTAATAGGCTACACGAGGAGTTAGCAAACGTTTTCATGTCGAATGCAAATTTATCTTACCAATCCTACCCATCTGTGTGCCAGTTCATATGCACATTTTAATGAAACAGTTTAATTTCATTTATAATAACGGCTTCATATCTGAAAATCATTGTCATGTGGTTAATAAAAATGTTATCCAAATCTAAATGAAAAAGATACTAACCTAAAAAGTTACCAACTATGTAAAATATGTCTACATAAAGCCAACAAATAAAAACTGCAGCTTGCAGGTAGAAAGTATCCTGATAAAATAAATATCCTGATAAAATAAATATCCTATCATTTACATTGGCTACACAAGGCCACCTAAATATAAATGGTACCAGCACCCAAAATGAGTACCGGAACATATTTCAATCCAAGTCAAACACTGATAAGAAGTAATCATGTAGGCATATTTTATGATGTTTCAACTAGCTCAGAGCATGACATGTTTTGCTTTCACGCTAAGTGGTTATCAAAAGGGAGAGAGCTGGGGAGATTTTTCAGGTAGCCTATGGCCTACTTCTATTTATGCGAGTCTTTACTCAACATGGACAGGAGCGCCCCAAATAAAAGACAATGACGAAATTGACCAAACTCGTACATGAAATGAAATAAACCAAAACGAGTTTCTCACAAGTGTAGCATAGGTTGTGCGCTCTGTTAATAATGTGTCCACTCCCGCAATGACAACAGGAAGACTGGAATAATAATATTTAATTATTTAAAATAATTAACATAACCAGAGTAACAAACATTGTAGATGATAAATTCTAGGAATTAAAGGTAAATGTACTACTGGTGACATACAGTACCAGACAAAAGTTTGGACACACCTACTCATTCAAGGGTTTTTCTTTATTTTTACATTGAAGAATAGTAGTGAAGAAATCAAAACTATGAAATAACACTTATGGAATCATGTAGTAACCAAAAAAGTGTTAAACAAATCCAAATAGATTTTAGATTCTTCAAGTTGCCACCCTTTGCCTTGATGATAAGCTTTGCACACTCGTTGCATTCTCTCAACCAGCTTCACCTGAAATAATTTTCCAACAGTCTTGAAGGAGTTCCCACATATGCTGAACACATGTTGGCTGCTTTTGCTTCACTCTGCGGTCCAACTCATCCAAACCATCTCAATTGGGTTGAGGTCGGGTGATTGTGGAGGCCAGGTCATCTGATGCAGCACTTCATCACTCTCTTTAGTCAAATAGCCCTTCCACATCCTGGAGGTGTGTTGGGTCATTGTCCCGTTGAAAAACATATGATAGTCCCACTAAGTGCAAACCAGATGTTATGGTGTATCGCAGCAGAACGTTGTGGTAACCATGCTGGTTAAGTGTGCTTTGAATTCTAAATAAATCACTGACAGTGTCACCAGCAAAGCACCCCCACACCATCACACCTCCTCCTCCATGCTTCACGGTGGGAACCACACATGCGGAGATCATACGTTCACCTGCTCTGCATCTCACAAAAACACGGCGGTTGGAACCAAAAATCTTAAAGGACAGATTTCCACTGTTCTAATGTCCATAGCTAGTGATTCTTGGCCAAATCAAGTCTCTTCCTCTTATTGGTGTCCTTTAGTAGTGGTTTCTTTTCAGCAATTCGACCATGAAGGCCTGATTCACACAGTCTCCTCTGAACAGTTGATGTTGAGATGTGTCTGTTACTTGAACTCTGTGAAGCATTTATTTGGGCAGCAATTTCCGAGGCTGGTAACTGAATGAACGTATCCTCTGCACCAGAAGTAACTCTGGGTCTTCCTTTCCGGTGGCGGTCCCCATGAGAGACAGTTTCATCATAGTGCTTGATGGTCTTTGAGACTGCACTTGAAGAAACTTTAAAAGTTCTTAATTTTCTGGATTGACTGACCTTCATGTCTTAAGTAATGATGGGCTGTCATTTCTCTTTGCTTATTTGAGCTGTTCTTGCCATAATATGGACTTGTTTTTTTAACCAAATATGGCTATCTTCTGTATACCACCCCTACCTTGTCACAACACAACTGATTGGCTCAAACGCATTAAGAAGGAAAGAAATTCCGCAAATGAACTTTTAACAAGGCACACTTGTTAATTGAAAGGCATTCCAGGTGACTACCTCATGAAGTTGGTTGAGAGAATGCAAAGAGTGTGCAAAGCTGTCGTCAAGGCAAAGGGTGGCTACTTTGAAGAATCTCAAATATAAAATATATTTGGATTTGTTTGACACTTTTGTTTACTACATGATTCCATATGTGTTATTTCATATTTTTGATATCTTCACTACTTTTCTACAATGTAGAAAATTGTACAAATAAAGAAAAACCCTGGAATGAGTAGGTGTGTCCAAATTTTTAACTGGTACTGTTTAGTCGAGCAGTAACAAATATATACAATCTCAGTCGAACAACAGCCAAATAATCGACCAATCAACTAATTGGGGTCAGCCCTAAATTAAACTGATAATTACTGTGCATATCAAAGTGAAAATGTTTGGCAGTGGCATTTATTATATAAACTTCAACTTGCATAGATTAAATTGATCTTGTATTTTATCTGTGCTTATGAATCTGACGTATGTGACCAGAAACCAGAATCCACACCATCTGAGAAATCTGTCACGCAAACCCAGGCAACGCCTCCTGCTGGCAAGGAGGGAGGTACAGAGGAACACAGTACAGCAGAGGTATGTACGGTATGGACGATGTAGGCATGACATGGAACACAGTCCAACAGGTATGTACGGTACGGGAGATGTAGGGATGTCATGGAACACAGTCCAACGGGTATGTACGGTACGGGAGATGTAGGGATGTCATGGAACACAGTCCCAACAGGTATGTACGGTACGGGAGATGTAGGGATGTCATGGACATTCTTTCTGGACTGCTAATTGTTCGTTTTTCCACCAACACCATATTGGTTCCTTTTTCATATTGCACTTCATGCCTTGACAGAAGGTTGAAGCTGTTCCAGTCATACCTACAACTGAAACAGCAGCTGAGGAAAACAGCAGTGATGATCCAACCGATATTGAAGGATCTCCTCCTGAAGGTACACCAGCCCAGACCTCACTCCTGTCATGTGTTGTTTTTTGGTGTTGACCATTTTTCTTGGTGTAGTTGCATTTTGGTTAGTTCTGTGTCTGTGGCTATCTATGACCTCCTCCTTTCCATGACAGTCCCTGAGGTGGACACACCCCCTGCCTCTGGGCCAGAGAGTGCAAAGGAGGAGGAGGTCCCAGAGAGTCCCCAGAAGGTCCTAAAGACAGACACTTCTTCAGAGAAGCCCAAGACAGAGGATCAGATAGTGACCTCTACAACATCAGAGGACAAGAGTGACACCCCTGAACTCCTATCAGAAGCCCCTGCTACGGGTAAGACCAGCCATTTCTCCCCACCTGGTCTAGAAGAACCAAACGTGGACTCCACTGACAACTTGGATCAGTTTAGAGCTGAGGCCAGAAAAGGTACAGACCACACATCATAATGCAGTATCTAAATTAACAAAGGACAGGAACATAAGCTAAGTACAAATGAGTGTTCAACAAAAGTGAAACACAGAGAGAGGACAGTCACAACAGAAACACTGTTCATAAAGTTTGGGATGAAATAAAAAAATATATGACATGCCATCATCTTGCAATGAAATAACTGAGAGGGAGAAAAACAAGCAAAATACAGTCAAACAAGTAAATTACCAATCTTATGAAATGTATTTTTAAATGTATCTTTAGCTGCTGAGATCAGAACTGCTTTAGAAGAGGAGTCAAAGGAGTGTGTTGACCCAGTTATCACCAATTCAGCATCTGAAGACTCGGAGGTAAGTAAAGTAATCAATGATGTAACCCTTTGTCTGTGAGACACCATGTGTCTGTGAAGTCACCCTGTGTCTGTGAGACACCCTGTGTCTGTGATGACACCCTGTGTATGTGATGACACCCTGTGTATGTGATGACACCCTGTGTATGTGAAGACACCCTGTGTCTGTGAAGACACCCTGTGTCTGTGAAGACACCCTGTGTCTGTGAGACACCCTGTGTCTGTGGAGACACCCTGTGTCTGTGGAGACACCCTGTATCTGTGAGACACCCTGTATCTGTGAGACACCCTGTGTCTGTGAGACACCCTGTGTCTGTGAGACACCTTGTGTCTGTGAGACGCCCTGTGCACGGCTGATATGAAACAATAAATCAAAGTGACCAAATGCTTTGATTGAAGGTTTTGCTTTGATCTAAACAATATTCTATTGTTGTTGCCCCTCTGTTTTTCGTCACCATGTAGCCTGAAAAAGTGACCATTGCGACAATTGTTGAGACAATCCCCACAGAGACAGAGGAGCCAAACACTGATACCCCAACACCTGGATCAAAGAGGAAGAGGAGTAAAGAGACAACGGACACAACTCCCAAGAAGAAGAAGATGAAGAAGAAGAAGGGGGAGGTTGAAGAGAATGGGCAGCCTGCAGTAGAGGAGGATGGAGATGAGTCCAGTCTGGACACAAAGGGGTTGGAGCTGACTCCATCAGGTATACTATCCAGAGCTCTCTAACCCTGTTTCTGGAGAGCTACCATCCTGTAGGTTTACTTAAACCCTGTTCCTGGAAAGCTAGTGTCCTGTAGGGTTTAAGTCAAACCCTAATGTAGCACACCTGATTCTAAAAAATTAGCTGGTTGATAAGCTGAATCATGTTAGTTACAACTGGAGTTGGAGTTAAAACCTACAGGACATTAGCTCTTCAGGAACATAATTGGAGAGCCCTGAGAGAAAGAGGCACACGAGAAAGCTAATGATAATTATACCTGGACCATAAACAACCCTTAACCACTACTAGGCAAAGGGTAGGGCTAGGGGTTGCTTTGTATTACCTGCTAAATAACTGAATGTAACCTGTAACCATCATCTATAGTCAACATTTCTGTTACATCGATTTTCTCCGTTTTACAGACGATTCCAAGGTGGATACCACCCCGGCTTCAGAGTCTGGCTCCACCACTCTTGTTCTGTCAGCAAAGTCACTCAAGAAAAGGAAAAGAAAGAGGGCGAAGAAAAGAGGTGCGAAGGCCGAGAGGGAGTCACCGGAAGAGGACGAAAAAACAGACTTCGTCCCAAAAAATAAAAAAATTAAAAAGAGCAAGAAAAACACAACATCCAACCTGACACCATCAACTCCAAAGACCACAGCTGCTAAGAGGCCTCTTCCTCCCACCCCTGAGCCGGAGGAGCTAGAGACTCCCAAGAAGAAGAAGAAGAAGAAAGTCGCAGAGAAAGGGAGCGCTGTGAAGGAAAATACAACTCCAGGCATTGAAACAAAGAAGAAGAAGAAGAAAGTCGCAGAGAAAGGGAGCGCTGTGAAGGAAAATACAACTCCAGGCATTGAAACAAAGAAGAAGAAGAAGAAAGTCGCAGAGAAAGGGAGCGCTGTGAAGGAAAATACAACTCCAGGCATTGAAACAAAGAAGAAAAAGAAGAAGGCTGCTGAAGCTGAAAACACTGTGAAAGACTCTGCAATCTCAACTCCTGAACCGAGCCTTACACCAGAGACCCAAAAAAACAAAAAGAGTAAGTGCAATGCGGGACAAACAAGAAAGGTTGCTTCTCTAAGTATTAAGTTAATTTGTCGTGTGTTTCCATTATGATTGGGTTCTACAGAGAAAAACAAGCTGACAGAGAAAAAGGAGAAAATTAAAACTGCATGGAAAACACCAGTAAAAGCCTCAACAGGACCTTTGCCTAACACAGAAGTGACTAAGGTATGGGACAGAAACACTATCTGGGGCATAGGTGCATATCAATAGAAAATGATGAATTATGCTAATTGTGTTTATTTGGATGCATAAAATAGTTATAATAGCACTGATATTTCCTTTTTTTCTTCTTCTTAAGAGAAATAAGTCCTCCAAGAAGAACTAATCCAATGGTGAAGTGTCAGGTACATATACATCATATATTCTGTCATTTTCCCAGAGCCCAAAATGACTTACATCATTTCTCAAATCTAATGTTACTTTGCAGGAGATGGTGGATATCTTCTCCAGGGAATGAAGTGGAGCTGCCAACGTCAATCAGAAGACCACCTCGATCACACTGGTGCCTGAGGTTTCAACCAAAAGAAGGGGAAACTGGTGTTCTGGCCTGTACATGTACTTAAGGTTCTACACATGTATTTTAGGGGAACATCTGTATTGTGTTACTATCAACACAATCTATGTTTTAACCATATATTATATAAGCTTGCTAAACCAGGCATGTATTGACATGAAAAAGGCAAAATAATCATACCATTCTATTTGAAATGTTGAATAAACGGGACAAAGAAACTAACACATTTGCACAGCCTGATGGAACGTGAACCCATCGTCAGTGTATTTGCCAAGTCCTAACCAATGATAAAACAATCATTAGGTATTAATATGTCCTTGGTCTAGCATTGCTGTCTTGATAATATTGTAGGGTGTAGTACTCTTGCATGTTGTGGGTTTTCATTTCTGTTCTTTAAGCTGTGAACACTTTCACATAATTGTGTGTAAGGTAAGGGATTGTTAGAACTCAAAATGGGGAACACTTGTAGCAAATGTCACTCCAAATACTGTACTATGCACCTCACGAATCCTATTGCTGAGCCCATAGCCTTGTGTTTTAGCACTTATGTTAGACCTATACACCTATGCAGAGGAAGGTTCTGAGGGACCGGAGGAGGATAGCTGATCTGACTGACTCAGAGAATTTGCTGAACTCCCATGTTTACAAACCAGTATTTGTGTCACATTCTTGTGAAAACTTTTCTTCCCATTTGTCATTTTCTGATTGTTCATTATCAATAAAAAAAGTTTAATCTCTTAATCTGGTTTCTTTATTCATAAAAGCTTATGAAAAATATAGCATGAATATAAAAATCATATTGTTGCCAGCCACTTGTGTATGAACCTTTCAGTCCAAAGCTGACTGGCCGGTCAATTCTCTCAGACCATAATTGGGAGCATTGAACAGTGCTAGCCTTTGTGAGTTTGACAGTATCTTTTTAAATGTTTAACAATAGATTTAACAATATATGCACATGCCTATGAATAGAATGTAGTTCATATGAACACAAACAATTAACAAACATATCAATGCAGCAGAATGTCACAAGTTAGTCCTCAGATTTATTAGAACAGCAATAGAGATTTATGTGATACAAGTCCTTTACAATCCACACTCCATCTCAGTTGGAAAGGTGTCCTCGGGGGAGCTGGTCATGCTTATGATGTCACAAATGTCTCCAGCACCTTAGCCACTTGGTCAGCATTCATGTTGTCAAGGGCCACACTGCTCTCCTTACCAAAATCTGCAATACAGGTACATGAACGAACCAAATGAATGCATGGCCATAAACATTGCATTTGACTTGACATAGAGCGGTGACAGATGTGAGTCGCCTAGCTACTGAAACAATGCTCTCACCAGATCTTGCCCAAAGCTTAGGCTGAACACCTGAGCACTCCCTGATGAGGATGGGGAATGTGGGGTTTGCCTTCTTCAGTTCCACATAGTGCTGTTCCACAAAATCCCTGGAGAACATGGAATAATAAATAATCAAGTTAAATAACTTTTACAATATTTTTTACTATACGAGGTCCTGTGTAGCTCAGTTGGTAGAGCATGGCGCTTGTAACGCCAGGGTAGTGGGTTCGATCCCCGGGACCACCCATACGTAGAATGTATGCACACATGACTGTAAGTCGCTTTGGATAAAAGCGTCTGCTAAATGGCATATATTATTATTATTATATTATAAATAGCTAGCTAATAAACAAGGGTTTTCTATTTATATTAATAGTAAATGTTGAATATTAAGATAATAGAAACGATGTTGTAGAGCTGTAGTTAGATACATATGTATGATCTACAAATTATTTCAGATTAGTTTATTCTATATTAAATTGCGATTGTTCGCGAACTACTGTATGTTTACATGTAGCATGCCTGTCAGTATATTGTGCTAGCTATGAGGACAGAGTAGCTAACTATTTCGATTTCACGAAAATATGACTGTTGTCAAATTAATACAATTACCTTGCTCCTTGACTCGCAGGCGATGTCTGGCACAAATGTAGACGAATCTCTCGAAGGTTTTTAGCAAGGTTAGAGCCAATACCTCTTACTACGGAAGCGGCCATGATGGTTCACCAGGTTTAGATGAATGTTGCTGAACCCACCCACTCTCCATATCAACAAATCACATTCAAGAAGCTTTGCTAAATTCGAGAATTCACCCAATTACATTCCACGTTTAAGGTTGACGTAACGTTTGCGCCGCAAATCAAGACCATACCAATCGAATGTTGACTGTCATTTCCGTTTTCACAGCACACATCACCATCAACAACATAGCTAGGTTATACATTTAGCAATAGTTGATCGCAAACTTTTTGTTTTACTTGAGTGAGACCAACTTCGTTCAACATGCCGGAACGAGAACGAGGAGAACGAGAGAGTAAGTTTAATTTATTTGGCATTGTGTGAGCTAACGTCAGCTAGCTAGCCAACTAACAAAGATAGCTGATGTTCGCTACTGATAACTTTCACCATTTGTCTGTGCAGCTAGCGTTACTGAATATTACGTTTACACGTTGCATTAGTAATGTATATAGCTATATGGATTCATATTTCCAGACACAAAAGACAACCGTAACTAACTAGCTAGGGGTGTTTGTTAGTTAACAAGCTATGGTGGCTAGCTAGCTAACTAGCTACTGTAAAATAGCCTGTCTGAGTAGCCACTGTTTGGCCATCGTGCAAAGGAAAAGTAACCTCTCAATTACCTCTTTATATGTATAACTGCTCAATATGTATATTTTGATAGCCATTTGTGAACTCTTAGCTAATTGGTGTTTTACTGCAGTGGCGTCAACCACGTATTAATTATTTAGTACAAGTTAACCTCATTCGATGCAGTCGAAGTGAAGCGCGCCCCAATTGGCACAGTTGCCAGTTCTCGCCGGGAAAATGGCGTCCGCAGGTACTAACTTATTTATTTTACAGCGGAGTCGTTCTCCAACCCTCTGGCTCCGGATGGGCATGAGGTGGAGGACCACCGGTCAGCACTTCAGTAAGTGAGGCTTTTGTTGCCGTTTACAGTATTTGCATGACAACACATTTGGTCACTACATCAACCTTTGGGTCATGAGAACAGAGGACCCAGTGTGATGACACTTATTGAATATGTCTGAGATGTTTTGATTGGTTCGCCGTACATTTTGGATGAGTACGAATTGTCTGAAAGTCTTCCAAGACTACCTTAGACTACACATACTTGTGCGACTTAACCCTCCCCTCACCTTTTTTTTCAGGTCCAAGCTGACAAATGAGGACTTCCGTAAACTTTTGATGACCCCTCGTGCCACGCCCTCGTCAGCTCCCCCATCCTCCAAATCCTCCAGACATCAT
Organism: Oncorhynchus gorbuscha; assembly: GCF_021184085.1. NCBI lineage: Eukaryota > Metazoa > Chordata > Actinopteri > Salmoniformes > Salmonidae > Oncorhynchus > Oncorhynchus gorbuscha. Next base: position 31,292,027 of record NC_060192.1, on the reverse strand, counting down.
GAGTGAGTGATGGATTTACAGTGCCATAGAGTAGTCTGTTGGATCACAAATATATTAATGAAATGGCAGATTTGGGGATTAAGTCCAAGTCTTTTGAATCAACACTTCTAGAACTGAATGAGCTTTTTTACAGGATGCCCCGGGACTACAGCGAAGAGGATGATCCTGCAGCCCGTAGACGGAAGAAGAAAAGGTGATTCTTTTATTAAGGGTGGCAGAGCCTATAATAACTGTCTCTTATAATTTGATTAAACGGAATGTTTGTTGTCACACTGCCTGAGGTCTCTCAGCGGTCACTCACTGCCCTCTGCTACCCCTATCAGTTATTACGCCAAGCTGCGTCAGCAGGAAGTGGAGAGGGAGCGGGAGTTAGCTGAGAAGTACCGTGACCGTGCCCGGGAGCGTCGTGATGGCGTCAACAAGGACTACGAGGAGACAGAGCTCATCAGCACAACAGCCAATTACAGAGCAGTGGGGCCCACAGCCGAGGCGTGAGTTTCCCATAATGCTACTGTCTACTCCCCAGCGGGAGTGGTGGTGTATGGACGTGTTCTGTATGAATGTCCATGGTGATGTATTGTATCGACAGGGATAATTCAGCAGCTGAGAAGAGACGGCAGATGATCCAAGAGTCTAAGTTCTTGGGTGGTGACATGGAACACACTCACTTGGTGAAAGGGTTGGATTTTGCCCTTTTGCAGAAGGTCAGTCTATTGTCCTTTTCATGATGCTAGGGTTCATCAATAAACAGAAGCTGCCCGCCCAGATTCTTGGTCTTTGCCAATAGAATAGCGTTTCAAGTTCCGGGTAGCTGGTCTAGTGGTAGTTCTGCTGCCCCCTGACCAAAATGCCCCTAAGGGCAGTGGTTTGATTCCCTTTCCACCACTCACTTCCTGAGCTTTATCCCTCTTACTGTCTCCCCTATCTACATGTTTAACCTGGACCTGTCAATAAAACTTGAGTCACGTTTTAGAAAAAAGGGGGGTAAAAGAATAGCATTTTAACCTAAAATGAACTAATCTGAAGATGCTTGAGCTCAGATGATCAGTAACAGTCATGTAGTAGTTGTAGAATGCCATCTATATTGTAGAAGATATCTGGTTTGAAGTATGCTGAAGCTAAGGGATGCTAATTCCTTGGCTGTTTCAATGGGACACACTGTCATTGCTCCCTCCCTCGCTGAAAAGAGTGAAAATACCAAGTAGGTCACCCTGTTCTATCACTCCTGCAGTGTAGACCCAGAGGTGAAGAAAACATCCTCTGCTGTGCCATATAATGGAACAAGCAAGGGACTGTGTCGACCTACAGGAAATGGTTGACATGGATATCATGCTTGTCTACTTGCAGGTACGTGCTGAGATCACCAGCAAGGAGAAGGAGGAGGAAGATATGATTGAAAAAGTAACAAAGGAAGTCAAGTATGTGTGTTCATATTTTCCCCACTCTTCATTATTTTCTCATAGCATAGAACGTTATTTTTTTTCCTGAACGAGCTCTCCAGTGTCCTCATTCCAGAGAAATGAACCTGTATCCTTTCCTCCAGGAAAGAGATTGAACCAGAGGAGAAAATAGAGTTCAAGACACGTCTAGGTAAGTAATAGTCCTTATCTACTGGAATTTGAGCCCATGTAAAGGTAAATCACTCCAGTTGGTTGGTGGTGTTGACGGTTTCTCTGCTCCACCCTCAGGAAGGAATATCTACCGGATCATGTTCAAGGGCCGCCAGTTTGAGAGGAATGAGCTGTTCCTGCCCGGCCGTATGGCATACGTAGTGGACCTGGAGGATGAGTACGCAGACACCGACATCCCCACCACACTGATCCGCAGCAAGGCCGACTGCCCCACCATGGAGGTCCGACTGCACTGCAGACCACAATAACATATGTCTATTACAGTCATGGTTTATGTAGAGGTATGCATAACTTTTCTCTTTTCAGGCTCAGACAACTCTCACCACCAACGACATTGTCATCAGCAAGCTGACCCAGATCCTCTCCTACCTGCGACAAGGGACCCGCAACAAGAAGATGAAGAAGAAGGAAAAAGGAGGTTGGCCTTAATGACTTTGATTGGTTCACAACTGGATACTGATACCTACCCCTTTTTTCATGGCATCTGTTTGTTTATCTACAGTTCACAATTAAGTGATTTCCAGTGGTTTCTTCTTACAGGGGTGAAAATTGATGAGAAGAAAGTTCCAGGACCAGAGGCAGACGTAAGGTCAGTGTTGTGGCTCTCCATAAAGGCGGTTTTCATTTAAACACTTTCTGTTTCTTTGAAGATCTGTTGTTCCCATTGAACTTGAACCATTCCTTTCTCCATCCTAACAGCATCTTTGATGACATCGGGGACTACGCCCCATCTACCTCCAAGGCCATCCGGGACAAGGAGAAGGAACGTTACCGGGAGAAAGAGAGGGACCGGGAGCGGGACAGAGAGAGGGAGCGGGAGAGGGAGAGAGAAAGAGACAAGGAGGAAGAAAAGAGACGCCACAGCTACTTCGAGAAGCCCAGAGCAGATGACGATGAGACCGTGGAGACTGAGACAGGTAATTCATCAACCATATCATACGAATAACATGCTCTTTTTCAAATGTTTTATTGATCCCCATTCAACCCAATTACACATTCTGACCTCTGGCCTGTCTATCCTCTTCGGACCATACAGGTCCAGGATCAGTGAAGGACCAGATCAAGCTGATCAATGAGAAGTTTGCAGCAACTCCCCAGTGGCCTGGAGAAACATATCCTTTTCACTGTTTGGGCCAGAGAGCCACATTATCTTGGCTTACATATCTAGACTTGACAATGTCTTCATTCCCAGTATTTAGACTGGATAGAGGGGACATATGTCTTCATTCCCAGTATTTAGACTGGATAGAGGGGACATATGTCTTCATTCCCAGTATTTAGACTGGATAGAGGGGACATATGTCTTCATTCCCAGTATTTATGTCTTCATTCCCAGTATTTAGACTGGATAGAGGGGACATATGTCTTCATTCCCAGTATTTAGACTGGATAGAGGGGACATATGTCTTCATTCCCAGTATTTAGACTGGATAGAGGGGACATATGTCTTCATTCCCAGTATTTAGACTGGATAGAGGGGACATGTTTTGTCCGCTGGCCTCCTTAACTGCGAGCTACTGCTGGATCGCGTGGCCGTAAAGAGGAGAAGCTCGGAGACTTCTTTGGCATGTCCAACAGCTATGCTGAGTGTTACCCAGCTACGTGAGTCCCCCGATTCATCCGTCACATCACTGTACTTAAGTAGGGTGGACACTGGGCTTAATATACCAGGTCATTTGCTGTAGTGGGTGTACCTGTGTGATATGGGCGTTCTCTCTCTCTCTGTTCTCAGTATGGACGACTTGGCTGTGGACAGTGATGAAGAGGTGGACTACACCAAGATGGACCAGGTTGGTGCTTCATCTTTTAATCCTTAGTCCCCTCCTAGATAGACCTTTGGGTTGATAGTCTGCCATGTCTTTCTAGACATACTTTTGACCTCCGTTTTTGTCTCTGACCTCTATAGGGTAACAAGAAGGGTCCTCTGGGTCGCTGGGACTTTGACACTCAGGATGAATACAGTGAATACATGAACAACAAGGAGGCTCTGCCAAAGTAGGTTATCTTAGCGCTTTGTCTCAACAATGAACCTGGAATCCCCTGTTTCATACGTTCATTATAGCACACAGCGATAGACACATCATTGGATTCCTTGGCATTTCTATGAAAGGCTTTTAATCGGGCCAAGTAATTAATTGCAGACAAACTGTGTTTGTCCTTTCAGGGCTGCTTTCCAGTATGGCATCAAGATGTCTGAGGGGAGGAAGACTCGCCGCTTCAAGGAGACCAATGAGAAGGCAGAGCTGGACAGGCAGTGGAAGAAGATCAGTGCTGTGAGTGGATGGTTTAATGGCTCTGTTAACAGGGTTGTGAGTGGATGGTTTAATGGCTCTGCCAACCTCTCTGGGATATGTGGGACGGTAGCGTCCCACCTCGCCAGTGAAAATGCAGGGCGCCAAATTCAAAACAACAAATCTCATAATTTAAAATTCCTTAAGTATACAAGTATTTTAAAGATATACTTCTCATTAATCCAGCCACAGTGTCTGATTTCAAAAATGCTTTTCAGCGAAAGCACCACAAACTATTGTTAGGTCACCACCAACTCACAGAAAAACACAGCCATTTTTCCAGCCAAAGAGAGGAGTCACAAAAAGCACAGAGGTAAAATTAATCACTAACCTTTGATCTTCATCAGATGACACTCATAGGACGTCATGTTACACAGTACATGTATGTTTTGTTCGATAAAGTGCATATTTATGAAAATCAAATTTTACATTGGCGCGTTACGTTCAGTAGTTCTAAAACGTGTGGTGATTGTGCAGAGAGCCACATCTATTTACAGAAATACTCATTATAAATGTTGATGAAAATACAACTGTTAGAAATTGAATTAGAGATATACTTCTCATCAATGCAACCCCTGTGTCAGATTTCAAAAAAACTTTACGGAAAAAGCAAACCATGCAATCTGAGTCTAGCGTTCAGACAACAAAGCAGCAAAAGATATCCGCCATATTGGGTCGTCGACATTAGTCCGAAATAGCATTATAAATATTCACTTACCTTTGATCTTCATCAGAATGCACTCCCAGGAATCGCAGTTCCACAGTAAATGTTTTTGTTCGATAATGTTATCATTTATGTACAAATAGCTTCTTTTGTTAGGGCATTTGGTAAAGAAATCCAAAAGCGCGTCTTGTAAATCCAACCACAGTGTCAGATTTTAAAAAGGCTTTACTGCGAAAGCACACCATGCGATTATGTTAGGTCAGCGCCTAGTCACAGAAAACCATACATCCATTTTCCAGCCAAGGAGAGGGCTCAAGTCAGAAATAGCATTAAAATGAATCACCTTTGATCTTCATCTGATGGCACTCGTGTTACACAATACATGTATGTTTTTTTTGTTGATAAAGGTAATATTTATATCCAAAAATCTGTTTACATTGGCGGGTTATGTTCAGAAATGCATTGTCTCAAACAAACATTTGGTGAAAGTGCAGAGCCACATCAAATAACAGAAATACTCATCATAAACATTGATCCAAGATACAAGTGTTTAACATCCGATTAAAGATACTTCTCCTTAATGTAACCGCTGTCAGATTTCAAAAAGGCTTTACGGCAAAAGCACACCATGCGATTATGTTAGGTCAGCGCCTAGCCACAGAAACCCATACAGCCATTTTCCAGCCAAGCAGAGGGGTCACAAGTCAGAAATGGCATTAAAATGAATCACTTACCTTTGATCTTCATATGATGGCACTCCTAGGTCTCCATGTTAGACAACAAATGTTTGTTTTGTTTGATAAAGTTAATCTTTATGTCCAAATACCTCCCTTTTTGTTCGCGTTTAGTCCAGTAATCCAAATGCACAATGCGCGGGCACTAAGTCCAGACAAAAAGTCAAAATGGTTCCAATAGTTTATAGAAACATGTCAATGTTATCATAAATCTTCAATAATATTCCACCTGAACAATTCCTTTGTCTTTAGAAATGAAATGGAACGGAGCTCGTGCTCACAGCCACGTGCATGACTGAACTAAAGGCTTTCAACCAGACCCCTGATTCAAACAGCTTTTATTCTCCCCCTTCTTAGTAGAAGCCTGAAACATTCTAAAGACTTTTGACATCTAGTGGAAGCCTTAGGAAGTGCAATCTGACCCCATCGACAGTATATTGGATGGGCAATCACTTAACTACAAACCTCAGATTTCCCACTTCCTGGATGGATTTCCCTCAGGTTTCCGCCTGCCATATCAGCTCTGTTATACACAGACATTATTTTAACAGTTTTGGGAACTTTAGAGTTTTCTATCCAAATCTACTAATTATATGCATATCCTATGCAGGCAGTTTAATTTGGGCACGCTTTTCATCCAAAATTGTAAATGCTGCCCCCTACCCTAGTGAAGTTAACAGGGTTGTGAGTGGACAGTTTAATGGCTCTGTTAACAGGGTTGTGACAGTTATCAGGGTATACTGAGACATAAACCAGGAAAGGTTGTTTCATTAATCATGTGTTTTGTCCATCACAGATCATTGAGAAGAGGAAGAAGGCTGAGGCAGATGGGTGAGTAGATTTCCTTCAGTCTGTTTTCCTTCTGACATCCTACAGTTAGTGTACATGACTCAGAGCAGACAGACAGTAAGATGGTGGTGGGAGAGGACTGAGAGCAGACAGACGGTAAGATGGTGGTGGGAGAGGACTGAGAGCAGACAGATGGTGGTGGGAGAGGACAGAGCATCTGTGGTGGGAGAGGACTGAGAGCAGACAGATGGTGGTGGGAGAGGACTGAGAGCAGACAGATGGTGGTGGGAGAGGACTGAGAGCAGACAGATGGTGGTGGGAGAGGACTGAGAGCAGACAGATGGTGGTGGGAGAGGACAGAGCAGACAGATGGTAAGATGGTGGTGGGAGAGGACTGAGAGCAGACAGATGGTGGTGGGAGAGGACAGAGCATCTGTGGTGGGAGAGGACTGAGAGCAGACAGATGGTGGTGGGAGAGGACAGAGCAGACAGATGGTAAGATGGTGGTGGGAGAGGACTGAGAGCAGACAGATGGTGGTGGGAGAGGCCTGAGAGCAGACAGACAGTAAGATGGTGGTGGGAGAGGACTGAGAGCAGACGGACAGTAAGATGGTGGTGGGAGAGGACTGAGAGCAGACAGATGGTGGTGGGACCATCTGTCTGCTCTCAGTCCTCTCCCACCACCATCTTACTGTCCGACTGAGGACTGAGAGCAGACAGATGGTGGTGGGAGAGGACAGAGCATCTGTGGTGGGAGAGGACTGAGAGCAGACAGATGGTGGTGGGAGAGGACTGAGAGCAGACAGATGGTGGTGGGAGAGGACTGAGAGCAGACAGATGGTGGTGGGAGAGGACTGAGAGCAGACAGACGGTAAGATGGTGGTGGGAGAGGACTGAGAGCAGACGGACAGTAAGATGGTGGTGGGAGAGGACTGAGAGCAGACGGACAGTAAGATGGTGGTGGGAGAGGACTGAGAGCAGACAGATGGTGGTGGGAGAGGACTGAGAGCAGACAGACAGTAAGATGGTGGTGGGAGAGGACTGAGAGCAGACAGATGGTGGTGGGAGAGGACTGAGAGCAGACAGATGGTGGTGGGAGAGGACAGAGCATCTGTGGTGGGAGAGGACTGAGAGCAGACAGACGGTAAGATGGTGGTGGGAGATGACTGAGAGCAGACGGACAGTAAGATGGTGGTGGGAGAGGGCTGAGAGCAGACAGACAGTAAGATGGTGGTGGGAGAGGACTGAGAGCAGACAGATGGTAAGATGGTGGTGGGAGAGGACTGAGAGCAGACTGAGACGGTAAGATGGTGGTGGGAGAGGACTGAGAGCAGACAGACAGTAAGATGGTGGTGGGAGAGGACTGAGAGCAGACAGACGGTAAGATGGTGGTGGGAGAGGACTGAGAGCAGACTGACAGTAAGATGGTGGTGGGAGAGGACTGAGAGCAGACAGACGGTAAGATGGTGGTGGGAGAGGACTGAGAGCAGACAGACAGTAAGATGGTGGTGGGAGAGGACTGAGAGCAGACTGAGAGCAGACAGATGGTGGTGGGAGAGGACTGAGAGCAGACAGACAGTAAGATGGTGGTGGGAGAGGACTGAGAGCAGACAGACGGTAAGATGGTGGTGGGAGAGGACTGAGAGCAGACTGAGAGCAGACAGATGGTGGTGGGAGAGGACTGAGAGCAGACAGACAGTAAGATGGTGGTGGGAGAGGACTGAGAGCAGACAGACGGTAAGATGGTGGTGGGAGAGGACTGAGAGCAGACTGACAGTAAGATGGTGGTGGGAGAGGACTGAGAGCAGACAGATGGTGGTGGGAGAGGACTGAGAGCAGACAGACAGTAAGATGGTGGTGGGAGAGGACTGAGAGCAGACAGACAGTAAGATGGTGGTGGGAGAGGACTGAGAGCAGACAGACGGTAAGATGGTGGTGGGAGAGGACTGAGAGCAGACAGACGGTAAGATGGTGGTGGGACAGGACTGAGAGCAGACAGACGGTAAGATGGTGGGAGAGGACTGAGAGCAGACAGACAGTAAGATGGTGGTGGGAGAGGACTCAGAGCAGACAGATGGTAAGATGGTGGTGGGAGAGGACTGAGAGCAGACAGACGGTAAGATGGTGGTGGGAGAGGACTGAGAGCAGACAGATGGTAAGATGGTGGTGGGAGAGGACTGAGAGCAGACAGATGGTGGTGGGAGAGGACTGAGAGCAGACAGATGGTGGTGGGAGAGGACTGAGAGCAGACAGATGGTGGTGGGAGAGGACTGAGAGCAGACAGATGGTGGTGGGAGAGGACTGAGAGCAGACAGATGGTGGTGGGAGAGGACTGAGAGCAGACAGATGGTGGTGGGAGAGGACTGAGAGCAGACAGATGGTGGTGGGAGAGGACTGAGAGCAGACAGATGGTGGTGGGAGAGGACTGAGAGCAGACAGACAGTAAGATGGTGGTGGGAGAGGACTGAGAGCAGACAGACAGTAAGATGGTGGTGGGAGAGGACTGAGAGCAGACAAACGGTAAGATGGTGGTGGGACAGGACTGAGAGCAGACAGACGGTAAGATGGTGGTGGGACAGGACTGAGAGCAGACAGACGGTAAGATGGTGGTGGGAGAGGACTCAGAGCAGACAGATGGTAAGATGGTGGTGGGAGAGGACTGAGAGCAGACAGACGGTAAGATGGTGGTGGGAGAGGACTGAGAGCAGACAGACGGTAAGATGGTGGTGGGAGAGGACTGAGAGCAGACAGATGGTGGTGGGAGAGGACTGAGAGCAGACAGATGGTGGTGGGAGAGGACTGAGAGCAGACAGATGGTGGTGGGAGAGGACTGAGAGCAGACAGATGGTGGTGGGAGAGGACAGAGCATCTGTGGTGGGAGAGGACTGAGAGCAGACGGACGGTAAGATGGTGGTGGGAGAGGACTGAGAGCAGACGGACGGTAAGATGGTGGTGGGAGAGGACTGAGAGCAGACAGATGGTAAGATGGTGGTGGGAGAGGACTGAGAGCAGACAGATGGTGGTGGGAGAGGACTGAGAGCAGACAGATGGTAAGATGGTGGTGGGAGAGGACTGAGAGCAGACAGATGGTAAGATGGTGGTGGGAGAGGACTGAGAGCAGACGGACGGTAAGATGGTGGTGGGAGAGGACTGAGAGCAGACAGACGGTAAGATGGTGGTGGGAGAGGACTGAGAGCAGACAGATGGTAAGATGGTGGTGGGAGAGGACTGAGAGCAGACAGATGGTAAGATGGTGGTGGGAGAGGACTGAGAGCAGACAGACTGTAAGATGGTGGTGGGAGAGGACTGAGAGCAGACAGATGGTAAGATGGTGGTGGGAGAGGACTGAGAGCAGACAGACTGTAAGATGGTGGTGGGAGAGGACTGAGAGCAGACAGACTGTAAGATGGTGGTGGGAGAGGACTGAGAGCAGACAGACAGTAAGATGGTGGTGGGAGAGGACTGAGAGCAGACAGATGGTAAGATGGTGGTGGGAGAGGACTGAGAGCAGACAGACGGTAAGATGGTGGTGGGAGAGGACTGAGAGCAGACTGACTGTAAGATGGTGGTGGGAGAGGACTGAGAGCAGACAGACGGTAAGATGGTGGTGGGAGAGGACTGAGAGCAGACAGATGGTAGTGGGAGAGGACTGAGAGCAGACAGACGGTAAGATGGTGGTGGGAGAGGACTGAGAGCAGACAGATGGTAAGATGGTGGTGGGAGAGGACTGAGAGCAGACAGTATATGATAGGAAGTTGGTGGTGGTGGTATCTGAGAGACTTGTCAGAGCCGCTCACTGTGCTGTACGGTAGTGACCTGCATTTTGCTCACACTCCGAAAGGAGGAAAACGTCTCAAGTACAACTGCCTCATCTCTCCACTCCAGAAATACTGCATCATGCAAGATGCTGCCGAAAATATTCTCAAACATAAATGGTAGATTGTCAATTATGATGCTAAATGTTAAATTCCCACGGCTCTATATTCATTTTACTTCTTATTTCAGGGAGAAACCGAAGAGGCCAAAGTATTAATGTTCTCCCATCTTACATAATTTGGAACATGTTGAAAATCTTGCAATATATTGTATGCTAAAAATCCTGTTTGTATTTTGTGGAATACTAGATTGTGTATTATGATTACTTTATATTTTGTCTTGGACGTGTAACCATGGAAATGTAACCATGAATGAGAATTGGAGCACAATGTTATGCAGCTTTTACAAACTGTCAATGTCTCTTAGGTAACATCCAATAAATAAGAATGGAGAAAAAAAGTATTGCTTTGTCAGGCATTTTATTTCTAAGAAAGGTCATATGACAAACACTTGACTTTTCCCACATGTTGTTAGTGTAGATCTACACAAAATACATGTTGTTAGTGTAGATCTACACAAAATACATGTTGTTAGTGTAGATCTACACAAAATACATGTTGTTAGTGTAGATCTACACAAAATACATGTTGTTAGTGTAGATCTACACAAAATACATGTTGTTAGTGTAGATCTACACAAAATACATGTTGTTAGTGTAGATCTACACAAAATACATGTTGTTAGTGTAGATCTACACAAAATACATGTTGTTAGTGTAGATCTACACAAAATACATGTTGTTAGTGTAGATCTACACAAAATACATGTTGTTAGTGTAGATCTACACAAAATACATGTTGTTAGTGTAGATCTACACAAAATACATGTTGTTAGTGTAGATCTACACAAAATACATGTTGTTAGTGTAGATCTACACAAAATACTCTGTCAAAGTAGAAGAAAAATTCTAACATTTGTAAAAAAAAATAAACATTTTGATTCGATAAATAATCAACCACCTGAGTCCATACATGTTAGAATCACCTTTGGCAGCGATTACAGCTAAAGAGCTTTCCACACCTGGATTGTCCAACATTTGAATAATTTTATTTATTCTTTAAGTGCTGTCAAATTGGTTGATGATCATTGTTAGACAACCATTTTCAGGTCTTCCCATAAACTTACAAGCAGATTTAAGTCAACTACTTCAGCCACTCAGGGACATTCACTGTCATGGTAAGCAACTCCAGTGTAGATTTGGCTTTGTGTTTTAGGTTATTGTCCTGCTGAAAGGTTCATCTCCCAGTGTCTGGTGGAAAGCAGACTGAACCAGGTTTTCCTCTAGGATTTTGCTTGTGCTTATCTCCATTCCGTTTACTTTTTTGTATCTTGAAACTCCCCAGTCCTTAACTATTACAAGCGTACCCATAACCATGATGCAGCCACCACCATCCTTGAAAATATGATGTGAGATGCTCTGTAAGGTATTGGATCAGCCCCAAACATAAATTCACTTGTTCTTTGCCACATTTATTGCCTTGTTGCAAAAAGGAATATTCTAATTCTGTACAGGCTTTCGTTTCCATTGGGTTAGTATTGTGGAGTAACTACAACGCTGTTGCTCCATCCTCAGTTTATCACAGCCATTAATCGCAAACCGTTTTAAAAAGTCACCATTTGGCCTCATGGTGAAATCACTGAGCGGTTTCCTTCATCGGAGTTATGAAGGATGCCTGTGTCTTTGTAGTGACAGTGTATTGATACACCATCCAAAGTGTAAATAACTTCACCGTGCTCAAAAGGATATGTCTGCTTTTTACATTTTTATACATATAGGTAGGTGCCCTTTGCGAGGAATTGGAAAATCTCCCTGGTCTTTGTGGTTGAATCTGTGTATGAAATTCACTGCTTGACTGAGGGGCCTTACGATTATCTGGGTGTGGGGTACAGAGATGAGGTAGTCATTGTTAAACACTATTGCACACAGAGTCCATGCAACTTATGACTTGTTAACTACATTTGTACTCCTGAACTTACGCTGAACAAAAATAAACCCAACATGTAAAAAGTGTTGGTCCCACGTTTCATGAGTTGAAATATGTTCCATATGCACAGAATACTTATTCTCAGAAATGTTGTACACAGATTTGTTTACATCCCTGTTAGTGAGCATTTCTACTTTGCCAAGATAATCCATCTATCTGTCAGGTGTGGCATGCCAAGAAACTGATGAAACAGCATGATCATTACACAGGTGCTGGGGCCAAAAAGGCCACTAAAATGTGCAGTTTTGTCACAACACAATACCACAGATGCTTTGAGGGGAGCATGCAGACTGCAGGAATGTCTACCAGAGTTGTTGCCAGAGAATTTAATGTTCATGTCTACCATAAACTGCCTCCCAAGTCGTTTTAAAGAATTATGCCCAACCGGCCTCACAACCGTATGGCGTCGTGTGGGCGAGCAGTTTGCTAATGTCAACTTAGTGAACCCCAGTGCCCCATGGTGGAGGTGGGGTAATGGTACGGGCAGGCATAAGCTACGGATAACAAACACAACGGCATTTTATCGATGGCAATTTGAAAGCAGAAATACCTTGACGAGATCCATTGTCGTGCCATTCAACCGCCACCATCACCTCATGTTTAGAATAGAATAAAACTGACATTTTTATTTGGCATCACCTTCCATTAAAATAATCACATACATTCTCACATCATACACATTTAAACCAGTCAGTCCATCATGTTGCAAACACTAACAACATTGAGGACATTAATACATTCACTCAAATGACCACTGTACTTATAGATAAGTACATATTCCGATACCTTTAATTTTATATTTAGTAGTCCAACAGCACGAGGAAGTTTGCATGTTTGAACATGTTCTTCTTGGCCATGGGCATTCTGAAGAGCCGGCCAGAGGGAAGCCTCTTGAACTGAGGGTGGGAGGGGTCGCCACCTGAGGGTGTAGAGGGGGGCGGGGTCGCCACCTGAGGGTGTAGAGGGTGGGAGGGGTCACCACCTGAGGGTGTAGAGGGTGGGAGGGGTCGCCACCTGAGGGTGTAGAGGGTGGGAGGGGTCACCACCTGAGGGTGTAGAGGGTGGGAGCGGTCGCCACCTGAGGGTGTAGAGGGTGGGAGGGGTCGCCAACGACAGCCAGTGTCTTCTGTTTGGTTGCCTTGTGGAATATAATGCTCAAGTGTGCCTGTGGTCGACCAATGACTTTGCTGACTGCGTACTATTCTGGTCAGTTTGCTTTTACTCCACATACTCAGATTACCAAACTGTCATATTGAACGTGAGGATGCTCTCCACAAAGCTGCTGTACACCCTCTCCAGAACATCCTGGCTGACCCCAAATCCCTTTAATTTCCTGATTAAGAACAGGTGTTGGCTTGCTTAAAAAAAAAATACAGTCTGCATTCTCTGTAAAACTCAGCTTGTTATCAGCATAATAATGCAGGCACCATGTCACAAGGATCTGTACACAATTCCTGGAAGCTGAAAATGTCCCAGTTCTACCATGGCCTACATACTCACCAGACATGTCACACATTGAGAATGTTTTGGATGCTCTGGTTCGACGTGTACGACAGCCTTTTTTCATTATCCAGCAACTTTGCACAACCATTGAAGAGGAGTGGGACAACATTCCACAGGGCACAATCAACAGCCTGATCAACTCTATGCAAAGGAGATGTGTTGCGCTACATGAGGCAAATGGTGGTCACTAGATACTGACTGGTTTTCTGATCCACTCCTCTACCTTTATTTTAAGGTATCTGATCAACAGATGCATGTCTGTATTCCCAGGCATGTGAAATCCATAGATCAGGGCCTAATGAATTCATTTCAATTGACTGATTTACTTTGAAATCGTTGCATGTTGCGTTTATATTTTTGGTCAGTATATTTAGGCTTGCCATAACTGAGGGGATGAATACTTATTGACTCAAGACATTTCAGCATTAAATGTTTTACACATTTTTTTTTTAAATGTCAAAGGACAACAAATCTCAATTCAATCCATTTTAAATTCTGGCTGCAACAACTAAATGTGGAAAAAGTCCAAAAGGTGTGAAAACTTTCTGAAGGCACTAACATACCATTTGAGCTTGGTTTGTTATTATTTTACCATCACCTAAATTACAATAATCCCCAAATGAATATAATCCCCAAATGAATATAGCAGAAAAAATACATTTAATCCAGTCCATGGCCTAAATGTGTAGTTCAAAGAGGTTGTGAAAACTACACTATGTAACTAGGGGCACTATGTAACCAAATATATCTTTCCCATAGAAGCTTTCTTTGACAGCCAAAGCCAAATATATACATGTGTTTTTCTATAATTTTGTTATGAGTTCTTCACTCTCCATGTCAGACTCTTGTTCTTTACCCTGTAGAATACAATACATGGTGTTAGGCATAAAAGGTTAGTCTCATACACTGTCCACTGCTTCATATGTTCCATGACCCAACAGAAGAGATGACGTTTAGTGTCTTACCAGGAAGATGAGTGTGTGGTGTATGATGAGTTCTCTGGTGAGGCGCACCATGTTTGTGTTCATGGCCAGCTCCTGGAACAGTGTTGGGACAAACACCAGCGCCAGGTTCTGAGCTGTCATACGGTTCTCTACACTGTACAGCTGAACTCTAGAAAGAGGTTGGCAACGATGAGCATTAGTCATGCAGGATCATTTTGTTGCCCTGTTAAAATCTTACAATCATTGATCATGTGTTGTTCTTACATGTAGAAGTGTCCACACAGGGCGTTGAGTGTGATTCTGTTGTCAGGGGGCAGCTTCTTCAGGAGTCTGCGGTAGGTGGCCAGTCTAAGGTTCTCTTCTGTGTGGGCTATGGTGACACAGGCAATGAATGAGAACCCCATTACTCAAAGTACAGCTTGTATTGAAAAACTTGTTAATCTAGATCAGCGCTACAATACTATTTGAGAAGATCCGGTCACACAAATTTCCTAGGTGGCAAAGATCTGGATAGATATTGTAAAATCGACATAGTAACAAACCCCTACCTCGTGACCCCAAACTGTTCACACCCCTCTTGTTAGCGGAGAGAAAATAGTTCAGTTTAGAAGCTAATTTCCTGAAATTCGACACGTTTTGCCATGTCTTATGTTGCGTGTTCATACGTCTGAGTGACTCAAACATTACCTCAAAATGTAATTTTAAAAAACTTGGCATGTAATCTGGACATGATAACTACAAGGCTTTCCGGACACGATAACTACAAGGCTTTCTGGCCACGATAACTACAATGCTTTCTGGACATGATAACTACAAGGCTTTCTGGACATGATAACTACAAGGCTTTCTGGACACGATAACTACAAGGCTTTCTGGACATGATAACTAAAAGGCTTTCTGGACACGATAACTAAAAGGCTTTCTGGACACGATAACTAAAAGGCTTTCTGGACACAATAACAACAAGGCTTAGAAAGCTAGTTCAATAACCTAAACTATGTTAGCTGACATGGGATAGTTGATCAACTGGACATTTCTGACAGGTTATGAATAGCTGTCAGTGACTGACATAAGAAGAGAAACTTCCAATGCAGTAGAACATTTTTAAATATCTCAACAGTAAGTTGAAAGCCTGACTGAGTTTCATATACGAAATATGCCCATACCACAGGAGGTTGGTTGCACCTTAATTGGGAGGACGGTATCGTGGTAATGGCTGGAGCGGAAATGAGTGGAATGGTAACAAATACATCAAACACACGGTTTCAATGGATGCCATTTCAATTGAGCCGTTCCACCCATTATTATGAGCCGTCCTCCCCTCAGCAGCCTCCACTGGTCCATAGTGACCCTAAACTGTGCCATTGGTTGTGTTCGTGAGCATCAAAGCCGAGATGTATCATGGGTAAATTGTGACCAACTGACTGATATACAAATAACATTGAGTAATTATTTGTGACGCAAGTTGATTTGTAGAACAGTCATTCTCGACTCGCCTTTAAATTCGGCTGCAATGTTGACACTGACTTCCATTCTTGCATCCTTCTCTCCTCGCCATTTTTTCAAAACCCATTTAATGATAAGGTCTCTATTTTTAGAAGAGACAAAATTCACAAATTCTACAGCACAACGGCAGAGTCATGTCTTAAGTGTAAAACTAACAATGACTCAATAATCCATGCTTTCTGGAAATGCTATAAAGTCAAAGAATTATGGGCGGAGCTAGAAAGTTGTCTGTCAGAAATATTACAATGTAAACATACATTTAATCCGTCTGTCTGCATATTTCAAGACATGTCAAATGGGGGTGTGGTGAGATACCCAACGGGCTGGACAATTCTCTTCTCATCACTCATCTTGAAAACATGTATACTAAAAACATGGAAATTAATTAATCCTCCATCATTAACAGAATGGAAAAATCTATTGATTTATTATTGAAATAGTATGGGTTAATGTACCCAGAGGAGAACAGAAGCTAGCTGTCCTCCGGCTACACCATGGTGCTAACCTACAGAGTGCTGTTGAGGCTACTGTAGACCATCATTGCAAAAGTGTGTTTTAATAAATTATTTGATGACTTGAAAATATTTAGTATAGTTGTATCTAAAAAGGATAACTTTTTAAATGTTTCACTATTTTTATTATTATGAAATTCACTGGAGGAGGACGGTCCTCCCTTTCCTCCACTGGTGGCAAACAATAATGAAGGCACTAGGGATGGGGGTGTGAACATGTGGGTCTGGGCAGGTGAGATGTAGTCATTGTTTGTGTACGTCTGTAAGTTGTTCAGATGTACAGTTGAAGTCGGAAGTTTACATACACTTAGGTTGGAGTCATTAAAACTCGTTTTTCAACCACTCCACAAATTTCGTGTTAATAAACTATAGTTTTGGCAAGTCGGTTAGGACATCAACTTTGTGCATGACACAAGTCATTTTTCCAACAATTGTTTACAGACAGATTATTTCACTTATAATTCACGGTATCACAATTCCAGTGGGTCAGAAGTTTACATACACTAAGTTGACTGCCTTTAAACAGCTTGGAAAATTCCAGAAAATGATGTCATGACTTTAGAAGCTTCTGATAGGCTAATTGACATCATTTGAGTCAATTGGAGGTGTACCTGTGTATGTATTTCAAGGCCTACCTTCAAACTCAGTGCCTCTTTGCTTGACATCATGGGGGAATCAAAAGAAATCAGCCAAGACCTCAGAAAACAAATTGTAGACCTACACAAGTCTGGTTCATCCTTGGGAGCAATTTCCACATTCATCTGTACAAACAATAGTACGCAAGTATAAACACCATGGGACCACGCAGCCATCATACCTCTCAGGAAGAAGACGTGTTCTGTCTCCTAGAGATGAACGTACTTTGGTGCGAAAAGTGCAAATCAATCCCAGAACAGCAGCAAAGGACCTTGTGAAGACGCTGGAGGAAACAGGTACAAAAGTATCTATATCCACAGTAAAATGAGTCCTACATCGACATATCCTGAAAGGCCGCTCAGCAAGAAAGAAGCCACTGCTCCAAAACCGCCATAAAAAAGACAGACTATGGTTTGCAATTGCACATGGGGACAAAGATTGTACTTTTTGGAGAAATGTCCTCTGGTCTGATGAAACAAAAATAGAACTGTTTGGCCATAATGACCATCGTTGTGTTTAGAGGAAAAAGGGGGAGGCTTGCAAGCCGAAGAACACCATCCCAACTGTGAAGCATGGGGGTGGCAGAATCATGTTGTGGGGGTGCTTTGCTGCAGGAGGGACTGGTGCACTTCACAAAATAGATGGCATCACGAGGGAGGAAAATTATGTGGATATATTGAAGCAACATCTCAAGACATCTGTCAGGAAGTTAAAGCTTGGTCACAAATGGATCTTCCAAATGGACAATTACCCCAAGCATACTTCCAAAGTTGTGGCAAAATGGCTTAAGGACAACAAAGTCAAGGTATTGGAGTGGCCATCACAAAGCCCTGCCCTCAATCCTATCTAAGATTGGTGGGCAGAACTGAAAAAGCGTGTGTGAGCATGGAGGCCTACAAACCTGACTCAGTTACACCAGCTCTGTCAGGAGGAATGGGCCAAATTTCACCCAACGTATTGTGGGAAGCTTGTTGAAGGCGACCTGAAGCGTTTGACCCAAGCTAAACAATGTAAAAGGCAATTCTACCAAATACTAATTGAGTATGTAAACTTCTGACCAACTGGGAATGTGATGAAAGAAATGAAAGCTGAAATAAATAATTCTCTCTACTATTATTCTGACATTTCACATTCTTAAAATAAAGTGGTGATCCTAACTGACCTTAAGACAGGGAATTCGTACTAGGTTTGAATGTTAGGAATTGTAAAAAGCTGAGTTTAAATGTATTTGGCTAAGGTGTATGTAAACATCTGACTTCAACTGTATATATATATATATATATATGTTTGTAAAAAATAAAAAATAAAAAATTGAAGAATATAAATATTATACAACATACAAAATATGAATGAGAAGGTCAGAGGGGAGGGAATTCTGACCTCATCCAATGGGTTTTGAGAAGAGGGCGAGAAGAGAGGACACGAGGAATCAAGGAAATACATTCTCTCTGGGGTTGTTTAAGATGCAAAGGACAGTACCTGCAGCCTTGACCCACAGTTCCCTTTGTGTCTGAGGGATGAGCACCACCTGCTGGCGGACATACTGCTTCAGGGCCCCTGCAGCGTCCAGGAGACCCTGTTCATCTTTCTCCAGAGGGGCAGTTTTAGGTGATCTGCTGAGGGCTTCTACCAGACTGCTGACCTTAGTGGCCAAGCCACAGCGCCGGTACAGCCCATCCACCTTCAGGCCTGGGAGGGAGACAGAAGAGGAGCAGAGCAGATTAACCAGTTGTGAGAATTCATGTTCCTGCCGGAAACTGGTTATCCAGATCACTACAATACTTGTTCCAGTCTCAAATGGCTTGTAGCCGACACTCACCATATTGTGTGATGTGTGAGATACACCTCTCAATGGCAGGGGGCACATTGCCAATGGCATTGGGTGGCAGCTCGTACAGTGATGGGCGCTGCTTCCTCTTTGTGGTCACTGCTCGTTTCAGTAGGCTGTGCCAGGACTGACAGCTGTGGTCTCGTTCAAACTGCATGGACATGGTTCTAGCAGGAAGAAGAGATAGATGCATTGGAGACCATCCTTTGATTGACAGATGCTGAAATACGTTTGGGAACCATTGCTATGACATCAAGTACAATGGATTGCAACTTGTTATAACAAAGTGTTCCTGTGGTGCTGACCTCTCTCCAGTGACCAGCTCTATGGTGTTCTCAGAGGAATCTATCTCTGTGGGCAGAAAAGAACACCGTCCATATTACCTTATCATGATACTTATGCTCCTCTACACAAGGCATGTAGAGAAAAATCATGTTGTGTAAACATGCAGACAATGAGGTGTGACTCACTGTATTGAGTCTCAGGGTTGAGTGTTAGCCTCTCTCTGTGGCGCTGCTGGTCAGTAGGATAGACGAGGACCTGACCTCCACGGAGCACTGCCCAGACCTCAGTGTGCTGCAGGCCTCCTCCCTCCCTCAGAGACACCCGGGACACAGCAAACACCCCGTCCAGCTCCTCCTCATCTATGGGCTCGGGCAACACCACCTGGTAGGGGGAGAACATATGGTTCGTTTTAACACACATTATTATATCTATCCGTGTTATCTGTAGGCCTACTCTCTGCTCAGGAAAGTTGACACAAAGGTCTCTATTATCATCCAGCGTATGGAACACTGTACCTACAGTCCTTAATACTCCCAGATTGATAAACACACAGCTGTTATTGTATTACCCTGAGAATATGAAGCAGGTGATTCAGTAGACCCTCTTCAGTGTCGGCATTGCACACCAACTCGTCCGTCAGAGTCACCATTTCAAACTCATGAGTCGATCTGTGGGGGAGGAGGAAATCAACAAATCCCCCTTATATATCTTATAAACCGTATTAAAACATATAAAATCTTAAAAATGGATATGAAATGTCTCCCACGATGTTCACGTCATAAGGTTGCAGTACCCGTTGGAGCTGTGGAAAATGGAGATGACCTCCCTCAGGTCCAGAACATCACAGGCTGCAGAGTCGTTCTCCTGGGAGAACAGGAAGCGGTCCTCCTCCAACTTCCCATGGAGCTCCTCCTCTCCTGCACACACAGTTTTTGCACCCTTTAAGAAGTCGCCTTTTATATCAAACGATAGGCTTTTAGGCTATTGTGATATGCCCATAGTATATGGGTACCTGCAGCAGAAGGAGGGTCAGAGGTGCCCAGCAGAGGCCCTGTGACCTGATGAACATAGGCAGGGGCATCTGTAAAAGAGAAAAACAAACATATTTGAAAGCATGATGAACAAGACAGACATTTTGAAGTACTGACTGATATCATGAAAGTGACACGTTGAGACTAAGCAAAGACAAAAAAACAACAGCAGTGCTGTGGATCTTAGGCTGCAATTACACAGTCAGACAAATTCAGATATTTTTTCACAAATTCCGACCAATCAGATCAGATATTTTGGATCTTAGAGCCTGGACCTCTGAAGTCAGTATCTGTGGATCTTAGAGGACCCCTGATATTAGTACCTGTATATTCGTTGTGTCTAAGCAGCTCCGTCTGCATGGCCTGTCCAGCCCGCTCTGCCAGGGAGATGGGCGTGGGGCACTGAGAGTCCCCTGAGTGGCACAGGACCCGGGCCCCTGAGCACAGCAATGACATGGTCTCTGGGACATTAGGGCCACACACCACCTCACACAGCCTCTGGAGGATGTCATAACAACCAATAACATATCATTCAGCACAGTCTGTCCTGTACAGACTCTGGGAGGTTTATGTGTATTTTCCTATCTTTGAGGATTGATAGGAATCAGAATAGGATGCATACATGTAATAACACAAGTTAGGAAGGCATCTGAACAAAAACCAGATGAACTACACTGTCCTCTGCTGGTTGAGAGCAGCAGTATAGTCTGAGAAAGGGGCTGAAGCTGGGGTTGGGGCTGGGATTTGGGCTGAGGCTGGGTTTGGGGCTGAAACCGGGGTTGGGGCTGGGATTTGGTCTGAGGCTGGGTTTGGGGCTGGAATTTGGGCTGAGGCTGGGTTTGGGGCTGAAACCGGGGTTGGGGCTGAGGCTGGGTTTGGGGCTGGGATTTGGGCTGAGGCTGGGTTTGGGGCTGAGACTGGGGTTGGGGCTGAGGCTGGGTTTGGGGCTGGGATTTGGGCGGGGGTTGGGGCTGGGGCTGGGGTTGGGGCTGGGATTTGGGTTGGGGCTGAGACTGGTTTGGGGCTGAGGCTGGGGCAGGGGATGAGACCTGGGGTTGGGGCTGAGGTTGGGGCTGTGGTTGGGGCAGGGGCTGAGGTTGGAGCTGAGACCTGGGGTTGGGGCTGAGGTTGGAGCTGAGACTGAGACTGGGGCTGGGACAGACCTGGGGTTGGGGCTGAGACTGGGGTTGGGGTTGGGGCTGAGACCTGGGGTTGGGGTTGGGGCTGAGACTGGGAGTGGGGCTGGGGCAGGGGCTGAGACTGGGAGTGGGGCTGAGACCTGGGGTTGGGGCTGGGACTGAGACCTGGGGTTGGGAGTGGGGTTGGGGCTGTGGTTAGGACTGGGGTTGGGGCTGTGGTTAGGACTGGGGTTGGGGCTGTGGTTAGGACTGGAGTTGGGGCTGTGGTTAGGACTGGGGTTGGGGCTGTGGTTAGGGCTGGGGCGTTGGCTGACCTGGTTGAGCAGTCGTTGGCTGGAGGCTAGAGGATGGGTGAATCTGTATCGGCCCTTGGTGTACTTGGCCCTGATGAAGTCCCCCCTCTGATCCACAGAGGAGTCTGGCAGGATCTGCTCTGCACCCGGCACATTGTGACCCCATACATCATTGGCTGCTTTGTTCCCATAATAGACAAATAGCTATGGAGGAAAGAGAACACAGTTATTAGCAGTGCCTATTTTCACATTACTTCTGTATTTGGTTATACATACAAGTATTCAGACACGTTCCCTTTTACAACATTTTGTTATGTTACAGCCTTATTCTAAAATTGATTAAATATGTTTTCCCCTCATTACACACACTCATTATACACAATACCCCATAATGACAAAGCAAAAAAATCATAATAATAAATTGTTGAAAAGTTAATAAAATTCCAAATAGATTTATATTATTTACATAAGTATTCAGACCTTTTGCTATGAGACTTGAAATTGAGGTCAGGTGCCTGTCCACCTGTGGTAAATTCAACTGATTTGACATGATTTGGAAAGGCACACACCTGTCTTTATAAGGTCATACAGTTGACAGTGCATGTCAGAGCAAAAACCAAGGCATGAAGTCGAAAAAATTGTCCGTAGAGCTCCGAGACAGGATTGTGTCGAGGCACATATCTAGGGAAAGGTACCAACAAATGTATGCAGCATTGAAGGACCCCAATAACACAGTGGCCTCAATCATTATTAAATGGAAGAAGTTTGGTACCACCAAGACTCTTCCTAGATCTGGCAGCCTGCCCAAACTGAGCAACTGGGGGAGAAGGGTCTTGGTCAGGCAAGTGACCAAGAACCCGATGGTCACTGACAGAGCTCCAGAGTTAATTTGTGGAGATAGGAGAAACCTCCAGTAGGACCATCTCTGCAGCACTCCACCAATCAGGCCTTAATGGTAGAGTGGCCAGACGAAAGCCATTCCTCAGTAAAAGGCACATGACAGCCCGCTTGGAGTTTACCAAAAGGCACCTAATTGACTCTCAGACCATGAAAAATAAGATTCTCTGGTCTGATGAAACCAAGATTGAAGTCTTTGCCCTGAATGCGTGACGTCTGGAGGAAACCTGGCACCCTCCCTACGGTGAAGCATGGTGGTGGCAGCATCATGCTGTGGGGATGTTTTTCAACGGCAGGAACTGGGACACTAGTCAGGATCAAGGGAAAGATGAACGGAGCAAAGTACAGAGAGATCCTTGGTGAAAACCTGCTCCAGAGCGCTCAGGACCTCAAACTGGGGCGAAGGTTCACCTTCCAGCAGGACAACGACCCTAAGCACACAGCCAAGACAACACAGAAGTGGCTTTGGGACAAGTCTCTGAATGCCCTTGAGTGGCCCAGCCAGAGCCCGGACTTAAACCCAATCAAACATCTCTGGAAGACGAGGCTGTAATTGCTGCCAAAGGTGCTTCAACAAAGTACTGAGTAAAAGGTCTGAATTCTTATGTAAATGTGATACTTGCAAAAATGTTAAAAAACAAACGTTTTTGCTTTGTCATTATGGGGTATTGTGTGTAGATATATAAAGAATAAGGCTGCAACATAACAAAATGTGGAAAACTCAAGGGGTCTAAATAGTTTCTGCAGCACTGTTACAGGGAAGGTACCAGAATCAAAGGTTCAGTCCACACTTTACTGTCCAACTTCAGGCTTCTCACTTTGGAGACATGGATGCCCAAAGAGCGATGCTGACCTTAGAGAAACAAAAGGGACATAGGTCATATAGAGCAGTGTGTACACATCCTGAGTATCACCACAGTCCCAGCTCACCTGCACAGGCCTCACAGACGACCACCAGCAGGTTAACTGAGGCCCACTCGGGGTTGGCACTGCCACAGTCGGCACACACTTTGTTCCATGGGCTGGCCCAGAGTCGGTGGGCCACCTCGCTGCATGACAGGGCACTGAGGATCACCTGGTTCAGACTCCCCAGCCACACCGCCAGCTCCCTCGATGAGTCTGTGGAGAAACTAGAAATACAAAGACTGTGTTTCTCAGTAGTAAAGCAAGGCGCTCACATACACGGGCCAGATACTGGGATAATCTGATAGAAGAGCAATTGTGTAATAACACAAGTTAGGAAGGGATCCTAACAAAATACAGATGAACTACACTGTCCTCTGCTGGTTGAGAGCAGCACTGTGGGCTGGGGCTGATCAGACAGAGACAGTGAGAGAGAAAGAGACGGACACTCACTTGAAGGTTTTGTACGGTGTGATGAGGCTGAAGTTATGACGGCCAGTCTGCTTCACTGACGCCACGTTCATGGACACATAGGTCAGCCCAACCCCCAACTGGAAATCCTGCACGGCACAAATAACATGAACTGAATGACACAAAATACAGTCAAGATGTCCTCCCGAACTGTCATAACAATAACTATCATATAATGATGGAGCTCAGCAGAGCCCTGTTCCCTTCCTCACCTCTTTGTTGTTGTAGATCCATAGGTTGTGTCCACAGATGGCCGCGTACACTCTGTTGCTGCGAGGGTCCTTCATGGTCAGGGCTCCATGCTGCTCCGGAGGGGCTGGGGGGTCCCATCCACGAGAGGCCAGGAGGGACGTCACCCAGCCCTCCTGCACCGCTGGGACCGGGGAGAGGGGTGGAGAGATGCTCAGGCACAGGGCAAAGCACAAATACAGTAGGAACCAGAAAGAGGAGTTCAAATCCATCAGCAGCTCACCTTTGTTGTGCGCCATGAACTCAAAGTGCTTCTTGCAGAAGTAAAGGGAGAAGCGTCCTTTGTCCTGCTTGCAGACGTTGGTGATGCTTGACACATGGAACACTAGGTCTGTGAACTTGTCCTGCGGCCCAGAAAAAGAGGGGATAGTGTAAGATACTGGCATAGCCTGGGAGAGACAATAATGATATAACAACGTTATGCCTTAGTTATAGTCAAAAGAAAGGGTCATTTAGACCATGCTAGTGGTTCACTCACTGTGCGTTTCTTCCAAAATGATACCAACGGTCCATCCAGGGTGGCCCACAGAACATTGTGCCTTCAGGAACCAAAAGTATCTCAATTTTCAAATACATAGAAATTAGGCAATGACATTTGGAAAATAATCTGAAATGTCATATCAGAGAATGTGATTTCAGTAAGATGTTGTTGAATAGCAACAGTACATATATCCCACAGTGGCCCACATTACCTGCGGCCCTTCCATACATCCAGCCAGCTGGATCGGGACACCACATTCTCCCTACGAGAGGACTCTGCTGCCTGGGTAGCACCAGCGCTCACTGCTACCTGTTTTCTCCTGCTGACACGGATGGTGGCCGCACTGTGGACAAAGAGAGAAGAAGTTATCTCAAAGAAACATGACAAATATTTAATTAACTGGCAGCTATCTTGAACAAATATGCTATACATTTAATACAGACCCACTGCTTGTACAGTGTCTCATGGGTAAATTACAAGACACCTATTGCATAACATGTCTTGCACGGAGCACTGCTACACAGGTGAAAACAATCGTATTGGGGAGGAAGTAGGAAGTATAGGCATGTGTAATACAGTGATCTGAATAGGTAAACAAAGGGGCTTGTAGAGTTCACAGGTGATTAGACAAACAAGTATATCACGCTCAAAATCAAATAGCGACCGTTTCATGTTTGATCCGGCAA
This sequence comes from Oncorhynchus gorbuscha, assembly GCF_021184085.1. NCBI lineage: Eukaryota > Metazoa > Chordata > Actinopteri > Salmoniformes > Salmonidae > Oncorhynchus > Oncorhynchus gorbuscha. The sequence goes on along the minus strand of NC_060192.1, from coordinate 31,266,693 downwards.
CACATTTTTACATTTACATTACAGTCATTTAGCAGACGCTCTTATCCAGAGAGACTTACAGTAAGTGTGAGCATTACATTCACATACTGGTCCCACTGTGGGAATCAAACACACAACCCTGCCGTTTGTTGGGGAATAATCAGAATTAGTTTGTAAGATGTTTTATATTCATCATATGTTTTGTAAGTTACTTCTCATCAGAATGTTATTGTATAATACTGTGGCGGGGTTTGCAGTCATCTGTTCTATGTCAAGACTAAGTTGCTTGGGCCGGAGAGAGGGGAGAGGTCAAGCGTGTATCTCTTGGCTCCACAATGTCTGTGTGCCAGTCAGTGTGTCTCTGTGATCTTGTCAAGATAGGATGGATTTGATATATGCCTGTTGATATGGAGGATGTGTTTATGGTTCTGGGTTTGAGAAGAGAGCATAGTTTAGGAGACAAAGCTGAACGATGTATTGTGTCTATGCTGTCTGACTATGTGTGTTCTTTGCTATTAAAGGATCTCAGCTGCAATGTGGAAGGGACTCAGAGAATTCACTGATAGACACTGAATTGTTCTGAGAGTCACAGGGTTGTGATAGAGCTCATATAATTAAAGATGGACTTTGATAACTAACTCTGACTTGTGTGTGGTTTGCTCTCATGATTAGGTAAATAGAGGAAATTTCCATGACACGTTGCAACTGCCACGCTCTGCCAAGTGAGCCACACCCGAAATGACCACTTCAATTGGTTTTAAATTCTATCACACCCTTAAAACCATGTAATAATATTGAAAACCCATTGAAATTGTATCAATATTGGTAAGTGGCTATGTTAAAATCTCAGTTGATTAGGTATCATTTTACTCTAATTGAATTCCCCATGAAGGCCATCTGTTAACTTCCTGTCTGTCTGCTGTGACGGAGTGCTGTGACGTACCGTGGGATCTTCTGTTTGAGAGGTCTGGTCTGCATAGACTCCTTTTCCACAGGTTTCCCGCTGGGGACAACACCAATACAAACATGCCCTGATGCCACACTGGAAGAGGTATAGAAGAATGACAAAGCCATTCAACATTTCTACCACCAATTTGTTTCGTGTGACCTGTAGCTTGTTACATGTAGTTACACACATTGATATACATTTTATTCCCTGCCTTTAGCCATGGCCTATACTGTTTTGTGGCCTATTCTTTTGCACCTCTTATTTGATACTCACTTGTTCATGTGGGATGGGTTCTTTATTTCTTCAGTAACGGCATCAGATTCGGATTCAGATCCAGATCCAGGGCATTTTTCCCAGTCAGCTACGTTAGTGATGTAGGGGTCAGTATCCACAGCCGGACTGATGTAGGTGTCAGTATCCGCAGCCGGACTGACGTAGGGGTCAGTATCCACAGCCGGACTGACGTAGGGGTCAGTATCCGCAGCCGGACTGACGTAGGGGTCAGTATCCGCAGCCGGACTGACGTAGGGGTCAGTATCCGCAGCCGGACTGATGTAGGGGTCAGTATCCGCAGCCGGACTGACGTAGGGGTCAGTATCCACAGCCGGACTGATGTAGGGGTCAGTATCCGCAGCCGGACTGATGTAGGGGTCAGTATCCACAGCCGGACTGACGTAGGGGTCAGTATCCGCAGCCGGACTGACGTAGGGGTCAGTATCCGCAGCCGGACTGACGTAGGGGTCAGTATCCGCAGCCGGACTGATGTAGGGGTCAGTATCCACAGCCGGACTGATGTAGGGGTCAGTATCCACAGCCGGCCTGACGTAGGGGTCAGTATCCACAGCCGGCCTGATGTAGGGGTCAGTATCCACAGCCGGACTGATGTAGGGGTCAGTATCCACAGCCGGCCTGATGTAGGGGTCAGTATCCACAGCCGGACTGATGTAGGGGTCAGTATCCACAGCCGGCCTGATGTAGGGGTCAGTATCCACAGCCGGCCTGATGTAGGGGTCAGTATCCACAGCCGGACTGACGTAGGGGTCAGTATCCACAGCCGGACTGATGTAGGGGTCAGTATCCACAGCCGGACTGACGTAGGGGTCAGTATCCACAGCCGGACTGTGTGGAGAGAAGGACAACCAGACAGATGGACAGAGTCCATTACTGTCCAGTACTGGGTAAGATGGAGTCACTCCAGAATCAGATCTGAAGAGAAGGAAGTTACACTGGCTTGGATTCTGCTCCGCTGGGCTGGTAATGGCAGGCTTATTTAGGATAACGGCAGGGTTGTCTTCCTTTTCTGCCAGCAAATCATTTGCGGGTGGAATACCTGTGAACCCAAGATAAAATGGTGAACAGTAAAATATGCTGTGTTGTTTGGTGACAAATGAAAGCAGGAAGTATTTCAGAAGTCTGTCACTGAATCACAAGCGTTTGTGTTTAGGAGTAAAAACCAGTTTTCTTGTGTTGCTATTGTGACAGTACACTGCAGCTATGTTTGGCTGTAGGGGTGCTTTACTGGAAGTTAGGACTCAAGCTCGGTATCACATAGAATGCACTTCCTTGACCTCATTGACCTTAAGTAACGCTTTAATGAATGTCACGGAATAAATCTTGTTTAGCATGATAAAATATTGTTAATTGGTGAGATGATGAAAGGTAAGCTGTTTCGCTGGCACACTGTCTTGAGCCAATCAAATATGGCCTGTCATTACACAAGTACAGTCATAGTTCTAACAAAACTCATCTGATCCCTATCTTTATTATTGTAAAATATGTAACTTATCATGATGAGCACAAGGGCCTACCTCTGCTATGAATTCCTGTGTCAGGTGTATCGTGTATCAAATCCCTTGAAGACAAGTGTAAAAACAAAGAATTAGAAAACAATCCACAAGAACGTATCAGGTGTTTGGTAAAACAAGTGGACATCACGAAGGATCACTCACCGATCAGAAGAGAGCTGGATCTGTGGGCTCCCTCCAGCCCGCTTGTAGCGAGTCCGTGGTTTAGGTACTGGCACAGGCATGTCTGGACCGAGGGGGGCAGACATCTATTTCACAGTAGGATATATTACTGTAGGTCACAAACACATGTCTGAAATTACTTTTTTTCCCCCAGATATGTAGATTTGATAGTTACTCAACTAAAAGTGAAAGTCAGACAGTAAAATACTACTTGAGTTAAAGTATATGGTATTAAATATACTTAAGTATCAAAAGTAAAAAATAATTTAAAATGACTTATATTAAGCAAAGAAGACGGCACCATTTGCCTTGTTATAAAAATGTCCGATGTCCGGATAGCCAGGGGCACATTCCAACACTCAGACATTATTTATAAAAGATGCATTGTGTTTAGTGAGTCCGCCAGATCAGAGGCAGTATGAATGATCACGTGTTCTCTTGATAAGTGAGTGACTTTGAAAATGTTCCTGTCCTGCTAAGCATTCAAAATATAATGAGTACTTTGGGTGTAAGGGGAAATGTACGGAGTAAAAAGTGCAATATTTGATTTAGAAACGTAGTGAATTAAAGTAAAAGTTGTCAAACATATAAAGAGTGAAGTACAGATACTCCAAGAAATGACTTAACTTATTTTTACTTAAGTACTTTACACCACTGATACCCCATGACAAAGTGAAAACAGGTTTAGAAAATTTTGCAAATGTATATACCTTATTTACATAAGTATTCACACTCTTTGCTATGGGACTCAAAATTAAGCTCGGGAACATCGTGTTTCCATTGATCATCCTTGAGATGTTTCTACAACTTGATTGGAGTCCACCTGTGGTAAATTAAATTGATTGGACATGATTTGGGAAGGCACACACACCTGTCTATAAGGTCCCACATTTGACACTGCATATCAGAGCAAAAACCAAGCCACGAGGTCGAAGGAATTATCCGTAGAGCTCCGAGACAGGAGTGTGTCGAGGCACAGATCTGGGGAAGGGTACTAAAAATGTTCTGCAGCATTGAAGGTCCCCAGTGGCCTTCATCATTATTAAATGGAATAAGTTTGGAACCACCAAGACTCTTCCTAGAACTGGCCGCCCGGCCAAACTGAGCAATCGGGGGAGAAGGGCCTTGGCCAGGGAGGCGACCAAGAACCCAATGGTCACTCTGACAGAGCTCCAGAGTTCGTCTGTGGGGATGGGAGAACCTTCCAGAAATATAACCATGTATGCAGCACTCCACCAATTAGGCCTTTATGGTAGAGTGGCCAGACTGAAGCCACTCCTCAGTAAAAGGCACATGACAGCCCGCTTACAGTTTGCCAAAAGACACCTAAAGACTCTCTCTTTCTGTACAGCACTTTGAGATATCAGCTGATGTACGAAGGGCTATATAAATACATTTGATTTGATTTGATTTGATTCATACCATCAGAAACAAGATTCTCTTGTCCATTTAAACTAAGATTGAAATCTTTGGCCTACGGTGAAGCAGAATCATGCTGAATCATGCTATGGGGATGTTTTTCAGAGGAAGGGACTGGGAGACTAGTCAGGATCAAGGGAAATATGAACTTAGCAAAGTACAGAGAGAACCTTGATGAATACCTGCTCCAGAGTGCTCAGGATCTCAGACTGGGGCAACGGTTCCCTTCCAACTGTACAACGACCATTAGCACACAGCCAAAACAACGCAGGAGTGGCTTCGGGTCAAGTCTCTGAATATCTCTGAACTAGTGCCAAGACTTCAACCCGATCGAACATCTTTGGAGAGACCGGAAAATAGCTGTGCAGCGACGCTCCCCATATAACCTGACAGAGCTTTAGAGGATCTGCAGAGAAGAATGGGAGAAACTCCCCAAATACAAGTGTGCCAAGCTTGTAGTGTCATACCCAAGAACACTTGAGGCTGTAATCGCTGCTAAAGGTGCTTCAACAAAGTACTGAGTAAAGGGTCCGAATACTTATGTAAATATGATATCAGTTATTTTTTGTAATCCTGTTTTTGCTTTGTCATTAAGGAGTATTGTGTGCAGATTGACAAGGGATTTAAAAATATATATATTTTAGAATAAGACTAACTTAAAAAGTGAAAAAAGTAAAGGGGTCTGAATACTTTCCGAATGCCCTGTACATGACCCTCATTAGTTTATATACACTACATGACCCTCGTTAGTTTATATACACTACATGACCCTCGTTAGTTTATATACACTACATGACCCTCGTTAGTTTATATACACTACATGACCCTCGTTAGTTTATATACACTACATGACCCTCGTTAGTTTATATACACTACATGACCCTCGTTAGTTTATATACACTACATGACCCTCGTTAGTTTATATACACTACATGACCCTCGTTAGTTTATATACACTACATGACCCTCGTTAGTTTATATACACTACATGACCCTCGTTAGTTTATATACACTACATGACCCTCGTTAGTTTATATACACTACATGACCCTCGTTAGTTTATATACACTACATGACCCTCGTTAGTTTATATACACTACATGACCCTCGTTAGTTTATATACACTACATGACCCTCGTTAGTTTATATACACTACATGACCCTCGTTAGTTTATATACACTACATGACCCTCGTGAGTTTATATACACTACATGACCCTCGTTAGTTTATATACACTACATGACCCTCGTTAGTTTATACTACATGACTACATGACCCTCGTTAGTTTATATACACTACATGACCCTCATGTTAGTTTATATACACTACATGTTTATATACACTACATGACCCTCATTAGTTTATATACACTACATGACCTCGTTAGTTTATATACACTACATGAGTTTATATACACTACATGACCCTCGTTAGTTTATATACACTACATGACCCTCGTTAGTTTATATACACTACATGACCCTCGTTAGTTTATATACACTACATGACCCTCGTTAGTTTATATACACTACATGACCCTCGTTAGTTTATATACACTACATGACCCTCGTTAGTTTATATACACTACATGACCCTCGTTAGTTTATATACACTACATGACCCTCGTTAGTTTATATACACTACATGACCCTCGTTAGTTTATATACACTACATGACCCTCGTTAGTTTATATACACTACATGACCCTCGTTAGTTTATATACACTACATGACCCTCATTAGTTTATATACACTACATGACCCTCGTTAGTTTATATATACTACATGACCCTCGTTAGTTTATATACACTACATGACCCTCGTTAGTTTATATACACTACATGACCCTCGTTCATTTATATACACTACATGACCCTCATGAGTTTATATACACTACATGACCCTCGTTAGTTTATATACACTACATGACCCTCGTTAGTTTATATACACTACATGACCCTCGTTCATTTATATACACTACATGACCCTCATTAGTTTATATACACTACATGACCCTCATTAGTTTATATACACTACATGACCCTCGTTAGTTTATATACACTACATGACCCTCGTTCGTTTATATACACTACATGACCCTCATTAGTTTATATACACTACATGACCCTCATTAGTTTATATACACTACATGACCCTCATTAGTTTATATACACTACATGACCCTCATTAGTTTATATACACTACATGACCCTCATTAGTTTATATACACTACATGACCCTCATTAGTTTATATACACTACATGACCCTCATTAGTTTATATACACTACATGACCCTCATTAGTTTATATACACTACATGACCACTCATGACCCTCATTAGTTTATATACACTACATGACCCTCGTTAGTTTATATACACTACATGACCCTCGTTAGTTTATATACACTACATGACCCTCGTTAGTTTATATACACTACATGACCCTCGTTAGTTTATATACACTACATGACCCTAGTTTATATACACTACATGACCCATCATTAGTTTATATACACTACATGACCCTCGTTAGTTTATATACATGACTACATGACCCTCGTTAGTTTATATACACTACATGACCCTCGTGACCCTCGTTAGTTTATATACACTACATGACCCTCATTAGTTCATTTATATACACTACATGACCCTCATGAGTTTATATACACTACATGACCCTCGTTAGTTTATATACACTACATGACCCTCGTTAGTTTATATACACTACATGACCCTCGTTCATTTATATACACTACATGACCCTCATTAGTTTATATACACTACATGACCCTCGTTAGTTTATATACACTACATGACCCTCGTTCATTTATATACACTACATGACCCTCATGAGTTTATATACACTACATGACCCTCATTAGTTTATATACACTACATGACCCTCGTTAGTTTATATACACTACATGACCCTCTACATGACCTTCATTAGTTTATATACACTACATGACCCTCATTAGTTTATATACACTACATGACCCTCATGAGTTTATATACACTACATGACCCTACACTACATGACCTTCATTAGTTTATATACACTACATGACCTTCATTAGTTTATATACACTACATGACCCTCATTAGTTTATATACACTACATGACCCTCATTAGTTTATATACACTACATGACCCTCATTAGTTTATATACACTACATGACCCTCGTTCGTTTATATACACTACATGACCCTCGTTCGTTTATATACACTACATGACCCTCATTAGTTTATATACACTACATCGTTTATATACACTACATGACCCTCATTAGTTTATATACACTACATGACCCTCATTAGTTTATATACACTACATGACCCTCGTTCGTTTATATACACTACATGACCCTCATTCGTTTATATACACTACATGACCAAAAGTATATGGGCACCTACTCGTCGAACATCTCATTCCAAAGTCATGGACATTAATATGGAGTTGATCCCCCTTTGCTGCTATAACAGCCTCCACTCTTCTGCTTTCCACTAGATGTTGGAACATTGCTACGTGGACTTGCTTCCATTCAGCCACAAGAGCATTAGTGAGTTCGGGCACTGATGTTGGGCGATTAGGCCTGGCTCGCAGTCAGCTTTACCATTCAACCCAAAGGTGTTTGATGGAGTTGAAGTAAGGGCTTTGTGCAGGCCAGTCAAGGTCTTCCACACAGATCTCAACAAACCATTTCTGTATTGACCTCGCTTTGTGCACAGGGGTATTGTCATGCTGAAACAGGGAAGGGCCTTCCTCAAACTGTTGCCACAAAGTTGGATGCACAGAATCGTCTAGAATGTCATTTTATGCTGTAGCTTTAAGATTTCCTTTCACTGTGACTAAGGGGCCTAGCCCGAACCATGAAAAACAGCCCCCGACCATTATTCCTTCTCCACCAAACTTTACAATTGGCACTATGCATTGGGGCAGGTAGCGTTCTCCTGGCATCCTCCTAACCCAGATTCGTCATCAGACTGCCAGATGGTGAAGCCTGATTGATCACTCCAGAGAACGCTTTCCACTGCTCCAGAGTCCAATAGCGATGAGCTTTACACCATTCCAGCAGACACTTGGCATTGCGATTGGTGATCTTAGGCTTGTGTGCTGCTGCTCGGCCATGGAAACCCATTTCACGAAGCTCCTGAGGAACAGGTATTTTGCTGACATTGCTTTCAGAGGTTGTTTGGAACTCGGTAGTGAGTATTGAGGACAGGCGATTTTACGCACTTCAGCGGTCCCGCTCTGTGCGCTTGTGTGGCCTATCACTTATAGGCTGAGTTGTTGCTCCTGGATGTTTCCACTGCTCAATAACAGGACTTACAGTTGACCAGGTCAGCTTTAGCAGGGCAGAAATTTGATGAACTGACTTGTTGGAAAGGTGGCATCCTATGATGGTACCACATTGAAAGTCACTGAGCTCTTCAGTAAGGCCATTCTACTGTTAATGTTTGTCTATGGAGATTGCATGGCTGTGTGCTCGATTGTATACACCTTTCAGCAACGGCTGTGGCTGTAATAGCCAAATCCACTCATTTGAAGGTGCATGATTCCTAAATGTTACAGCAACTATTATCACCTCCTTATTACTTTTAATAATGTCTTGGATTGACTTTTAGGCCTACCGAGACAGATTCTGGAGGTCATTTTTATTGCCTTTTTCTACTCAAAGCTTATAGGTAGGCTATAGTTGCTGTTGATTTTAACATTTCACATGGCCTACAAAAACTTTGCTTTCCAGTTTTGTAAATACATTAAAGTATTGTTATGATTATTTGATGGGGGAAAACTGTGTGAATATGAGTTAATAGTTCGTGTTGGAAATGTTGCTCTCAACTACAGTCGTTTAAAGCTTATAAGCTCTGATCAGTTACGGGTACATTCATGCTGTTCTGTTCAAAGGTGACAAACACCGTAGGCTACGGCACTTGTTTCGAGCACGTGACATAACTAGGACTGACGGCGAAGGCTAGATTTCTGTGTAACTCAACCGTGTTTAGAAAATCCTAAATTAAATGTTACATAAATGATTTGGTAGGCGTAATTAAAATCTTACCTTATCGTTACTCTTCTGTTCTTGTTAAAATGCGATGTTCCGTTCAAAAGAGATCTGTAAAGGTTATACCCTGCTGATACTGAAGAGGTTTGTGGTGGCTGTTTAGCTTTCTGTCGACGACGACCGTGTGTAGCCTATGCGGGTCAAATCTGTACAGCGCGGTCACACCTGTATTACCTGTTCAGCGGCTGAGCTAGGTCAGCTGCTGGGCAGGGCTACTAAACGACTATTAGCACATAGATAACATCAAAGTTCAATCATTGTAACTTATTCATGAGTCAATAAATATCTCAATTAACCATACTTATTTAGCATGTTCAGTGCGCACGCAAACAGACACACACGAACACATGAATTGAATATGGAATATTGTCCTTTGGGGACTACTGGCTTCTACCTTCTAAGAACTGCACAAAACAAAATGTCAAGGAAACAACTGCTAAACCACACAGGACTACTGTTTATTTTTTATTAAGCTACAATACCGTCCCTAGACAGCCAACACATTTCAAGTTCTAAATCTTGTTCTATAATGACCAATCAAAAATTGTTCCACAATGTTGCAAATGTCATAAAAACAATCACCATAAACTGCATGTTGAAGTCATAAAATGTCATGTAAAAGTGTCTAATTTATTATCCATCTACATTTTGAATAAACAATGTAGGTAACAAAAAAAAACACATACAGTGAATATACAAGTGAAGGTTTCCAAGTGTTTTGGTTACAATTGAGACAAACTGTAAAATGATATGAGATAGGCAGCAGTTGTCAACAGGATCACTGTTGATCATTTCAACCTTGTGCCAAAGAAACCATACATCAATCAGACAAACACAAATTGAACATTGATGGCTTAGCAAAGAAACACCAGTATCTCCTGCATACCACAATCAACTTTTCGGTTCTAATCTGTTTCCATTTTGGTTTCAATTAAATAATATTGTTCTCTAAACAGTTGCATGCATCTGTCTTTAATTTGCTACCCAGCGTATACAGTTTGCTAGCGTTTGCTGACAGTAAAATTATACCACCTCTTTTACATTATTCTGATCAGATTGTTTCTCACAGAGCATTTAGTCCCGTGATTTCCCCATCCCCCTCAACGGCTCCCTTCTTCATCTCCCGAAGAGCCACTGCCTCCTTTTTAGCCGGTTCCTCTGCACCCAGATTCTTTTTAGCCCTGGAAGGAATTTTCATCATATTTCAAAACATGTCAGATGTAAATGATATGCAGAGTCACAGCCTCACAACCTTACCATTTCTCCTCCACATCCTCGATGGTGTCAGGAAGAGGGATGTTGAGGGTTTCAGGGAGGAAGAAGGCGATGATGCCAGCCACCACAGCAGCACCTCCATAGATCATACTGGGCAGAGCGGGCAGCATCTCTTCCAGGATCAGCACAGCAGGCGCTGCCATGGAGCCCACCCTGGCCATGGTGGAGGTAAATCCCATTCCTGTCTGTCTGCAGGGGGAGGTGGAGGAGGTGGAGGAGAGAGGAAGAGGAGGACAGAGGGGGAGGAGGATGTGGAGAAGTAGGGAAATTGCAAATTAAACACAGATATGCATCATTTACCTAAGTTTTCACACTAATACATGTTAGAATCACATTTGGCAGCGATTACAGCTGTGAGTCTTTCTGGGTAAGTCTCTAAGAGCTGTGAGTCTTTCTGGGTAAGTCTCTAAGAGCTGTGATTCTTTCTGGGTGAGTCTCTAAGAGCTTTGCATACCTGGATTGTGCAACATTTGCCCATTTTTGTTATTTTTGAAATGATTTAAGCTCTGTCAAGTTGGTTGTTGATCATTGCTAGACAACCATTTTCAGGTCTTGCCATAGATTTTCAAGTCTATTTAAGTCAAAATTGTAACTCGACCACTCAGGAACATTCACTGTTTTCTTGGTAAGCAACTCCAGTGTAGATGTGGCCTTGTGTTTTAGGTTATTGTCCCGCTGAAAGGTGAATTCATCTCCTTGTGTCTAGTGGAAAGCAGACTGATCAATGTTTTCCTCTAGGATTTTGCCTGTACTTTTGGTGTTGCAGACAGGATGTATGTTTTGGAATATTTGTATTCTGTTCAGGCTTCCTTCTTTTCACTCTGTCATTTAGGTTAGTATTGTGGAGTAACTACAATGTTGTTGATCCATCCTCAGTCTTCTCCTATCACAGCCATTAAACTCTGTAACTGTTTTAAAGTCACCATTGGCCTCATGGTGAAATCCCTGAGCGATTTCCTTTCTCTCTGCAGAGTTAGGAAGGACGCCTGTATCTTTGTAGTGACTGGGTATATTAATACACCATCCAAAGTGTATTTAATAACTTCATCATGCTCAAAGGGATATTTCATGTCTGCCTTGAATATCCCTTAATGAAGTGGTACCTGATGACGGTGTTGTCTAATGAAGTGGTACCTGATGACGGTGTTGTCTAATGAAGTGGTACCTGATGAAGGTGTTGTCTAATGAAGTGGTACCTGATGACGGTGTTGTCTAATGAAGTGGTACCTGATGACGGTGTTGTCTAATGAAGTGGTACCTGATGACGGTGTTGTCTAATGAAGTGGTACCTGATGAAGGTGTTGTCTAATGAAGTGGTACCTGATGACGGTGGGGTAAAGCTCTCCAGTAAACAGATAAATACAGGTGAAGGATGCAGAGGTGAAGGCCTTCCCCAGACAAGCCAGAGTAGTCCTAATAGACTGCATGTCTGTGTTGGGATCAAAGGGGTTGTCATTGCCAATCCTTGTCAATAACTGTTCTCAATTAGATTATCAAAGACAAGACCAATGGCATTTAATTAGACGAGAGCACAGTAGCCAACACAAAGTTGTGTGACCATCTAACCTGTGGGGACGAAGATGTTGGTGAATATCATCAAGGCAGACATGAGGAGACATGTTCCCTGAGTGATCCTCCGACCCAGAAAGGTAAGACTCCCCAGAGCCACCAGCTTGGCGGGGAAGTCCACCAGCCCAAAGATGACCTGGATCAGGTAGATGTTCACCCCAAACTTCTGCAGGTCCATTGCTAGGCCGTAGTAGGCAAAACTGGTAGAGAACCTGTAGGGTGAGAGGTCAATCAGATCACTGGAAGTTTTTTTTAGATAAGAATAGGCACAAAGGTAACTGGAATGACAAATGAACCTTACCAAACAACCATAAGACAGAGAGATATTCTTCTCATCACTGTGGTGCGTATCAAGTCGTATGCTGTGTGGGTGGTCTTACTCGACTGGACCTCTTTGTGCATGTGACATTCCAGAACCTGTAATTACACACATGCACATGCACATGCACAAACATGCACACACATGCACACACACATAGCCACACACACACACATAGCCACATGCACACATGCACACATGCCCAAACAGACACACACAGACAGACACACAAGCAGGTCATAATCCTTCTCTGATCTCCAAGATCACCTCACCCTTCCAGGAACCTCTCAATATGCCTGTATCCTTCGTTGTACCCCAGCCAGCTCTCTCACCTCCAGGGTGATCTTCTCTACCATCTCAGGTTTGTGGTTGATCCTGGCCACACGGTGGATGTGTTTCAGGGCCTCGTCAGACCTGCGATTTAGCACTAGCCAACGGGCAGACTCAGAGTACCACCTTGGGACCAGTTAGGAAAACACAAGAGACATTGTCTCTGGAAACCTTTCAAAGACTGCCATTCACCCATCAATCAAAAGGTAAGACATCCTGAATTGTTCATTCATGATATGGATAAGTACCTGTATAGTGGTGCAGTAAAATGGTACGCTCACCAGCTATAGAGGAAGAAGAGGAAGAAGGGAGCGCAGACAGCCATCTGCAGCTTGCGCCAGTCCCTGAGGCTGTGGGCGATGCCCGCCAGGACCATCTGGCCGAAGGTGAAGAAGAAGGACGAGAGGGTGCCCACTAGAGTGCGGGACATGGTGGGAATCCACTCCACCTCTGTGGACAGAAGTCTGTTATGACTCTGTTGTCTTGCGACAGGCAGTAGGTGGAAATGGGAACTCTCCCATGTAAAATCATCTGATTCATCTGAACTGGATTTCCCCAGGGTTTTCATTCCCGGACCCACCTCTGGCAAAAGGTAATCAATTTCCCCCTTGAAAGACTTAAAAAGACGGTAACAATTTCCTTATGCTTAAAAGAGTAACAATGTCCTTATGCTGCAAGACCTGATAGTGTGCCAACTTTCACACATCACACAAAAAAAAGAGTAGAACATCTAAGTAGCAGGTAGGCTAGCGGTTAAGAGCATTGGGACAGTAACCGAAAGGTCGCTGGTTTGAATGGTGAAAAATCTGCCAATGTGCCCTTGAGCAAGTCACTTAACCATAATTACTCCTGTAAGTCGCTCGGGATAAGAGCATCTGCTACATTACTCAAATGTAAGTCTCTAGATGTATGGGCTATAGGTGGGGTTGTAGGGAGACTCACTGAGAGAGACTGTGTTGAGGATCACCCCAGATACTGCCATGCCTGTCATGAAGCGGAAGATACAGTAGGTCATGAAGGAAGGTGAGAAGGCTGTACAGGTGCCCAGCGTGGCTAGCTGAAAATAGGACCAGATCAACAAGGCCTTTCGCCCAAATCTAGAGGGGAAAACAAATAGGGGAAACCACAGCAACACTTGCTCAAAAGTCACAAGAACATAATGCATTGTTGTTGTTGGTGGTAACTAAGCACCAAAAATACAAGCCCTACCAAATCATTGAGGAGGGAATGTTCCCTACTGTGTAGTAAATTACATGGACACACAGGTGTGCACAAATGCGCGCACGCACACACACACAGGGAAAACTTTGCTTCTGTGAAATTACTAAAAGTTCTAAGTGTGTCAAAATAAATAAGATAAAAGTCTGATATGTGGCAAATGTTAATCTTGTACTTTCAACCAGCTGGGCTCTATTCTGTCCAAGCACAAAGAAGATCAGGGTTCAAGACAACATTTGTTTTTTTCTGTTAAAGAGTCAATGATGTCCTAGCAATGGATACAGTAGGCTACATCTTAATTATTAATGTCAGACATCTATTTACAGTACTGATTTAGCTCTAGGTTACCTATTCATAAAGTACACCTGTATCCATTTGTATCACATTGACCACAATCCTTCATCGGGTAAATGCAGTTCCTCTGTACAACCTCTACAACGATAACGTGATGTTATATAGGACAATATGATGATTGAATTGTTGAATTCCTTTGCCGTGATGAAAATGTTGAACACAAATGACGCTATAAGGTATTCCGTGTCTGTGACAGGACGCCGCTCACCTGTCTGACAGCCCTCCAAATATGACAGCCCCTGCCAGGACCCCACCCATATAAATAGTCTGGCTCATCTGTTTCATAGGACGGAGGGTACAGACCAGGTCCCACTGGAAAACAAGATCACAAACCTTTTCTTATAGGCAGGATTGTAATATCACATTCTTTGCCTTGGCATTCAGCAACGTCATAAGGGCCACTGTTAGTGAATTATTAGACCTATTGAATGATACTAATACTAATATACACGTTTATTCATAAATCATGGATCATGATGTGTGTCGCGGGAGAAGCACATGTACTTCTATTATTTTATATTATTACACCTACTAATTTCTGTGGTCCTTCTGTAGCTCAGTTGGTAGAGCATGGCGCTTGTAACGCCAGGGTAATGGGTTCGATCCCCGGGACCACCCATACGTAGAATGTATGCACACATGACTGTAAGTCGCTTTGGATAAAAGCGTCTGCTAAATGGCATATATTATTATTATTATATTATAACCCAGTACTTAAAAAATGCACATGGACAGCTCCACTTACCTCTGAGACAACAGTGGACAGAAATTCTGATTTGTCATAGGTCCAGCCATCCAGACATATCTCTGTCTCAAACTCTGAAAAGTTAGCCTGATGTCCAATGACGCTTACGTTGCTTTCAAGAAGATGCCACTGCGCCTCGACATACCTCGTACACTTGGACAATTTGGTCCCGCTGGCATCCATCGGGATAAAGGCGCGAAGGAGCTCTCTGTCATCCACTTCTGATTGAGAGATGTTTTGACTACTGGCAATAGAAGTCCTATTGGGTATGGTACAGTGATGTCCAGGCATACCAGCTGTGAAATTATTCAACAGATTCTGGCTTGCCATCAGTAGACCAGGGATAGATAACAAGGTAACATGGATCCATTGGAAACGTCCGAACCCGCCAACGTCATTCAAGAGGTCCGCAAAACCCATATCGGTGAGTCTGAGAGGAACAGTAGGCAAGTGTTAGTAGTCTTTAAACTGCTGTAGCAAAGTCTAACTACAAGGCTTGCAAAAGAAAAAAAAAGTTATTCGAACAGTTACTGGGAAATTATTGAGTGCCGTTATTGTCCTATAAAACAACTCCAAAGGGCCAAGTGGTTCTGATGTGGTGGCCACCGCCTTCAAATCCGCTGCTCAGCGCAGTAGTTAATTTTATACCTCTGAAGTTTCACCTGCTACTCCTGCACACGTTTTACAACACTTACGGGAGCATCACAATTCTTAACTGAGGTGTTAATGGTTGTTAGACAGCAGATCGAGGTCAGTTGTATTCCTTGAGGTTAACGTGACTGCATGAGATTCTGTGAATTTGCATGTGTCCCAAAAAGCCTATAGGTCTATAGAAACAGTGTGACATAGACGTGAATAATAACGGTAATGTTGAATAACATTATTATCCCCATATTGGAGTTCTAACCGAGACTCTCCTTCAAAACTAATGAATGTAATCGGGTTACAGAAAAGCAAAGCAAAAAAAAAAGCTACAAAAAAAAACACAAAAGCAAAGCCTTTATAATGGAATTTCACAGCAAGGGCTTGTAATGACATGCAAGGGCTCAGAGAGAAACTCATTGACATAATAATCCAGCTATGCCACTCAAAGGCGTTGTTTTAGCATGTTACGTGTTCAATTCAGCCCTAGTTCATCTCAAATGAGCCTATTGGGGATCTTGGTGTAACATTAAGATGACGGATTCCTCAGATTCAGGCATCGAGTTCATAGAGAGGTTTTAGAATATGTACACACAGGCATCATATACTGTATCTTCCTTTGAGATATCCAAGGGGGCCAACCCATGCTACAGACCCACTGCTTGTGTACATAGACGGCTATAAAGTGGCACCCAAGTGCACATAAACAAAGGACGCCCTTGAGCAAGGTACTTAACCCTAATTACTCCGGGGTCGCCGCTATAATGGCAGACCCTGGCCGTGACCTCACTCTCCAAGTGGTTCTCATGGAGAGTTGGGATATGGAAAAAAATACATTTCCAATTCACACATGTATTAGTACACACTTGCACGTGTGTGAAATAGTATAAGCACCCACCAAATTAACCTTTTTTGTTGTTGCATTAACTAGCCAATCAAATATTAACAGGGGTCCTGTGACTGTTAGAAGCTCAAAGGGCTGAGGAATCATTGACAGCATGAGAAGACACTACTCTGTGGCCTATAGCTACATCTGGATCCTTCCCTCTCTCCTATTGTCTATTGGCCAATTATGAGTTATATCTCCACCATCACTGATTGACCCCCTCATCCAGGGTCAGATTACCCATCAGGCACATGCCCAGGGCCCCCCCACTGATGGGATGTAAAGAACCTGGCATAAACTATGGCAAAATATGTAGAATGTCATGAAATTCGCTTTAAAATTGAATTATTGTTTTTAGCCACAAGGAAAAATTTGGAATTATATCCAGCAGATCTTTCATTACAACAAAAATAAGACTTGGCTGATGAGTCACTCCCTGGTTATACATGGCCTGTGTGTACCGCAAAATGGATGTCATGGTTTAAAATATTACACTCACTGTCAGTACGAAAGACACATTACATTCTGTGACATGAGCACATTCATTTGATATTAGGTGGTAATGTCTCGTCGTTGGCTTGGAGGAACGGTACAGTCCGTACTAGTTTCTTTCCCCTAGCTCCTAACATTACTACGTTAATGTACTCAACTGAAATATCTTGATACAGTATGTGCAAGCCAGATGGCACTATATCCTCCATGTTACTTAGCAGAGTAATGTAGTGCCATCGTCATACTCCTTAAACCCATCTTCTCAGGGTTGAGTCATGGAAAAATGCTTTGGGATTTTTTCAATAAGAGGCAAATAGGTATCCTACTTATACAAGCAACCTTTTATCTAATCCTATTGCATCATGTGTGATCCTTTACACCGATACGCTAATTCTGTTGGTTTTACCAGCTCACAAACTGACAAAACAGGATAAATGAGCCGTGACAGCTTGTTGCGACGGTTTCTTTCATTTTTATTTCAAGTTTGAGGACTTGCTTGCAAAATACTCAGTGCAGATAGCAAACAAGTGTCTTTAGGATGAACTGAGATGCTGAAAAGGTTGAGTGCCCCCTCCAAACAAAGACATTACGTCAAAACAATTAATTTTTCCCCCCCCCCATCAGACATCATTGCACACATGATAGAACAGCAGAGGGTCACTTTCTTTATTACCACGACTCAGAATGCTTCTCTGCCCAGTTTAAAAATCCATAACAGAAACACCTGGGGCACCAGTGGTGCAGTCTCACCTAATCTGGATCCCAGCTTTGAGTTCTTTCATAAAAAAAAAAAATCTTATGCCAATTCACAAACCACACCAACAAATTACTTTTCCCTCAAAAAACAAACCAGATTAGTGTACAAACATTTGCTAAAAACAAAAACCATTCTGTATCCTTGAAATAATTAAAAGTTCCGATTTAAACCCCCCCTGGCTCAATCAGGAATCATCTGTTAAAGCCCCAATCAGTAGTTGAAACCAAGCGCTTTCCACAGTTTCGTTAAACAGATGAGATATGGAGTTGGAGAAATGCATCCACATCGCCGTCTATGACTTTGACAGTGGTTACAAGTACAAACCATCCATGATATCAAAATGATAGTTCTACCAATGCTTTGAGGCTAACGTGTTAGTTTCCATTTACTTTGTTTACAAACATTGGAGTAAAACAAGTTTATATTTCAGGTTCTGATGGGGTACGACAACTAAGCTCACGAGGCATTTATACATTATATTCTTCAATAATTAATGGGTGCATATCATTCATTTATAAGTCACAAAATGGATGTAACAACTACATATTGAGTTATTCAGAATGTGTCCGACTCCAACAACAAATACAAGCATTGCACCCTATGCAAGTTAGTTACGGTACATTGAATAATGAGCGATGACTTGGCCACAGGTTTGACGCTGGGAATGCATTTGAAAGGGTAGGACTGAAGTTGCAGAATTAGGGAGGGAGAGCGCAGTTGTTGAATAGGGGTCATGGACAATCACTCTGCTTTGGTACGCTTCAGTGCCCCTGGAAGTTTATCTTGAAGCCTGAAAAGGGGAAATCATTCTGTACTTCACACATGTATATACACTGCGTTGAAATACAGCTACATTAGAGGTCACACTTCACCTGGGAAGACAAATCCTTTAGGAGGGTTTAACCAAGAAGAAGCTACTGATGCGGTGTGGTCCTGTATGCCATGTAGAAATTCTATTACCAAAAAAACAGAACATGGTGTTGTGATTTCACCTCATCTACATATTGATGGTTAGAAAGAGATGTGCCCTTACTTTGCAAGTGTGACTTCAACTCTGGTGCGAATCAGTTCAATGTATTTATCAATCTGGGTCTGAAAGAGAACAAATTGTTAACCAACACAGGTTCATAACAAACATTAGTAATTGTATGTAAAAACAAACTTTCATTCTTACTTTATTTTTGTCATAAACCGGAGGCGTGCTGAATAAGATGACATCAGCTGTCAATGAGAAACAGAGTGGATTCTGGTTAGGCACATTTGTATCGCTGGAGGTTTCCAGATAGCATGGGACACCTCTAACATGCTATTTCAATAAAGCTACAGTAATCATTGAATACTATGGACCTGTTAAAATAATATATTACTGTACCTCTCAAGGCTATTTAAACCATGTCTACTGTACATCATTCAGAGCCTGTCCCCTCCCATCTTTAGAGTAAATATAAGTCTGATTGCTCCCCACAATTATGTAGGCAGAAGTACTGATCTGTACAATACAAGAACATAGACCAGGGATGGGCAACTTGGATGGGGTGCCCAAAAAAAATCTGAACTCACGAGGGGCCAGTGTTGTTCGGGGGTCTGAGTACCCACATGTGGATACGCCCCCACATTGCGAGTGAAACATTTTAGGAACCCCCCCTCTTGACAGCAGAGAGAAATGTTTGAGTTAACTTTGTGCAATTCTACACATTCTCTCATGGGGTGAAGAGAAAATGTTGCCATTTTAAAGCAAGTTTCCTACAAGTCTACATATTTTGCCATAGGGCAGAGACAAACGATTGCAGTTTTTAAATATGATACCGGAGACTGACGAACAAAATCAAATGGGGGGGGCAGACAGTAATTAGACCATTATGACAAGTTTAGATAGCTGACCGCTAGAATAATTTACCAATCTAAAAAATGTTTAGCTGACAATGGGCTAATTGAGTGACTATCAGTGACTGACAAGAGAAACACCGCAGGTGCACACTCACATTTCCACCTTGTGTATTCTACTATTCTAACTTGCAACAGTAGGTTGAAACCCAGACGGAGTAAATAATAAAAACGGTAAGTTAATTTTTTGTTGATTAATCTGAGGGCAGCCAGTTGCCCATCCCTGACACAGGACGACCTACAGAGCCCCACTAGTTATTAACAAACATGACATGTAATGAGAAGTCTAGGTTCCCAGAGGATCGAAGAAGAAAAGAAGCATGTGCGCATTAATAGAACATCAAGTGTCTACGTAACCGGGTGCAGAACACTTATTTGTGAGCATTAGACAAATGAAAAACTGGACAGTGTGTGATTCTTACCCAGTATGAGGATTGTGATACCATTGAAGACAGCTCCCACATATGTCATCAGCCACATAAAACCAGCCAGCTGCAACAGAGGGACCAGAACATTTCAGAAACCTACCACACCTTATGGATAAATGTCATGACAAGAATAAGGACCACATTTTCCTTGGCCACTATCGATCAATTTAACTATGATCTTCTTATTCAAACATTGACTGTTTGATATGAGCGTCCCACAATGTTTAGCCTCTATAGTAACTTACTGTTGGAAAAACACACTAGCTGTAATCCACTCCTTCCTTCATCTGATAAACTCTTAATCCCTCATTTGAACATCTGCCAGGCATTTCTTTCTCTGCCACCACATGACAACTTTTCAGGCTTTCTTAGTCGGGCGTAACAATACTATATAAGAGACCGACTTCAGTGTTGTGAAAAAATAGTTTAAAAAACCTCTCCAAAGACAACTGACCACAGTTAAAATAGACCAACAGCTCAAAATACTACTTTTTAATTGTACAATTCTAAGCACCGTAAGTCAATTTTCCATCCAGTCAACATAAACCCTAATTTTGTCCCAAGAGCATTACCCTTCAGCCGAGTAGATGAAACTGGTGAGACTCACAAAACTACTCCCCTTGCTATACATGCCTGACAGAAGACTCTACATCAAGCACTTCTAGAATGAATCCTTTAGATCCAATTGAAGACCATAGCTTTGGAAATCTCCAAGGCGGCAGTAGCTTATAGCCTAATGAACATTACCTTCAGTGAGTCCACCAGGTCCTCCACCAGCAGCAAGTGTTTGATCTGTTTAACGGCTCGGTTCACATAGGTCAGAAACACATCCACATATTTACGGAAAGTCTCCGGCTGAACAGTTAGGTCCTGCTCCATCAGACCCCTGTGGGAGAAAACGCATCAGTCATCACCTAACAATCAAATTAGACAATGACTCCAAGGGGTCAAGTTCAATACAAGTAGACTCTGTTCTAATAATACATCCTTGTTTCCCCATTTTCCAACATATCCCAAGTTGAGCGGTCATACTTGAAGGGGTGGCCCTCTCCAGACTTCTGCACTGCCTGAATGACAGACTTGTAGATGCGGAAGGTGATTGTGACACAGAGCAGGGCAAGCAGCAGGTAGGACAACACACTGATGATGCTGAAGATAGCCAGGGACAGAAGGACCAGCAGGGACATGCCAAAGGCCACCGCAGACTTCTTGGGGTCCCGCCAGTACACCAGCTCCATCACTGGATGAGGAACGAACAGGATGGAACAGGGGAGAGAGAGTTCATTCTCAAGCCAAACCTAACGGTCAGGTGATCAGATGTCCTTTATAAATCATAATACTGAAGGAAGGTTGATGAGAAACCTGACAGCATAAAGTTCCCAATTTCCCTCATATGTTCTCAGGTATGACCATAACGCCACTGTCAACATGCAGTTCATTCTAGTTGAATGACTCGTGGCTGAGAGGATTATCCATGTTACAACACACAGATCTCAGACAGAGCCAAATCTAAAAGGCATTTTCTCAGGGTTCAAAATAATGGAATGGAAAACATGGTCAACTCCTTTTCTCCTTGAGGAACTGGAACAATTGACAGTGCGCCATTATTTGGTCACGTCATGTTAGTCTAATTCTCCATAGCACCAGGGCATCAGTCCACAATCAACAACATTCTCAAATTCACATTAAGAAAATAAACACCTTGTCCCACCATTGGTGTGTTTCCACTAGGGTTGCAAAGGGTCAGAAACTCTGGAAAAATTCATCCCTGGAATTTCTGAACTGACGCTTAAATTCATCAAACAAGTTCACGTATAACAGTGAAGCATTGTGGGATACACAAGGCAATTCTAGGTCAAGTGGCCTAATTGTTTAGTTAAACTATCCCCAATTCTATGGAATTACAACCCTCTGCATGCAGTGCATTCTTCCATCACATGTACAGCTGATTCTCAAGATCTTGCACACTAATGAGATGCTATTGAGCCCACACTACTACACTGTCTGAGCCAAGGACTACATGCTTTCTGTTAAGTTTTGATTACAATACTGGGTGGGGTGAATATATTTTATTTGACTAACATGATTTTTGTTAACTAGAATAATAGTAGCATACAGCAAAGTTTGTTTAAATCAATTCTAATTTGTTAACAATTCCTGCAAGTTAGTTTGTTACAATGTGGGTTTTAGCCCATAAGTTTCATTTGAAAACATTTCTTACAAAAGGAGTTGTTTAATCTAACTGCTTAACTATTTATCTATTCATGGAATGTCAAATTTACAAAAATGTAATCTATGTATAACAATGCAAGGTTCATTTAATTGTAAAATAAGATAATATTCAAAAATATTAGCTTTGAATGCCTGAAACCTATTCTCTTGTTGTAGTTAAAGTTATTTTGCAACTGACATGCAGGCATGACAGTTATCATGAAAAAAATAAAAATATTTTCAATAGGCACAGGGTAGCTAGCTTAAGTTTGGTACCTAGCTAGCAACAATACAACTAGCCTGAAAACAATGACCAGTAGAAACTGCAGTAATCTTCATTATTCTTAGCAATGATTTAGGAATCCTTGTGAGTAAGTATTAGCTAGGTAGACACTTGTTGTTGACCTATTGAAATTGAACTCCAGTTCATGAAGCTAACATTATAGGCAGCTAGCTTCATCTGGCTAGCGAGGCTCAACTGGATAGGGTTTACGTTGTGAAGCTAGCCACAATAAGGATTAGGCACAAGTGGAAGTTGCCATTTGCCTTCAAAATAAAAGGATGTCTTTGAGAGTGATACAGAAGGTTACAATCGGTGGACTCATGCCATATTTAGACTAATGTTAAATCAAGGTTGGAATGCGAAGCAATAAAATGGGGTATCAGTCTACTCGGTGACACCCACAGAACACAATTGTTCAGAGTTTACACAAATATTAGCGTTGTAGCTCTTATCGCGGGACTGACTGTGTGAAGTCACCTCCCCAGTAAGCCTATTGTGTGTATTGACATTCAAATTGCACTGTATAGCTTTACCTAAGGATTGGGAATCAATGAAATGGGGTATATTTTTTCCCCAACATCCTCTGAGTTAGACTCCAAAACATCCAGCCAGTATTGTTTTTCCTTGGGAATAGTGTTCAATACACAGGTTGACAATAAATGTGGCTCAATTCAGTTGTTTCAAAGTCCCGCAATAAGAGCTACAACACTAATCTTCTCTGGGTGTCATTGATCCACAATCCATAGGTAAGGCTGTACAGTGAAATAAGTATGTCCCCAATGCAATTCTAAAGTATAATACATCCAGTGTGGTTGCAATAGATTTGTCAAATTAGCAACATTGTCTTTTGCTGGTTTTACATAACATTCCAACCTCATTTAACATGACCTATTCAATTATGGCATAATTCTACTATTTGTATTCATTTGCATCACTGACAATGGCATACTTTTATTTTGAAGGCTAACTGCAAAGTCCACTATTGTGGCTGATCCTTATTGTGGCTAGCTTCACATAGATGGGTCCGAACACCATTAATCAAATAAGAACTGTCTAATAAATTAGGGTAATTTTTTTATGACACCTAGCTATAGCTACTGAAACCGATGTCATTTTGCAATGTTTTTGGGGAAGACATTGTTTGCATCCATGAGCTAGCTAGCTTTTTTATGACCAGTACTGTAGGTTCACAAGACAACTTTACCAGCATCATAGCATCAGTACTGATGACTTGTGACATATGACATACGAGTGATAATTGAATAAAAACGCAAAACATTAATGAACGCGTTAAATTGTGTGACGTGCAGTCATATTCAGGTCCTGATTTGCCAAAGTGTTATTTGATACGCAAAGACCCAAACGGCATTCCATAGTATGAGAAATCGTGGTTGAGAATGAAACGACTGAACAAAACAGCACAGCAAGTAAGTGAAATAAATAAGTTTTGACTATGTTTTACTGATAATGGGGACATGCATAAATGACAACAAAATAACTTGTTGGTCAGTGTGGTGTGTGTAACCTTTAACTAGGCCAGTCAGTTAAGAACAAATTCTAATTTACAATGGACGGCCTACCCCGGCCAAACCTGGGCCGCCCTATGGGACTCCCAGTCACAGCCAGATGTGATAGAGCCTGGATTCTGAAGCATGAGTTGATGGCTTAGCGTTTATTTCCGGACTGCAACACTGTATGACTTCTACCCCCACAGCACTCTCTCTCCATTGATTGGTAGGTTACACTATATTTACACTATCCTTCAAATACTGAGCAACACATTTACCATTTGTCTCCGTACTCCATAAGTGGTGAAACACTCAAAATGTGATAATCTTTGTTCAAATGTATACGCATGAAACATACATTATGGAACACATGCCCCACACTCAGTCATAGTTAGTTGAAATCAAAAGCTGGCCTTCTTTATTGTAAGGCACATTGTGCACATTTTGCCAAGCTGTTTTTAGCTTCTGAAGCAGCCAAATTGACTTTTACAATAGCTGGCTAGGCTAGTCAAACTGTAACATGGGAGAGACGATATGGACATGCCTGGTGCCCAGAATGATGACTAGCAAGAGTGGAGGAGAATGAATTCGGTTCAGTTCAGTCAGTCCTCTTGATGACCCCTTCACGGGTAGTTAGTTATACCTGTGCCTAGAAACTTCAGAGTGAATTTGAAACGTGTCTGCCGAAATTGGGACTGTACAGAATCATTCATTTTGTACAAGAATAATAGTTTAAGATAGACGTTAATCCCGTAGTTGTGATTTTCACCGAATGTACCACAAAAAGTGCTTTAGCCGTCATCCTGGCCTGATATTGGCAACACCATCTTAGCTACTTCCCTCTCCTTAATGCGGAGCGAAGGACACTGTGCCGCATCTGTTGCAGCGCATACTCTCCCCATTGAGCAGTGGACATCCAGATGGTTACTACCAATATTACAAGTTATCTCGTATAGGCTGCCATCTTACTAAAAAATAAAATCAAGTGGGATGGAACAAATTTGAGATTGTGACCAATACTACAAGGCATTTCTCCGTAGCCCATCAAAATAAACATCACTTACTTTTACAAGTAACTAGTGCCATGCTGCTGCCAGTAGCCAGCATTTCTAGCTGGAAGTGCTGATCAGAACTACTGACTGAACCGAATCCATTCGTCGCCACACTTCGCCGCATGACATACGCCATCCATTTGGGCACCAGGCCTGTCCATATAGCCTCTCCCCTGTAACACTGGCTAGCTTTCAATAAATTGGCTGAACGGTCAAGAGTTACCTCTACATACGATCAAGACAAGTCACATTGCATGCTGCATATTTCAGGTGCACTCGAGCTGATCAGAGGAGAGGCATAGAGGCCTCTATCTTATTTCAGTCATAAGCTCGGGTTTTACATTGCGATAAAAGCAGGACATTGGCCACCTTCATGACGAGGGGTATGTACAGGAGTTCTGATTGCGTCCAAGTCTAGGAGTTCAGTAAATTTGCCTGGAGTTATACAGTGTTGAAATGTACTAATGAGAAAAATGTGCAGGAATTGAAGGTGCCAAAAATAATGTCATAAGGTTTTACCGTATACACAGAATAAACATTACGTTTCTTGGCTCACCACTTGACGAAACCACTGAGCTGACAAGGTTGGTTTGATAAATTAAAGAATAGGGATGGAAACCATGCCTTCCTTGGTCCAATCCTTGTCAGGGTGATGAGAACCATTTTAAAAGCCTTCAAATAGGGCCATGTGCTCGCGGTCGTTGCTACCCGGGATCCTTGGTATGTCCCTAAACGGACAATACCGTAGATACATAACATTGGTCAGAGACCAACTGGGTGAACAAACGAACTATTGTGGGCTACGGAGCTACTCAAAAATACAAAAGGCTTTCTCTGGTCTTCGGCCTTTGCGAGCTACCAAATTACCCAACCAATTGATTTATGGTATGGGCAATTCGCAACACTGTTAACCAACAGAGGGACTGTAACGTTACCTATAATATAATAAACCAATAACTAGCTAACGTTAGTCAACATGAGTCCTGTTCAACATGTGATCAAATCGCCAATTCTCTGGGGCACCGTTAGCATTCACACACGCATAACCCCCCCCACGCCATCAATTGTTTGAACATGAATAGCATACGAGTGTGGTTTTGCTGAGCTCGAGCTAATTACGGTCAAAATGTTTGCATTCAAAATAAAACAATTCAAAAAATAATAATTTCCTACCGGAATAGGTGGATTCTTTTGTCGATGAAGCGTTCAGAGAGGACGAGATCTGGCCAGACTGTGTCATCGGATCTGCCATTTTTGTGATGATTTCTACCCAGACAACGAGACAATCAAAATAAACGTAAAATCGAAGTGCGTAGTTAGCTAATATGTTCTGTTCCAAATTCTTTTCAATTTTTAATAGATGACTGACGCTAAATTGACTCCTCAAGCCCGTTTGACGCCTCGAAAAATGATGTTTCGGAGCACAACGATGGACGTGCCTTCACCACGAAGGGGGTGCTTGGCTTTAAAGGTGTGGTCTCAATATGGTCTAGTCAGTATCATTACCTTATACCGCATATTTATACAGTGGCTTACTTATGCTACTCTTTTATAAATAATTGTTTAAAAAATCCTGAGTTCATTTTTCCTATATCCATAAAATAACCTTAATAATCACCCAGTCAATCAACCAATCATCTCAAGAACCCCGGGGGTCTCCCAAGTTTATTCACAGGGATTACTATCTACCCATTTACATTTACATTTAAGTCATTTAGCAGACGCTCTTATCCAGAGCGACTTACCCCTTTGTGTGTGTGTGTGTGTGTGTGTGTGTGTGTGTGTGTGTGTGTGTGTGTGTGTGTGTGTGTGTTGCGTGCGCGTGCGAGTGCGAGAGGGGATTATTATCACAAATATTTTTACTGAAATAGAAGGAAAATATAAAATATAATTTAAACAATAACAGAAATGGGGACCAATTACTATTTTTTGACAAGGCTTTGTGTCACTGAAAAACCCAGAATGTAGATTCTGTTTTCCATTCAGGGGCAACAACAATGCCTTATTATTTACAAAAATGTCATGGCACTGGTAGGCTGCCGTTCTCTGAGCATCACAAGGCTGTATAGCTGCCATTTTTATTTCAGCTTTTGCTTCTGATGGTTTGTTGCAGAGGAAGTGCAGACATCTGGATAGGAATCATATAATTAGTGGCTAGAAAGCACTAGTCGAGACATACAGTGCTGCGATGGATGCAATTGGTGTTTCCTACTCGAACCCATTGGAGGACTACGAGATGATTCACCGGATCGGTAGTGGTACATACGGAGACGTATTTAAGGTAGGCCTTTTTGAAATAAACCATGCTCTGATATGTTGCAGTCCTTTAGTGAAAATGATGTCTCCTTCAAACAGGATTTGTATCCCCCCACCCCCCCGATTTCTAAGATTGGTTTGATATGGCTTTATTGGTAAACCTGAGCAGACCCACCTGTTTGATTAAATGGTTATTCACATCCCTAGTCGGTTCCATGTTGACGGGTTGCAGTCAACGTTTTAAAAACAGAATGTGATGGTTTTATTAATCAAGAGTGATATAAATTGTTTTGTGATTTTAAATTTTTTATATATTTTTTCTGATATAATGTTGCCAGAAGTGGTATTTCACCATCCATTCTGTCATTAATTTGTGCATGGAGGCAGGCTGCATGGTCTCTCTCCATAACTGTATTGAATGTTTGGTTGACATGTGCACAGAGTTTAACATCAGAATGGCTGATGTCAGAACAAGGCTCATTGAAATGCTGAAAAACCCCTTTCTCTTGGTCTACCTGGTCATTTGTTGAAAAAGGTCCAGCACACTAAATTAGGAAATGCACTCCACTGTTAAATATTACAATATGGTTAGCTGAGATGGTGACTAGAAGGGAGCAGTTGGTAACAGGAAACTAACAATGAGTTGAGAAAGGAAGAAGTGTCATCTTTGAGAAACTCACTGTACACATGAAGCCAGTACCTTGACCGATTGCATAATATTTGGAATGGCCAGCAAATATAGTATTTTCACTGCAGCTTCACTGTCATAGCACCTGACACCCAAGACACCCTTGTAAAAGTATTGGAGAGAGTTCTGTAATGAATGTACTTTTTCTAATTGAAAAAATAAAATGAGTAGATCATTAAATTAGGGAACGATTGGTCGCCTAGGTCCTGTTTGGTAAGTGATGTTGATCAGACATTTGCAATAATAGGCGAGGTAAAAGTTCTGCTGCAATATGATACATGCCTTACATCTCCGGAAATCTTTTACTACAGAAACAAAACAGGAAGTGAGTACCGTTCCGTAACAGATGTCTTTTTTTCAAAGGTAGCAGTTCTTCTATTGGTGACACGAGCCTCATTGTTCCCTGGTGGCCGTTTGCTGCTTTGCTTGGTAACAGAAGCATGGTGTCTGTATGATCTGTAGACCAGTGGAAGCTGCATAGGAGAGGACGGTGTATAATAATGTCTGAATGAAGCTAATGGAATGGCATCATGATCTGTAGACCAGTGGAAGCTGCATAGGAGAGGACAGCGTATAATAATGTCTGAATGAAGCTAATGGAATGGCATCATGATCTGTAGACCAGTGGAAGCTGCATAGGAGAGGACAGCGTATAATAATGTCTGAATGAAGCTAATGGAATGGCATCATGATCTGTAGACCAGTGGAAGCTGCATAGGAGAGGACAGCGTATAATAATGTCTGAATGAAGCTAATGGAATGGCATCATGATCTGTAGACCAGTGGAAGCTGCATAGGAGAGGACGGTGTATAATAATGTCTGAATGAAGCTAATGGAATGGCATCATGATCTGTAGACCAGTGGAAGCTGCATAGGAGAGGACGGTGTATAATAACGGCTGGAACAGAGCGAATGAAATGGCATCAAACACATAGAAACCATGTGTTTGATACCATTCCACCTATTCCGCTCCAGCCATTACCACAAGCCCGTCCTCCCCAATTAAAGTGCCACCAACCTCCTGTGCTGTAGCCATACAGTGAGGGTGTTCTTTCCTTTATCACCCAGGTTTTCTCAGAAAAAGAAAGTGTGAGCACAAGGCCTACAAATAGGATAATATATCTGGAAATATTTGAACTAGTGATGTGTGGTAGGCTACTATTCCTTTTCCCATTGTAGAACTGAGATGCTGTGACACTCATGACTTCAAAGGTCATGTCACTACCTATAACGTTCACAGCAAGAAGTGAAACCACAATGTACTTTGTCTTCTCTATAGGCACGAAACATCAAGACATCCGTGATCTCTGCAATCAAAGTTGTAAAACTAGATCCTGGTAGGATATTTATCCCAAATGTGATTGTGTTTATCTTAAAGGCCCAGTGATTCTCCTGTGTTTAATATATATTTACACACTATGAGTTTGGAATAATAGTGCGAAATTGTGAAATTTATGATTATGCCCTTTTATAGAGTTGTTTGAAAGGACTGCCTGAAATTTCTGCCTGTTTTGATGGGATTGAGTTTTGGCCTGCCTGGTGACATCACCAGTTAATACTCCAACAAGAAAGAGGGCTCCAAACCCATCTGCCAATAACAGCTAGTTTTCAGTTTTCCCTTCCCCACTCAGACCATTCCCAGACAGTTCTAGCTAAATTCTTGCTTGAAAAATGATCTTTGATAAGAAGCTATTTTTGGTTATTGTTTTTCAATTAAAATGGTCAAAAATCACAGTAAGGTACTTAATTGTTACCCAGATATGATATGGTATTGAGATAAAAAAATATTTGCATTGGACCTTTAATTAGATTGTGGTGAAGTCGTGATATTCCAGTCTTTTCTCATCTCTCTCTTCAGGTGATGACATCTTATCTATCCAGCAGGAGATTACCATGATTAAAGAATGCACTCACAAGAACATTGTGGCCTATTTCGGCAGCTACCTCAGGTTTGGTCTGCAATCAAACATTACGTTGAAACTTGATATGAAATGCAATGAGGTATTCCATTTAATAGTGGTGGGAAAAGTACCCAGTTGTCATACCTAAAAGGTACTGTACCTTTATTAGAAAATGACTCAATTAAAAGTGAAAGTCACCCAGTAAAATACTACTTGAGTAAAAGTCTAAACGTATTTGGTTTTAAATATACTTAAGTATCAAAAGTAAAAGTATAAATAATTTCAAATTCCTTATATTAATCAAACTATGCGGTTTATTTATCGATAGCCAGGGGCACACTCAAACACTCAGACATAATTTACAAACAAAGCATTTGTGTTTAGTGAGTCTGCCAAATCAGAGGCAGTAAGGATGACCAGGGTTGTTCTCTTGATAAGTGTGTGAATTGGACCATTTTTCTGTCCTGCTAATCATTCAAAATGTAAAATGTACTTTTGGGTGTCAGGGAAAATGAATGGAGTAAAACGTACATTATTATCTTTATGAATGTAGTGAAGTAAAAGTTGTAAAACAAAATACCCCAAAAAACTACTTAAGTAGTACTTTAAAGTATTTTTACTTAAGTACTCTACACCACTGTCCTTTAACGGCATGCCTCTTCCTTTGATAGAAATAACAAGCTGTGGATTTGCATGGAGTACTGCGGAGGAGGTTCCCTGCAGGACATTTATCATGGTAGTTAATACATGGCTCTGGTGTATATTGATCAATGGCATCATCCAGTGTTCAAGTAAAGATTCAACCAGGAAAATATATACCCCCCAAAATATGTGGGATTGGAAATGATGCAGACAATTACATTTATGGAATCCACAATCAATCTGCAATATTAAAGCTGATCTATCCCTTAAAAAAAAGATCAAATAAATGATATCAGTTACTACTGTGTACATCATTCATTTGTTTAAATGATGGCCCTGACATACTTCATTTTTATGTTTCCATAGTTACTGGCCCCCTGAATGAGAGGCAGATTGCATATGTGTGCAGGGAAACGCTACAGGTAAGCATGAAATTATATGCAGCTTTATTCATTGGCTGAGGCGTTCAACCATTTTTTACTGTGAAACTTTCTTTTTGGATGTAACATTATTCACATTATAAATTCATAAACATCATGCTTGACTGTTGCTCTGGGGTACAGTGCCACACTCTAAAAAAATAAAGGTGCAAGTTGGAACCAAATAAGGTTCTTGAGAGCAATGCCATAGGGCATGGGTATTCAACTTTGACCCTACGAGGTCCGGAGCCTGCTGGTTTTCTGTTTTACCTGATAATTAATTGCACCCACCTGGTGTCCCAGGACTAAATCAGTCCCCGATTAGAGGCGAACAGTAAAAAAAAAAGCATTGGAACTGTCTTTGAGGTACAGAGTTGAGTTTGAGGGCCATAGGGTAACATTTACATTTAAGTCATTTAGCAGACGCTCTTATCCAGAGCAATTTTTAGGGTCTCTGAAGAACCATTCAAAAATCCAAACCAGAAATGTGTATGGCCTTCCAGGACTGGAATAGCCCTGCTGTAGTGTTTTAAGCCTTATTTGCATATTTCTCAGTGCCTTTTGAATGAATTTGAGTTACCAGTACCACCCATGACTGTGTTTGCTACTGAGAGCGACATGGTTGTTGCATTCATTCATTTACAGTCATGTGGCCTTCACAAAGTGACAAAACAATACATATTTCATAAGGACTTATTTTAAGGGCCTCTTAAATGACATTAAGCTGGCTTGCAAAGTGATGTGTAATTCCTATTGGAATCCAGCCTGAGTGGGGATATCCAACATTTGGAACTTTTATTCACATGCAACCTGCATTCAGAATGACTACCAGGGTTGAGAAGATTAAGGTATGAGACGACCTTAAACATCTTAACTGGAACACTAACTGATGCAATAAGTCCAAGTAACAGATTGGAATAGTATGTGTTATATTTGAGTAGCATGAGATTCAATTAATCAATCAATGTGCATGCAAAAACATAGATATTAAAACAAACAATTCTAAAAACCAACCTGCAATCGAGCATGCTGGGAAATAGATTAATTATGGGCATGGTTTTGGTTAAACTCTGGTTATTAACACTGAATGTATTTTACACCAGTGAGTGGTACTACCCCCCCCCCTTTAAATCAATGGTTCTTTATCAGGCAAGAATTCTCCATTTATCCCCATTTAAGAACATTCATTTTTTTCAGTGTGGTGTTATTGGGTTTTCTGTGTTTATAGGGCTTGCATCACTTACATGAGACTGGGAAAATGCATAGAGACATAAAGGTAATGTATTGTTTACTCTACCCCTCATCTGAATTGAATCATTTTGGTCTGGCGTGTTGGAACTACTCCTTCATACTTACTGAAATCTAATATTTAAGTGTGTGTGTGTGTGTGTGTGTGTGTGTGTGTGTGTAATTGGAGCTGTGGGCGGTCCTCATGAGAGAGCATGAGACGGTGCACTCATTGTGTCACTGTGGGTTTTTCACAGGGAGCAAACGTTCTTCTGACGGAGCGAGGAGATGTCAAACTGGGTCAGTGACTGTCAACCACCCTCACACTGTCACTCACTCTCACACATCCTCTCTGCCTCTCCCATAGAAGCACTCAAAAACAGATCTACTAAAATACTTTTTTTCCAACTCTCTCACGGCATCTTTTTTTCCCCAGCGGATTTTGGCGTTGCAGCTGAGATCAACGCCTCCGTTGCCAAGAGGAAGTCATTCATAGGCACGCCTTACTGGTGAGTGATCTAAGTTCGTCCATGGTACCAAAACAAGGCCATTGATCATGGTTTAGCATAGTTATCCACGGGCAGCTGTGCCCTTCTAGGATGGCACCCGAGGTGGCAGCAGTGGAGAAGAAAGGCGGGTACAACCAGCTATGTGACATCTGGGCAGTGGGCATCACTGCTATCGAGCTGGCAGAGCTTCAGCCTCCCATGTTTGACCTGCACCCCATGAGGTGAGGGCACCGTTGCTGGGATGTCACCTCTCATTATTATCAGTATACAGATTAAATCTAGTTTCATCTATCCAGTCATATTAACAGATCAGATTTTGATCATTAACACTGCGTCATGTTTCATCAACAGGTTAAGTACATACGATTTTTTTTTGTTCTTTTTTCCCAGGGCCTTGATGATGATGTCAAAGAGCAGCTTCCAGCCACCCAAACTAAAGGACAAGACCAAATGGTTTAAGTTACTTTATAGTTAAAAAGTCATATGAGCTCCAGAACTGAAAGTATATACTGTATGTTACTGTGAGTGTCTAGGAGCCCATGTGGTAATGACCAATATCTATCTGTTTAGGTCTGCAGACTTTCACAGCTTTGTGAAAATATCCCTCACCAAGAACCCTCGCAAGAGGCCCAGTTCGGAGAAACTGTTACAGGTACTACCTCAGAGATCCATCCTTTTAGAGGAGCGCAACAAAATAGCATCAACGTTAATAAAAAAACTGGTGAATTCATGTCCCTAGTGGAAAAACTGTTCTGTAGTCCTTCGGGTGACAGACACTCCCCACATTATCTACGTTTTCTCTTCAGCACCCCTTTGTGAGTCAGCTGCTGACCAGGACTCTGGCCATTGAACTGCTGGACATGGCCAGCAACCCTGTTCTGCAAACCACACACACTATGGATGAGAGTGATCTTGACGTGAGCATGTCCCCCTATCCTACTCTTTCCTGAAATGTATGCTTGGGCTCAACAATATATGATGTGGATTACTATACTACTAAGATGAATATGTCACTAATGATCTGTATGTGCTGTGTATGTTGTCGTTGTGTGTTTTTGCAGACATGCAGTGCATTCCCTGATCAGATCCATTCCTTAGCGAAACACCTGCCGGTCCAAAGGACTCAGTCTGAGGAGCAGTGTGAGTAACTACAGATGTAGGATCTTAATTTGATCACCCTGTTCCAGAAACATGGAGTGTATTTGAGGTTCATAAAGGTTTATGAAGTTTGTAATTTGCACTTAGAAATTTCAGAATTGATTTTCCCTCATGAAAAATGTATCAACCTCTACAAACATGTATATTTAATTATATTCCACATAATAACTAACATCCTGTTGCTGCAGGATTTTTTTTCCTGAAGTAGCAAACTCACCTACTCAAATTAAGATACGGCCTCTGTATAGCCTCTCAGATCCTTGCCCTCTAAGCACAGCTCCTCAAGGACTCTGTTACTGATGAGCCATTGTTATGGCCAATGTAGCATTACATTACAGCACCCAGGGGCAAGCAGCCAAGGTCAGTAGGACACGAGGGGATAGTCACTGGTATCTATTCACAGAAAATGAAAGAGAGTAGTGTGAGAACAAGTGTGTTTTTGTTTACTGGTATCATTGTCATAACAAAAATATATGATTATGATGATGATAATGATGATTATCAACTACAGAGTTTATTTCATAAACTCAGCAAAAATAGAAACGTCCTCTCACTGTCAACTGTTTATTTTCAGCAAACTTAACATTTGTAAATATTTGTATGAACATAACAAGATTCAACAACAGAGACATAAACTGAACAAGTTCCACAGACATGTGACTAACAGAAATGGAATAATGTGTTTCTGAACAAAGGGGGGTCAAAACCAAAAGTAACAGGCAAGTATCTGGTGTGGCCACCAGCTGCATTAAGTACTGCAATGCATCTCCTCCTAATGGACTGCACCAGATTTGCCAGTTCTTGCTGGGAGATGTTCCACCAAGGCACCTGCAAGTTCCCAGTCATTTCTGGGGGGGAATGGCCCTAGCCCTCACCCTCTGATCCAACAGGTCCCAGACTTGGTCAATGGGATTGAGATCCAGGCACTTCGCTGGCCATGGCAGAATACTGGAATTCCTGTCTTGCAGTAAATCACGCACAGAACGAGCAGTATGGTTGGTGCTGGAGGGTCATGTCATTGTCATGCTGGAGGGTCATGTCAGGATGAGCCTGCAGGAAAGGTACCACATGAGGGAGGGGGATGTCTTCCCTGTAACGCACAGCGTTGAGATTGCCTGCAATGACAACAAGCTCAGTCTGATGATGCTGTGACACACTGCGCCAGACCATGACGGATCCTCCACCTCCAAATCGATCCCGCTCCAGAGTACAGGTCTCAGTGTAACGCTCATTCCTTTGAAGATAAATGCGAATCTGACCATCACCCCTGGTGAGACAGAACCGCGACTCGTCAGCGAAGAGCACTTTTTGCCAGTCCTGTCTGGTCCAGCAACGGTGGGTTTGTGCCCATAGGCGGTTTGTTGCCGGTGATGTCTGGTGAGGACCTGCCTTACAACAGGGCTACAAGCCCTCAGTCCAGCCTCTCAGCCTATTGCGAACAGTCTGAGCACTGATGGAGGG
The DNA here is from genome assembly GCF_021184085.1 of Oncorhynchus gorbuscha. NCBI lineage: Eukaryota > Metazoa > Chordata > Actinopteri > Salmoniformes > Salmonidae > Oncorhynchus > Oncorhynchus gorbuscha. Next base: position 31,231,093 of record NC_060192.1, on the reverse strand, counting down.
ATTGTGCGTTCCTGGTGTAACTCGGGCAGTTGTTGTTGCCATCCTGTACCTGTCCCACAGGTGTGATGTTCGGGTGTACCAATCTTGTGCAGGTGTTACACGTGGTCTGCTACTGCGAGGACGATCAGCTGGACGATCAGCTGTCCGTCCTATCTCCCTGTAGCGCTGTCTTATATGCGTCTCACAGTACAGACATTGCAGTTTATTGCCCTGGCCACATCTGCAGTCCTCATGCATTCTTGCAGCATGCCTAAGGCACATTCACGCAGATGAGCAGGGACCCTGGGCATCTTTCTTTTGGTGTTTTTCATTGTCAGTAGAAAGGCCTCTTAGTGTCCTAAATTTTCATAACTGTGACTTAAATTGCCTACCGTCTGGAAGCTGTTAGTGTCTTAACGACCGTTCCACAGGTGCATGTTCATTAATTGTTATTGGTTCATTGAACAAGCATGAGAACAGTGTTTAAACCCTTTACAATGAAGATCTGTGAAGTCATTTGGATTTTTCAGAATTATGTTTGAAAGGCAGGGTCCTGAAAAAGGCACGTTTCTTTTATTATTATGTTTTGCTGAGTTTATTTAAAGGTGTTATTGTGGATCATAATTGTATATGTGCGTTTTCCAGTTGATCTGCTGAAATTTGGGCCTCCCATGAGGAAGGAGACTGAGCTCTCTCCTGACCTGGTGAGGATTATCTATGTCTAACCTCTATGTTCCACAAACAGCATGTTGAACATAGAAAAACAATTTATTTATTTGTCAAATTGTCAGTGCATGAACATATTTTCCCCAACAGGGATCATATGACGAATGGAGCATTACAGGAGATGAGGAGAACTCACCGTAAGCTATTTTTTCTCACACTTCCTATGTGACATCAGCCGTAATAAATCACGAATGAAAGCAACAATAACTGAATCTACTCTACATTTGAGGTGCAGAAGTCTACTGGAGTGTGTTGAGGAAGCGTTACTTGAAAGGTGAGGCTATAAGACATTCCATAGACATCTCTTTTATAGCACTTACCTACCTACTGTATTGTGTCTGGAAGGTAAAACAACCTTACCTACCTACTGTATTGTGTCCGGAAGGTAAAACAACCTTACCTACCTACTGTGTTGTGTCTGGAAGGTAAAACAACCTTACCTACCTACTGTGTTGTATCTGGAAGGTAAAACAACCTTACCTACCTACTGTGTTGTGTCTGGAAGGTAAAACAACCTTACCTACCTACTGTATTGTGTCCGGAAGGTAAAACAACCTTACCTACCTACTGTGTTGTGTCTGGAAGGTAAAACAACCTTACCTACCTACTGTGTTGTGTCTGGAAGGTAAAGCAACCTTACCTACCTACTGTGTTGTGTCTGGAAGGTAAAACAACCTTACCTACCTACTGTGTTGTGTCTGGAAGGTAAAACAACCTTACCTACCTACTGTGTTGTGTCTGGAAGGTAAAACAACCTTACCTACCTACTGTGTTGTGTCTGGAAGGTAAAACAACCTTACCTACCTACTGTGTTGTGTCTGGAAGGTAAAACAACCTTACCTACCTACTGTGTTGTGTCTGGAAGGTAAAACAACCTTACCTACCTACTGTGTTGTGTCTGGAAGGTAAAACAACCTTACCTACCTACTGTATTGTGTCTGGAAGGTAAAACAACCTTACCTACCTACTGTATTGTGTCTGGAAGGCAATAACAACCTTACCTACCTACTGTATTGTGTCTGGAAGGCAATAACAACCTTACCTACCTACTGTATTGTGTCTGGAAGGCAATAACAACCTTACCTACCTACTGTGTTGTGTCTGGAAGGTAAAACAACCTTACCTACCTACTGTATTGTGTCTGGAAGGCAATAACAACCTTACCTACCTACTGTATTGTGTCTGGAAGGCAATAACAACCTTACCTACCTACTGTGTTGTGTCTGGAAGGTAAAACAACCTTACCTACCTACTGTGTTGTGTCTGGAAGGTAAAACAACCTTACCTACCTACTGTGTTGTGTCTGGAAGGTAAAACAACCTTACCTACCTACTGTGTTGTGTCTGGAAGGTAGAACAACCTTACCTACCTACTGTGTTGTGTCTGGAAGGTAAAACAACCTTACCTACCTACTGTATTGTGTCTGGAAGGCAATAACAACCTTACCTACCTACTGTATTGTGTCTGGAAGGCAATAACACACCGAAGGAAAAAAAGAACAAAATATAATTTCCATTACAAACAAACAAACATACCAAGTAAAACAATACTGCACATTCACACCACTAGACATTTTTAATTCCCATAACATAGTATATTTGTGTCTGTTTGATATTCCTTGCAGGAGGTTAACCATAAAGAGAGCGCCCTCTGCTGAGGTGAGAGAGAACTACAGACTATCATCAGCCTCTCAGGCACTCAACAATGTTTTTTTGGAACCACACCAGTGTCTGTGTTCATCTGTTGCAGCACTCTCCTGAAGATGAGGACATGGATAAAAGTGGTACCGTGAAGCGGAGTGGGGTCCTCAGCCCTGACTTAAGGCATACCATCTCCCCATCCACTGACTCGACTCCTCCCACTGTTACACCTCCAGTCGCAGACTCCGCCCTGGCTGAACCCTCTCTCTTCAACTCCACTATCTTCTCAGACCTCTCACTTTCCTCCAACTGCTCGTTTGAAGGTACAGCACCGCACACGACACACCCAGGAACGCTAAAACAATCTATGACATCATCGCGTAACAAGTAGTGAAATCAACTGCTTGTCATGTATACTATCTGCATGACCAATTTAAGAACTGTCTCAAACCCATAATCCTGAGACGCAATGCCGCACTGATGGGTCTGTGTGTTCCTGCAGAGGGCAGTGAGTCAAAGGGACGTTGGCCCGGAGAGACATCCTACATGGCCCTGGGGCCCCCACTGTCTCCAGAATGGAGCACACTGAGGAGGAGAACTGAGGACTCGGTGAGACACCATCAACAAGTCACTGACAGCACTTTTCAATTCATATTTTGTGCACACATGATGACAGATGATGTATTGTGGAATTTTGGTTTTTCTTCAGAGAGGTGATTGTCATGGACTTCCACCCACGCCCAAAGTCCATGTAAGTCAAGATGTCTTGATATACATCCACCAAAAAAAGAAAATACGTGTTTAGTTTTAATGTCATGTGCAAAAGTACAGTGAAACGCCTTTCTTGCAAACTCAGAACCCCCAAGTGCAATAATCAATAACAATTTAATACTAGGAAAAAACACGAGACATAAGAACACAATAAGTAAGTAAGCATATTATATACAGGCTCAGTTCCATATTTACAATGTGGAGGGATACTGGACCTAATATTGTGTTCAATATGTTTTTTGTAGTGATTCATATGATGATGTAAAGAATATTAGCTGGTATGTAATGAGGAGCAACTAGATGTTGCACTTGATGCATTTATAAAATTGCTTATTCCAGTTACTAATAAACACGTACCCATTAAGACAATAACTAAAAATGGTTAAATCTCCTTTTTTTATTTTTTATTTTTTTATTTCACCTTTATTTAACCAGGTAGGCTAGTTGAGAACAAGTTCTCATTTGCAACTGCGATCTGGCCAAGATAAAGCACAGCAGTTCGACACATACAACAACAGAGTAAAACATGGAATTAACAAAACATCCATCCAATAATACTGTAGAAAAAAAATTAACAAAAAGTCTATATACAGTGAGTGCAAATGAGGTAATAAATAGGCCATGGTGGCGAAGTAATTACAATATAGCAATAAACACTGGAATAGTAGATGTGCAGAATATGAATGTGCAATTAGAGATACTGGGGTGCAAAGGAAGATAAATAAATATAGTATGGGGATGAGCTAGATAGATGGGCTATTTACAGATGGGCTATGTACAGGTGCAGTGATCTGTGAGCTGCTCTGACAGCTGGTGCTTAAAGCTAGTAAGGGAGATATGAGTTTCCAGCTTCAGTGATTTTTGCAGTTCGTTCCAGTCATTGGCAGCAGAGAATCACCAGCAGCAAGAGCAGTTTCATCATTGATGCATACAGAGAAAAGAGTCGGCCTGAGAATTAAACCCTGTGGCACCACCAGAGAGACTGCCAGAGGTCCGGACAACAGGCCCTCCGATTTGACACACTGAACTCTATCAGAGAAGTAGTTGGTAAACCAGGCGAGACAATCATTTGAGAAACCAAGGCTGTCGAGTCTGCCAATAAGAATGTGGTGATTGACCGTGTCGAAAGCCTTGGCCAGATCAATGAATACGGCTGCACATTACATTTACATTTAAGTCATTTAGCAGACGCTCTTATCCAGAGCGACTTACAAATTGGTGCATTCACCTTATGACATCCAGTGGAACAGTCACTTTACAATAGTGCATCTAAATCTTAAAGGGGGGGGGGGGGTGAGAGAGATTACTTATCCTATCCTAGGTATTCCTTAAAGAGGTGGGGTTTCAGGTGTCTCCGGAAGGTGGTGATTGACTCCGCTGTCCTGGCGTCGTGAGGGAGTTTGTTCCACCATTGGGGGGGCCAGAGCAGCGAACAGTTTTGACTGGGCTGAGCGGGAGCTGTACTTCCTCAGTGGTAAGGAGGCGAGCAGGCCAGAGGTGGATGAATGCAGTGCCCTTGTTTGGGTGTAGGGCCTGATCAGAGCCTGGAGGTACTGCACAGTAATGTCTCTTATCGATTATGATATCGTTTTGGACCTTGAGCGTGGCTGAGGTGCACCCATAACCAGCTCTGAAACCAGATTGCATAGCGGAGAAGGTACGGTGGGATTCGAAATGGTCGTTAATATGTTTGTTAACTTGGCTCTCGAAGACCTTAAAGACAGGGTAGGATAGATATGGGTTTGTAGCAGTTTGGGTCTAGAGTGTCACCCCCTTTGAAGAGGGGTGTCACGAACCGGTTCAAAGCCCGTAACAAAAGGGAGACAACGTGGAGATAAGGAGTAACAAATTATATATATTTAATAAATAAGTAACTAAGTATAATATACAATGGTGTGTGTAATCAGTAATCAGTAGTGTAAGTGAGTGTTTTGCAGGCATGAAGGTGATAATGCAGGGTGTTGAAAGATGCTAACGCAAACAACCAAAAAACCACCAAGAAACACAACAAAATCTATAAAGGTGTCTGCATGGAGAGAGTCTCCTCCATGAATGTGGAAGAGGTCTATTTATCCTGGGACAAACCTGGCCCAGGTGTTTCACATGTAGCTGACGACCCTCCCAACTCCGCCCACCGGCATCCTAATAAGGAAACAAGAACAAAGAGAGAATACGGCAGACAGAGTGGGAGGGTCGTCACAGTGGGATGACCTCGGCAGCTTTCCAATCTTTGGGAATCTCAAGCGGTACGAAAGAGAGGTTGAATAGGCTAGTAATAGGGGTTGCAACAATTTCGGCAGATAATTTTATAAGAGGGTCTAGATTGTCTAGCCCGGCTTATTTGTAGGGGTCCAGATTTTGCAGCTCTTTCAGAACATCAGCTATCTGGATTTGGGTGAAGGAGATATGGTGGAGGCTTGGGCAGGTTAGGGGTAGCCAGGTGGAAAGCATGGCCAACCGTAGAGAAATGCTTATTGAAATTCTCAATTATAGTCGATTTATCGGTGGAAACAGTGTTTCCTAGCCTCAGAGCAGTGGGCAGCTGGGAGGAGGTGCTCTTATTCTCCATGGACTTTACAGTGTCCCAGAACTTTTTTGTTTGTACTACAGGATGCACATTTCTGTTTGCCTTAGGAAAGCTAACTGCCTGTGTATATTTGTTCCTAACTTCCCTGAAAAGTTGCATATCACGGGGGCTGTTCGATGCTAATGCAGAACGCCACAGGATGTTTTTGTGCTGGTCAAGGGCAGACAGGTCTGGAGTGAACCAAGGACAATCTATTCCTAGTTCTAATTTTTTTTTTGAATGGAGCATGCTTATTTAAGATGGTGACGAAGGAACTTTTAAAGAAATAACCAGGCATCCTCTACTGACGGGATGAGGTCAATGTCATTCCAGGATAATCCGGCCAGGTCGAATAGAAAGGCCTGCTCGCAGAAGTGTTTTAGGGAGCGTTTGACAGTGATGAGGGGTGGTCGTTTGATCGCAGACCTATTACGGATGCAGGCAATGAGGCAGTGATCGCTGAGATCTTGATTGAAAACAGCAGATGTGTATTTGGAGGGCGAGTTAGTTAGGATGATATCTATGAGGGTGCCTGTGTTTATGGATTTGGGTTGTACCTGGTAGGTTCATTGATAATTTGTGTGAGATTGAGGGCATCAAGCTTAGATTGTAGGTTGGCTGTGGTGTTAAGCATGTCCCAGTTTAGGTCACCTAACAGCACAAGCTCTGAAGGTAGATGGGGGGGCAATCAATTCACATATAGTGTCGAGGGCACAGCTGGGGGCTGAGGGTAGCAAGTGGCCACGGTGAGAGACTTGTTTCTGGAAAGGTGAATTTTTAGAAGTAGAAGCTCAAATTGTTTGGGTACAGACCTGGATAGTAGGACAGAACTCTGCAGGCTATCTTTGCAGTAGATTGCAACACCGCCCCCTTTGGCAGTTCTATCTTGGCGGAAAATGTTATAGTTTGGGATGGAGATTTCAGGGTTTTTGGTGGTTTTCCTAAGCCAGGATTCAGACATGGCTAAGACACCCGGGTTGGCAGAGTGCTAAAGGAGTGAGTAAAACAAACTTAGGGAGGAGGCTTCTAATGTCAACATGCATGAAACCAAGGCTTTTACTGTTACACAAGTCAACAAATGAGAGCACCTGGGGAGTGGGAGTGGAGCTAGGCACTGCAGGACCCGGATTAACCTCTACATCACCAGAGGAACAGAGGAGAAGTAGGATAAGGGTAAGATAAGCAATCTTAGGGATGACATGCCAGCAAAAAGCCCTAACACTACACGTCCAAGTATATCTGACCAAATTATGAAAGACAAGAATTGTACTTTGAATTAAAGTCAATGTGGAAGAGGTGAAGAAATGATTGTCTATCAACATTGACAAGCCACTGGGGTCTTGACAATCTGGATTGAAAATTACTGAGGATAATAGTGGATGATATTGCCACTCCTATTTGCCACATCTTCAATTTAAAGCCTGATAGAAAGTGTCTGCCATCAGGCCCCGGGGAAGCTAAAGTCAGTCTGGTACCCTTGAATAGTAAAACCTCCTTTTACTGGCTCAAGTAACTGACCAATCAGCCTGTTACCAACCCTTAGTAAACTTCTGGAAAAATTTGTTTGACCAGATACAATGCTATTTCACAGTAAACAAATTGACAACAGACTTTCAGCACGCATATAAAGGACACTGAACAAGCACAGCACTTACACAAATTACTGATGATTGGCTGAGAGAAATTTATGATAAAATGATTGTGGGGGCTGTCTTGTTAGACTCCAGTGTAGCTTTTGACATTAGTGATCATAGTCTGCTGCTGGAAAACCGTGTGTGTTATGGCTTTACACCCCCTGCTATAATGTGTATAAAGAGTTACTTGTCTAACCGAACACAGCGGGTGTTCTTTAATGGAAGCCTCTCAAACATAATCCAGGTAGAAGCAGGAATTCCCCAGGGTAGGAACCTTGCTTTTTACTAACAACATGCCACTGGCTTTGAGTAAGGTCAGTGTGTCTATGTATGCGGATGACTCAACACTATACATGTCAGCTACTACAGCGACTGAAATGACTGCAACACCTAACAAAGAGCTGCAGTTAGTTTAGGAATGGGTAGCAAGGAATAAGTTAGTCCTAAATATTTCCAAAACTGAAATCATTGTATTTGGGACAAATCATTCGCTAAACCTCAACTACATTTCGTAATGAGTAATGTGGAAATTGAGGAAGTTGAGGTGACTAACTGCTTGGAGTTACTCTGGATTGTAAACTGTCATGGTCAAAACATATTGATACAACAGTAGCTAAAATGGAGAGAAGTATATCAATAATAAATCGATGCGCTGCCTTTTTTAACAACACTATCAACAAGGCAGGTCCTACAGGCCCTAGTTTTGTAACACCTGGACTACTGTTCAGTCATGTGGTCAGGTGCCACAAAGAAGGACTTGGGAAAATTGCAGTTGACTCAGAACAGGGCAGAACGGCTGGCCCTTAAAAGTACACAGAGAGCTAACATTAATGATATGCATGTCAATCTCTCATGGCTCAAAGTGGAAGAGGGATTGCATCATCATTACTTGTTTTCGTAAGAGGTGTTGACAAGCTGAAGGTACCGAGCTGTCTGTTTAAACTAATAGCACACAGCTCAGAGACCCATGCATACCCCACAAGACATTTCACCAGAGGTCTCTTCACAGTCCCCAAGTCCAGAACAGACTATGGGAGGTGCACAATACTACATAGAGCCATGACTACATGGAACTCTCCACATCAGGTAACAGCAGTAGAATCATATTTAAAAATCATGTAGAAATACAGCTTACAGAACAGCAGGGACTGTGAAGTAACACAGAGGCACAGACGCATGCATACACACATAACATACGCACTATGCACACACGTATACCTAGATTTTGTGTTGTAGATATGTGGTAGTGGAGTATGGACCTGAGGGCACATACTTAGTGTGTTGTGAATAACTGCCTTAATTCTGCCGGAACCCAGGAAGAGTAGCTGAATGGGGATCCATAATAAATACATATATATACACTGCTCACTTAAACAACACAATGTAACTCCAAGTCAAGCACACTTCTGTGAAATCAAACTGTCCAGTTAGGAAGCAACACTGATTACATTTCAATTTCACATGCTGTTGTGCAAATGGAATAGACAACAGTTGGAAATTATAGGCAATTAGCAAGACACCCCCAATAAAGGAGTGGTTCTGCAGGTGATAACCACAGACCACTTCTATTCCTATGCTTCCTGGCTGATATTTTGCTCACTTTTGAATGCTGGTGGTGCTTTCACTCTAGTGGTAGCATGAGACGGAGTCTACAACCCACAGAAATGGCTCAGGTAGTGCAGCTCATCCATGATGGCACATCAATGTGAGCTGTGGCAAGAAGGTTTGCTGTGTCTGTCAGCGTAATGTCCAGAGCATGGAGGCGCTACCAGGAGACAGGCCAGTACATCAGGAGATGTGGAGGAGGCCGTAGGAGGGCAACAACCCAGCAGCAGGACCGCTACCTCCGCCTTTGTGCAAGGAGGAGCAGGAGGAGCACTGCCAGAGCCCTGCAAAATGACCTCCAGCAGGCCACAAATGTGCATGTGTCTGCTCAAACGGTCAGAAACCGACTCCATGAGGGTGGTATGAGGGCCCGACGTCCACAGGTGGGGGTTGTGCTTACAGCCCAACACCGTGCAGGACGTTTGGCATTTGCCAGAGAACACCAAGATTGGCAAATTGGCCACTGGCGCCCTGTGCTCTTCACAGATGAAAGCAGGTTCACACTGAGCACATGTGACAGACGTGGAGAACGTTCTGCCTGCAACATCCTCCAACATGACCGTTTTGGCTGTGGGTCAGTCGTGGTGTGGGGTGGCATCTCTTTGGGGAGCCGCACAGCCCTCCATGTGCTTGCCAGAGGTAGCCTGACTGCCATTAGGTACCGAGATGAGATCCTCAGACCCCTTGTGAGTTCATATTCTGGTGCGGTTGGCCCTGGGTTCCTACTAATGCAAGACAATGCTAGACCTCATGTGGCTGGAGTGTGTCAGCAGTTCCTGCAAGAGGAAGACATTGATGCTATGGACTGGCCAGCCCGTTCCCCAGACCTGAATCCAATTGAGCACATCTGGGACATCATGTCTCGCTCCATCCACCAACGCCACGTTGCACCACAGACTGTCCAGGAGTTGGCAGATGCTTTAGTCCAGGTCTGGGAGGAGATCCCTCAGGAGACCATCCGCCACCTCATCAGGAGCATGCCAGGCGTTGTAGGGAGGTCATACAGGCACATGGAGGCCACACACACTACTGAGCCTCATTTTGACTTGTTTTAAGGACATTACATCAAAGTTGGATCAGCCTGTAGTGTGGTTTTCCACTTTCATTTTGAGTGTGACTCCAAATCCAGACCTCCATGGGTTGATAAATTTGATTTCCATTACATAGTTGAATGTGCTGACAATAAAATCACACAAAAATTATCAAAGAAAAAAAGTATTTAATAAGAATATTTCATTCATTCAGATCTAGAATGTGTTATTTTAGTGTTCCCTTTATTTTTTTGAGCAGTGTGTATGTATATATATATGGGGTAAGGGGACTAGGTAACAGGATATAAGATAAACAGAGTAGCAGCAGCTTGCGTCTGGGTGGGTGTTTAAAGTCAGTATAAATGTCTGTGCTTATTATGTGTTTGTGTGTGTGTTGGAGTGACAGTGTGTGAGTGTGTAGGTCCCTGTGAGTGTGCATAGAGACAGTCTGTGTAGCTATGTATCAGTCTTATTGCTTGAGGATAGAAGTTGTTCAAGAGCCTGTTGGTGTCAGACTTGATGCACTGGTACCGCCTGCCATGCGGAAAGCAGAGAGAATAGTCTATGGCTTAGGTGGTTGGAATCTTTAACAATATTCCTGGTGAACAGGCAGTAAAGGAGGGGACTAAGCACACAACCCTGTGGGGCCCCTGTGTTGAGGGTCAACGTGGCGGAGGTGATGTTGCCTACCGTCACCACCTATGGTCGGCCCATCAGGAAGTCGATGATCCAGTTGCAGAGGGAGGTTGTTCAGACCCAAAGTCCTAAGCTTGGTGACGAGCTTGGAGGTGACAGTGGGGTTTTATAACGCTGAGCTGTAGTCAATGAACAGCATTCTCACATAGGTTTTCCTCTTGTTTAGGTGGGTGAGGGCAATGTGGAGAGCAATTGAGATTGCATCGCCTATGGATCTGTTGGGGCAGTATGCAAATTGAGTGGATCTAGGGTGTCTGGGATGGTGGAGTTAATGTGTGCCATAACCAGCCTCTCAAAGCACTTCATGACCACAGAAGTGAGTGCCACAGGGCGGTGGTCATTGTGGCAGGAAGTCTTAGAGTTCTTGAGGACAGGAATGATGGTGGTCATCTTAAAACATGTGGTGATTACAGACTGGGACAAGGAGAGGTTGAAAATGAATATGAATATGCCTGCCAGCTGTTCTGCGCATGCTCTGAGAACGCGCCCTGCTATACCTGATTTAAAGACCTTTCTCACATCGGCATTGGAGAGCGAGATCACCCAATCCTCTGGGTCGGTGACGGCCCTCACACCCAGCACAATGTTGTTGTTGTCAAAGCGTGCATAAAATGCATTGAGTTCGTCTGGTAGAGTGTCATTGTTGGGCAGATCACAGTTGGGTCTTCCTTTGTATTCCGTAATAGACTGTATCCCCTACCACATTCGGCGTGTGTAGTATGATTTCACCTTACTACTATATTGCCTTTTTCTTGTTTGATAACTCTGCGGAGGTCATAGCGGGTCTGAAATTATGTACAGTGCATATTGACCCACACAATCTTTTCCAGATGGGAGCCTGTTTTTCCAAGGTGTTTAATGGCTGTCCATTGAAGATTCACTGTGCTGTCACATGGGTCCTGCCAAAGACTAAAGGTACGCACAGGTTATAAAGACAAACAATAGGTAAATGGAGCTTCTGTCAAACCAGTCAGATCTCAGGGATAATGTCTGACTTTCCTCCCTCAGATCAACACCTCATCCTGGGGACGGAGGAGGGCATCTACACCCTGAACCTCAACGAGCTCCATGAGGACACCATGGAGAAGGTAGCTACCATCAATTGGCTTAACACAAAAAGCAGTGTTGCACTACCTGTCATTTTTTTGTTTTAATGTATTATTATGTATATATTTTTACAGTTATTACCCCAGAGGTGCAGCTGGCTGTATGTCATGAACAACGTGCTAATGTCTATCTCAGGTAGGGCCCTCCGTGTCTCCACCACACCCTAATACTTCTGTTCTATCTAGATGTGTGTGTTGACTGTCTTTGTGCTCCGTAGGGAAATCATCCCAGCTGTGCTCGCAGAGGCTGACTACCCTGTTTGACCGTAGACATCTGCAGAAGAGGCAGGGCCACCTGTACATCAACGCCCACCGCCTCACTGAGAGGATCAACTCAAGGTAGGGACACCCCACCACTGATCAGAAGGAGGCTGTAGTGAAAATACCAATGGTTTATATATATACACTAGATAACTAATAGGGGGCGCTGTGTTGAAGCCACTGACTCCATCTTGGCATTCTCCCAATGTTCACAAAAATACTTTGGACACTATAGAAATCCATTTATCAATGTCTACATTTGTGTTTGCCACGTGTATTCCATTACAGACACTTTAATGCATACCTTTAAATTATATTTTGTGAGCTAAACATACAAATAGAAAATGAAAAATATATACAAACATTTTCCTTCGTGTAGTAAAAAAAAATATATATATATGTATATGTAACTGCCCCCACTACAACAATAACATACTAAATGCATGGAATTTGGACCTTGAAACATTTAATTGGAATACAGTAGAATTTCATTCATTCCTATGGAGGACTGCTCCTACTGGGAAGTGCCAATATAGCCAACAGGGGGCTTCAAAGCCTCTCAATGGCCAATACATAGCATCAGCAATCCAGGGTTTCTATATATCATTGGAAAATACCAGAGCACTGATACTAACATGAGAGGAACGGAAATCATCCTGGAAATTGTACCCAAACAAATGTCATGTTAATGTGTTCTCTGTTTTAGAAAGTTTTCTGTGTCTGGGAAGATATCAGACACCAAAGGCTGTCGACGCTGCAGTGTTGGTAAGAAACATGTTATTTTAGTCTAAAATGGAGGTGTACTGGACAGTATCTATGACTAAGATGACATCTCTCTCTCCCTTTCTTTCTGTCTCCCTTCTGCCTTATCAATGCTTCTCAGTGCATAACCCGTACACTGACAGCACATTTTTGTGTGCTGTTGTACCAACTGGCCTTGTCCTACTTCTATGGTATGAGCCTCTTCAGAAGTTCATGCAACTCAAGGTGTGTGATCCCAATGCACATATATACAATTCTAGCATAGCTTTTTTTTAAATATATACAGTGCCTTGCGAAAGTATTCGGCCCCCTTGAACTTTGCGAACTTTTGACACATTTCAGGCTTCAAACATAAAGATATAAAACTGTATTTTTTTGTGAAGAATCAACAACAAGTGGGACACAATCATGATGTGGAACGACATTTATTGGATATTTCACTTTTTTAACAAATCAAAAACTGAAAAATTGGGCGTGCAAAATTATTCAGCCCCTTTACTTTCAGTGCAGCAAACTCTCTCCAGAAGTTCAGTGAGGATCTCTGAATGATCCAATGTTGACCTAAATGACTAATGATGATAAATACAATCCACCTGTGTGTAATCAAGTCTCCGTATAAATGCACCTGCACTGTGATAGTCTCAGAGGTCCGTTAAAAGCGCAGAGAGCATCATGAAGAACAAGAAACACACCAGGCAGGTCCGAGATACTGTTGTGAAGAAGTTTAAAGCCGGATTTGGATACAAAAAGATTTCCCAAGCTTTAAACAGCCCAAGGAGCACTGTGCAAGCAATAATATTGAATTGGAAGGAGTATCAGACCACTGCAAATCTACCAAGACCTGGCCGTCCCTCTAAACTTTCAGCTCATACAAGGAGAAGACTGATCAGAGATGCAGCCAAGAGGCCCATGATCACTCTGGATGAACTGTAGAGATCTACAGCTGAGGTGGGAGACTCTGTCCATAGGACAACAATCAGTCGTATATTGCACAAATCTGGCCTTTATGGAAGAGTGGCAAGAAGAAAGCCATTTCTTAAAGATATCCATAAAAAGTGTTGTTTAAAGTTTGCCACAAGCCACCTGGGAGACACACCTACCATGAGGAAGAAGGTGCTCTGGTCAGATGAAACCAAAATTGAACTTTTTGGCAACAATGCAAAACTTTATGTTTGGCGTAAAAGCAACACAGCTCATCACCCTGAACACACCATCCCCACTGTCAAACATGGTGGTGGCAGCATCATGGTTTGGGCCTGCTTTTCTTCAGCAGGGACAGGGAAGATGGTTCAAATTGATGGGAAGATGGATGGAGCCAAATACAGGACCATTCTGGAAGAAAACCTGATTGAGTCTGCAAAAGACCTGAGACTGGGATGGAGATTTGTCTTCCAACAAGACAATGATCCAAACAATAAAGCAAAATCTACAATGGAATGGTTAAAAAATAAACATATCCAGGTGTTAGAATGGCCAAGTCAAAGTCCAGACCTGAATCTGTGGAAAGAACTGTAAACTGCTGTTCACAAATGCTCTCCATCCAACCTCACTGAGCTCGAGCTGTTTTGCAAGGAGGAATGGGAAAAAAATTCAGTCTCTCGATGTGCAAAACTGATAGAGACATACCCCAAGCGACTTACAGCTGTAATCGCAGCAAAAGGTGGCGCTACAAAGTATTAACTTAAGGGGGCTGAATAATTTTGCACTCCCAATTTTTCAGTTTTTGCTTTGTTAAATATCCAATAAATGTCGTTCCACTTCATGATTGTGTCCCACTTGTTGTTGATTCTTCACAAAAAAATACAGTTTTATATCTTTATGTTTGAAGCCTGAAATGTGGCAAAAGTTTGCAAAGTTCAAGGGGGCCGAATACTTTCGCAAGGCACTGTGTGTGTGTGTATATATATATATATATATATATAGTACCAGTCAAAAGTTGACACACCTACACATTCCAGGGTTTTTCTTTATTTTACTATTTTCTATATTTCTATAACACATATGGAATCATGTAGTAACCAAAAAAGTGTTACTAAAATCAAAACATTTTTTTATATTTGAAATTCTTAGAAGTATCCACCCTTTGCCTTGATAACAGCTTTCACACTCTCTTGGCATTCTCTCAAGCAGCTTCATGAGTTAGTCACCTGGAATGCATTTCAATTAACAGGTGTGCCTGTTTAAAAGTTAATTTGTGGAATTTCTTTCCTTAATGCAAATCAGTTTTGTTATGGCAAGGTAGGAGTGGCATACAGAAGATAGCCCTATTTGGTCAAATACCAAGTCCATATTATGGCCAGAACAGCTCAAATAAGCAAAGAGAAACGACAGTCCATCATTACTTTAAGACATGAAGGTCAGTCAATCAGGAACATTTCAAGAACTTTAAAAGTTTCTTCAAGTGCAGTCGCAAAAACCATCAATCGCTATGATGAAACTGGCTCTCATGAGGACCGCCACAGGAAGGGAAGACCCAGAGTTACCTCTGCTGCAGAGGATAAGTTCATTAGAGTTACCAGCCTCAGAAATTGTAGCCCAAATAAATGCTTCACAGGGTTCAAGTAACAGAAACACATCTCAACGGCAACTGTTCAGAGGAGAATATGTGAATCAGGCCTTCATCAAATCTAATCAAATGTATTTATTTAGCCCTTCGTACATCAGCTGATATCTCAAAGTGCTGTACAGAAACCCAGCCTAAAACTCCAAACAGCAAGACATGCAGGTGTAGAAGCACGGTTGAATTGCTCCAAAGAAACCACTACTACAGGAAACCAATAAAAAGAAGAGACTTGCTTGGGCTAAGAAACACGAGCAATGTATATTAGACCAGTGGGAATCTGTCCCTTGGCTACCACAGCATTCTGCAGCAATACGCCATCCCATCTGGTTTGCACTTAGTGGGAGTTTCATTTGTTTTTCAACAATAACCCAACACACATCCAGGTTTTGTAACGGCTATTTGACCAAGAATGAGAGTGATGGAGTGCTGCATCAGATGACATGGCCTCCACAATAACCCAACCTCAACCCAATTGAGATGGTTTGGGATGAGTTGGACCGCAGAGTGAAGGAAAAGCAGCCAACAAGTGCTCAGCATATGTGGGAACTCCTTGAAGCATGTTGGAAAAGCAATCCAGGTGAAGCTGGTTGAGGGAACGCCAAGAGTGTTGTCGTGTCTTTACTATCATTAAATGTAAAGACTGTTATTTTATCAAATCAATTCTTAATGTAATTATCATTATTATGTGATGAAACTAATCATGTAAACTTGAATTAACTAGGAAGTCGGGGCACCACTGGAAAATGTTTGTTGTCTCTATTTCCCAAATCGACTCTTCATATATTTTCATATCTAATTGAGTACAGTCTTCTTTTAATGATGGTTAGTCTTTACCCTTCCATTAGTCTCATTCCAAACGTCGTAAAATTCTTGGTTTTCTGCACGAACCCAAGCTTAAATTATGAATCAGCGATATACAAATCCGCTTTAATTATTTATTTACTAACTAATGAAATCACAGAAATACATGAAAACACACACAATTAGTTCATACATTGGGTTGCTACATGATACAATGAAAAAGTCCCTAGTGGGCTAAGCTGATATGACAGCTTGGTAGACAAAAAGAAAGGGGTTGGACTGAGAAAGCAGAAAAGACAAATGGATTCACTACACACAGACTATAATTATATTCATTGAAATGCTAATCCTTTGTACATGAGCTCATTCGAGAATAATTGCAATGTACAGTTGAAGTCGGAAGTTTATATTTACATTTACATTGAAGTCATTTAGCAGACGCTCTTATCCAGAGCTATATACACTTTATAAACTAGTTTTTCAACCACTCCACAAATTTCTTGTTAACAAACTATAGTTTTGGCAAGTCGGTTAGGACATCTACTGCGTGCATGACACATTTCATTTTTCCAACAATTATTTACAGTCAGATTATTCCACTTATAGTTCACGGTATCACAATTCCAGTGGGTCAGAAGTCTACATACACTAAGTTGACTGCCTTTTTAAACAGCTTGTAAAATTCCAGAAAATGATGTCATGGCTTTAGAAGCTTCTGATAGGCTAATTGACATCATTTCAGTCAATTGGAGGTGTACCTGTGGATGTATTTCAAGGCCTACCTTCAAACTCAGTGCCTCCTTGCTTGACATCATGGGAATTATTTTTTTTTAATCAGCCAAAGACCTCAGAAAACAAATTGTAGACCTCCACAAATCTGGTTCATCCTTGGGAGCAATTTCCAAATGCCTGAAGGTACCACATTCATCTGTACAAACAATAGTACGCAAGTATAAACACCATGGGACCATGCAGCCATCATACCGCTCAGGATGGAGACGCGTTCTGTCTCCTAGAGATGAACGTACTTTGGTGCGAAAAGTGAAAATCAATCCCAGAACAACAGTAAAGGACCTTGTGAAGATGCTGGAGGAAACAGGTACAAAAGTATCTATATCCACAGTAAAATGAGTCCTATGTTGACATAACCTGAAAGCCCACTTCAGCAAGGAAGAAGCCACTGCTCCAAAACTGCCATTAAAAAAGCCCCTACTACGCTTTGCAACTGCACATGGGGACAAAGATCGTACTTTTTGGAGAAATGTCTTCTGGTCTGATAAAACAAAAATAGAACTCATTGGCAGTAACAACCCTCGTTATGTTTTGAGGAAAAAGGGGAAGGCTTGCAAGCCGATGAACACCATCTCAACCATGAAGCACGGGGGTGTTAGCATCATGTTGTGGGGGTGCTTTGCTGCAGGAGGGACTGGTGCACTTCACAAAATAGATGGCATCAAGAGGGATGAAAATATGTGGATATATTGACGCAACATCTCAAGACATCAGTCAGGAAGTTAAAGCTTGGTTGCAAATGGGTCTTCCAAATGGACAATGACCCCAAACAAAGCCCCGACCTTAATCCTATAGAAAATGTGTGGGCAGAACTGAAAAAGCATGTGTGAGCAAGGAGGCTTACATACCTGTCTCAGTTACACCAACTCTGTCAGGAGGAATGGGCCAAAATTCACCCAACTTATTGTGGGAAGCTTGTGGAAGGCTACCTGAGACGTTTGACCCAAGTTAAACAATTTAAAGACAATGCTACCAAATACTAATTGAGTGTATGTAAACTTCAGACCCACTGGGAATGTGATGAAAGCTAAAATCATTCTCTGCTATTATACTGACATTTCACTTTCTTAAAATAAAGTAGTGATCCTAACTGACCTAAAATTGAATTTTTACTTGGATTAAATATCAGGAATTGTGAAACTGAGTTTAAATGTTTTTGGCTAAGGTGTATGTAAACTTCCGACTTCAAATGTATATATATATTTGCGCCCATATGTCGTTGTTGTCTTCTCTGTTGGAATCCTCGGTCATCCTGTAGAGTCTCTGGTTAACTTTCATTGAAGTCAGTCTTTTGTGTTTGTAGGTGGTTAGGATGGATTCTTCAGAGTACCATTCGGAAATGTTCTCATAGAGTATATACTTCAGCGGTTGTCGGTAATCTTGTTCTAGGTTTCTGTAATTTCTAGCTGCAGACCAGTAAATATTCATCTAAGATTTGCTCTTAGTCTGTGGGGATTGATGGTCTCATAGTTTAACCATTTCCAGACGTGTAGCCAATACTCCACGTGATATAGTCTTGTCCTTTGGTAGAGTTGTAGTTTAAACCACTTCACACACCAGCGTCACCCGGCATGTTTTGGTCTTAACCATTCAAGGCGTCCAGCTTACTGTGGGTCTCTTTGGCATGAAATGTACATTTCGCCACAGGTGGTTTTATACATTTCATTAGAAAAGGGCGGTTCCATGATGCCAGATGTAATGGCTGGCCTAACGGGGGCGTGGCCATTGACAAGTTCAACTTTACATGGAAGAAAATTCTCTCATTTTCAAGGTTAATATCACTTTACATAGTTTCATGTTTAATCACATGTTTCACAATATTTAGATCTAAACCTGACAGCTGGGACACTTTAGGAGATACCGTCATGTGTGTTTCTTGTCCTTCATGAGATCACCAAATGAAACACACTCATCGTAACTGTCCCTTAAGCATCCACAGACCATTCTCAAAAGTAGAAATATTGTTTTAATTCTCCCATTTTGGGGATTTAGGAGTTTAGCCAAGTGAAGTCCTTTGTTCTCTCCGTGCTCTCTCCCTCTCTACTGCATGGCAGTTTCTACCCGATATTTATGACCTGAGGTACTAAATCTGGTTTGGAGAGAGATTGAGGGAGGGAGAGCGGGGGGAGCCACGATCTACACCCAAAAAGGGCCACGTCATGACCGTGTGTAAACCTTTCATCAAGGCAAAGGGTGGTTTACACTTTTTTTTGGTTACTACATGATTCTATTTGTTTTTTCAAAGTTTTGATGTCTTCACTATTATTCTATAATGTAGAAATAAGTAAAAATAAAGAAAAACCCTTAAATGAGTAGGGGTGTCCAAACTATTGACTGCTACTGTATATAGAAAAGCAAAGAATTCTGACGATGTCCTCCCGCTCTCTCTTTCCCCTCTCAGTACATAGCTGTGAGTCTCCCAGAAACCCTCCCCATCTTTGAGCTGCTTGTCCTGGAGACTGATGAGCTGCCACAGGTGTGTGTAGGTGTGAGTAGGCTACAGACCCCTGTCAAGACCTGTGAGCGGGTCCACTTTGACATCATCCACCTGAATGACACACCAAGAGCCCAGTCAGGTACTGTAGATGGAATCGATGTCATTATTATTATGATAATCACCCTCCATCACTAATTGGATATTTTAATGTAGTTTTAATCTAGACAAACACCAGCAGAGTGTACAAGCTGTGATGCTATTGTTTGTGATGTTTTCACAGATAGTCGATCTATGAAGGTGATGCAGGTAACCCAGCTGGACAGAGACACAGTCCTGATCGGTCTGGAGAGTGAGTTCATCTTCTTTTTTTTCAATAGTCTTCTTTCAGTATCATTTGGTCAGGAACATTGGATGTGCTAGTGGTCTATTCAGAGCGATAAAGACTCTTGAATGAAAGAAAAAAAAGCAATGATTGAATTGTGACCTTTTCTCCATTGTACCTTTGCAGATACTGTGAACATTGTGAACCTGGATGGCAGCCCAAGCAAAGGGATGACCTCAACGTTGACCTTTGACTTTTCCATTGAGACTCTCGGTAAGGGAATAGATGTGTTCTGATTTCTAATAATTTAGCTTGGTGTCTGGATTGGAGCAGAGGAGGCTGCTGAGGGAGGGGGGGGGGCTCCTTTCCAGCCATTACTATGAGCCGTCCTCCCCTCAGCAGCCTCAACTGTATAGGAGGTGAATAAATTGTTCTTTGCAGTATGTTTGCAGGACAGCGTTCTGGCTTTCTGGAAGCATGGGCTTAAAGGTAGAAGCCTACATAGTGATGAGGTAAGGCAAAACAAGTTTTTCATGCCAGGCCAGCTTTTCGGTGTTGTCAGACTCTCCTATTGAGAATAAAATGCTGTTGTGACATCTGTGATGTTTTTCATAGGTTACACAAGAGATCACGGATGAAAGTCGAATATTCAGAGTCTTGGGAACCTCAAGGCATGTCTCTTTAATTATAGGAATTTGATAGCAATTTGATAACAAAACATTTCTGTCAAATCATTGAAGCAAAATAAAAAATGTGTTGCACATTAACATATGCTTTCATTCCTCAGGGACATTATCTTGCAGAGTACTCCCACGGACAATCCATCAGCCTTAAGCAACTTGTACATCCTGACAGGTCATGAGAGTAGCTATTGAAGAAATCAGAGAATGGAGGACCTTCTGTCTCGAGGAAGTACACAGCAGTCTCCTGCTACTCCTAAAAGGACAAGCGCCAAGTCAATAAGAATGGAACAAGGAGCAAAGCTGCTTACAATGGCGAGTTGTTTGCGGAAGAGACACTGCAGGAACTGTCTGAGCTGTGATTGGAGTGGGTATCCTCAGGCTTTCTTCACATCCATGTGCCAAATGGACCTGTAAATATCAGTGGTTCTTAACATTACCATTGGTCTAGGCTACATAAAGATCTTGGCAAGGATTTAAAACCACACTTGTGTGCATTCATCTGACTGGTTCTGACTGGGAGAGTCCCCTCCCCAACTTTATCTCAAGACTGTCTAAGTCTGCAGTAACCCAGTACCAGTCTGGACAATACTTCCCATAGGGCTGTGGTGTCTGTACTGAAGGGAAGAAAAGTAGAGGTCACAGTGTCCATGGTGTGAGGTGGAAAGCAATGGTATCATGTAGTAGCAGCTCTGTGTGTAGGCTACCTGAGAAGAAGTTCTATGCAGTGAAAAACACTTATTCACCATGGGTTGATGCATAGGAGGCTGCTGAGTGAAGAATGGCTCATAATAGTGGCCGGAACGGAGCAAATGAAGGGCATTAAACACCTGGAAACCATGTGTTTGATGTATTTGATACCATTCTACTGATTCAGCTCCAGTCATTACCACAAGCCCGTTTTCCCAGATTAAGGTTCCACCAACCTCCTGTGGCTGATAGAGAATAAATATGGAAAACATAAGTGACAGCAATTGTTTTTTCAGTGTTATAATTAGCGGGATCAAAGGTCAACAAGATGTGATTTATAGAGGCCTATTAAATTTGTTGTGCTGTGAAGCTGGCTGCTATACTCGAAATAAAAACTGACCAGATGGATATTTGGTTCCCTGTCAAGCAGAAACAAATCATTCATATCCATATTTTTCTTATTTTATGTCCATATATTTAAATATAGTCAATTGTTTTGTCCAGTAGAAAGAGAAGTTGTAGAAGAGAGTTATTTTGACAACCCCAAAAAAGGTGACAGAAACAGTGACGCATGTGTCTCTGTACATTCAGTATTCGGCTCCACCCAACTGCTGATAACTTCAGCCAGCCACATCAACGCAGGTCTGACAAGTCGTCGACTGCTCTGCCTTCGGGAGTGCGTTTGTACTCGCTAAATCCACAGATGAATAGCCTGTCGTAACATCTAAGACATTGCTTTACAACTATTAATGATATATTTTTAACATATAGATCGATTATTATCATGGAACGAAATTAGTCGCCTGTTGTTTTGAAGTAGCTAGCTACGACGACTTAATAGCAGCTAGCTCGCTAGCTGAGTCAAGATACTGGTAACTAGCTCCTATCTGAGGTTACGTTGTTTTTCC
This sequence comes from Oncorhynchus gorbuscha, assembly GCF_021184085.1. Lineage (NCBI taxonomy): Eukaryota > Metazoa > Chordata > Actinopteri > Salmoniformes > Salmonidae > Oncorhynchus > Oncorhynchus gorbuscha. The sequence goes on along the minus strand of NC_060192.1, from coordinate 31,209,123 downwards.
AAAGGAAAAAAAGGTTGCTACGTCTAACTAGCGAATAACAAAAAGAAAACTACGTTAACTAGCTAGTCTAGCTAGCTAAAACTATTTATTTAATAGGTTGGCTTTCTGTTCCTTTGGATGCGGAAGATGGCCCAGTCACCGGGTGCGGTGCAAGTGCCTGGGATGCAGGTAAGTGGAGGCCTCCAACTTTTTCGACAACGAAACCATTTAGCTAGCTTGCTAGCTGTGAAGCTAGTTAGCAAACGTTAGCTAACTTTCAAGGCGTTGCTAGTTAGATGGTGTGTAACTTTAGAACTAACGTTACATTTTGTAACTAGCTGTCTCAGTGGTTGGATTGCTAGATTGTTTTTGAGGGGCTTTATGATACTAACAAATCAACGTCGGCTTGCTACCTTTTTATTAGCACTCATGACCGCAGGTATTCAACGACAGTTCAGTGGAAGGAATGACAAATGTCTGACATTGTGTAACAGGTGAGCTAAATGACCTAACGTTAGTCCACGCGAGCTAAGCTATCTGCTTGCCTTGTTTACTATCTAGCTAACGTTAGTTGTCTGGAGAAGAAGCACCAGAGGTCTTTAGCTATATATTTTGAGGGTGGCGATGGTCATCTTAGCAATCAAGGAAAGGTTAGTTGGCTAATTGGTAGGTGACGTTTCATAAAGGCACAGGTGTTCACATCTGGTCGCCTGAAATTATATTTTGTGTATCCCTTGCCTTGGCAAATTTAGCTATACATGTCATTGTTTAGGCGGCCATAAGGTCACCGTTCCCTAGATTTGTGACTTGAAATCGGCCTAAGCCACTAGCTACAACTGCTGCTTTCCATTTACAGCCTGTAATCTGACATGGGTGAGAACCCTTCAGTGCAATAACGTTAACGCGATATTATTGGGGCCCGTCTGTCATTGATGTGAACACCAGAGGGAAGATTGCTCCATGAGAACGTGTGTGTGGAGCTATAAGACTACAGTTGAAACTGGAGCAGCAACACGACCAGGTGGGACAGGGAAGGCCAGGTAGTCCTGAGGCATGGCCCTAGGGCTCAGGTTCTCTGGGAGGGGAGAGAGATTGGAGAATTAGAGGGAGCATATTAAAATTCACACAGGAGCCCAGATAAGACAGGAGAAATTCACCAGATAGGACAGACTGACCCTAAACCCCCTGCACATAGACTATTGCAGTATATATACTGGAGGCTGAGACAGGGGTCAGGGCACACTGTTGGCCCTGTGACGATAATCCCGGACAGGGCCAACCAGGCAGGATATAACCCTGCCAACTTTGCCAAAGCACAGCCCCCACACCAGCAAATTAATTAATATCAAACTGTCTCTCTCCAGGGAGATCAGCATCTTCTCTCTCCCTTATGATTTCCTGTTGTTTTCTTATGTAGCCTGGTCATTAGGCCTACCTGGAGTCCAAAGTCTAACGCTAAATCAGGCTGCAAGCCTTAATGTCTTGTGAAACTGGTATGATACTGCCAACTATGACCAGTAGCATTGGTCATGTTGAAGTGTTGTTCTGTAAGCTTGTAGAGGGTGTGGCCTGAGATGAAGTATTCCTTACCCTCTTGTCATCACTCTGGCTTCCTGTGGGTAACTCCTGAGGTGGAGCTAGGCTAGTTGTCAACAGTGCAGGAATATTGAAACGACCCATTAGGACTGTTTGAACACATGTGTATGTTAGGCTAAATGTTTAGTATGCTGCATATTCTCTCCACAATGTGCATAGGGGCCTATTCTCTTCAGCTTTTAGTTTTGAATATAAAAAAGTTCCATGCGTGAGACAAGGGGGCAGGCAGGATACAGCCTCCTATCGCTGCTCTGGCCCTCTGTGACGCCATGAGCCGGGCTCTGCTCACCCAGACACTGGTGCCATTCTAGGTAGTGCTGGAGCCCCACACATCCAAAGGTGTTGAAAGACAAGGAAGTCCTCTAGCCCTGCCTCTGTGCCATGCAGTGCTATTAATAGTTAGGGCAGGGCGAGATCAGGGCTGATGCCTCTGATTTCTTCCACTCTCTATACACCACTCTCTATCCCTTCTGGAACTGGAACCTCATTCTTCCTGTGTCAGGTGAGGCAGAGGGGTCATGATGATATCAAAACACGTCTGCTTCCCAGTGGCAGCACTCTCAACTTTGCTGAATTTGAAATGTCCCACATTTGGAGCGAGGAAAGTTTTTATAATAAGCTTAACAGAGAAGAAAGTGTGTCATTTATTTGGATCCTCCAGCTTCCTTTTGCAAACATGCTTGTGGATAATTAGGGATGGGCTACATTGCAGCAACAGTGCAGATTTATATGGATTTTCCTAATTGGGTGTTTGTTTTTATTAAATAGTTGATCATCAGTTTTATGCAATGGCCTATCAATAATGTATTTATTTTTTACCTGATCCAACAGTATAAACTAGCTACATAACTTGTATGTCTTCGTCTCTCGACCTTCAGAACAGCCGGACGGACCCTGAGGAGCTGTTCACCAAGCTGGAGCGTATTGGGAAGGGCTCCTTTGGCGAGGTTTTCAAGGGCATCGACAACCGCACCCAGAAAGTGGTGGCCATCAAGACCATAGACCTGGAAGAAGCTGAGGATGAGATGGAGGACATCCAGCAGGAGATCACCGTGCTCAGCCAGTGTGACAGCCCCTACGTCACCAAGTACTACGGCTCCTACCTCAAGGTAACACACACTGCTTACTAGGAATTGATTGACAAATGCCTGAACACAAGCATCTAACAAAGCGTAGGCCCCACACTCTAGCATACAGCTTGCTGTTGCTTGGTGGAATGTTACCTCATACTTGGAGATCTCGGGCAATATTACACTCACAGCTGGGAGTGTAAATCAGCTACAATTCAACAGGAGATGTTAATGCCTGTTCCTTCAAAATTATAATGGATCAGTCTGTACCTTAGAAATACAGTGTCACTTATCAGAAGGACCCTCTTTTACTATTTTACAATACGTGTATTTCTAGAAGAGGCAGATGTGACTTACCCCTGGTTAAATACACCAGGGCCTTGAAATGTTACAATAACTCAGTGGAGGCTTTCATAATATTTTTTTATATAAAACTATTCTAAATATATTGTCACCAAATAACTGTTTTAAAACACTGTTGTACAATGGTCTACCGTATCCTCAACAGCACTCTGTAGGGTAGCGCAATGGTGTATCTGGACGACAGCTATTTTACATCCTCCTCTGGGTACATAGACTTCAATATAAAACCTAGGAGGCTCATGGTTCTCATCCCCTTCCATAGACTTACACATGAATTATGACAACTTCCGGTGAACGTCCTCCAACCTATCAGAGCTCTTTCAGCATGAACTGACATGTTGTCCATCCAATCAAAGGATCAGAGAATGGATCTAGTACTGAAAGCATAAGCTCCACCTAGCTACTGTAGCACTGCAGTGCATAACATGTGGTGAGTAGTACACTCAGAGAGCGGGACAATAGTTGAACCGTTAACAAATTACTTCAATTGAGGAGCAGCAGGAGTTTCATTTTCACACTTTGCTAGCTAATGCAGCTAATTTAGCCTATACAACAACCTGACTCAGAGGAATGATATTTGTTAGCTAGCTGGCTGATGTTATCCAACACCAACTCTTCAAAATCCTTAAGTCCATGGAAGCTTTCGGATTTATAAATGTATTGCCACCAGGGCCCGCCTATGTAACTGCTTGTTGTACACTACGGCGTGATTGTACACATGGATTGGAGCTTATGCGGTTGTCGATGCCCTTGGAACACCTCGCCAAAGGAGCCCTTCCTTTACTAATTTGTTAGTTCTAGTAGCTATTTTGACTATGACGGTGACAATGTAGGCTGTGTAGCGGTTATGGTATGAAGGTTTGGCGCTTAGATGTTTGTTCGCCTGGTCACAGACAGCTGTTGTGCAAAGGAAAAATGTGAGAGAAGAGCAGGTAGATGTGACAATGTTTGTATAACTGCTATGAAAGTGAACTTTGGGTGTATTCAACCAAATCTGTTGTAAAACATTTCTTGAATGGAATGAAATTGGATTGGATTTACCTGAATTTGTCCAAAATGAACTTGTTTGGACTAATGATTACATCCTAGATCTGCTAAATGCAGGCAAGAGTGTGCAAGGTGGTATTGAATGTGTCAATGTCTGTCACCTTGATTACTCCAATTTGTGTCTCGGGCCTATTTTTATAAACATTCATTTGTAGGCTAGGTTGTAGCACCCTCGTGTGTGTGTGTGTATAGGTAGGCAGGCCTGGCATTTCGTGTTTTTTTTTATTTTTTTATTTTTTTAGGGACAAGGGGATTTGGCCTTCTGGAGGTGCCCATCTGCTAGGGCATCTAGGCCATTAACCTCTCTGGTACAAGTGGGATGCTAGCGTCCCACCTCGACAACAGCCAGTGAAATTGCAGGGCGCCAAATTCAAAACAACAGATCCCATAATTAAAATTCCTCAAACATACAAGTACTGTACACCATTTTATAGATAAACTTCTTGTAAATCCAACCACAGTGTCCGATTTCAAAAAGGCTTTTCTGCGAAAGCACACCGTGCGATTATGTTAGGTCAGCACCTAGTCACAGCCATTTTCCAGCCAAGGAGAGGGCTCACAAGTCAGAAAGAGCAATGAAATTAACCACTAACCTTTGATCTTCATCAGATGGCACTCATAGGACTTCATGTTACACAATACATGTATGTTTTGTTCGATAAAGTTAATATTTATATCCAAAAATATAGGGCTCACAAGTCAGAAATAGCATTAAAATTAATCACTTAGCTTTGATCTTCATCTGGTGGCACTCCCAGGTCTCCATGTTAGACAAATGTTTGTTTTGTTCGATAATGTCCCTCTTTATGACCAAAAACCTCCCTTTTGTTTGCACGTTTTGTCCAGTAATCCGAATGCTCAAGGCGCGTGCACAAAGTTTTATTTTATTTTATGTACAATAAAAGTTAGTAGAAATATGCCAAACGATGTTTAAAATCAATTCTCCGGTTGTTTTTGTCATAAATAATAATATTTCAACCGGACAAAAGCTTCGTCAATAGAAAAAAGAAAGGCACGTTCCCGATCAGGCGCATGGCTGATGTCTGGAAATTTCCACTGGCCCCTGATTGCAAGTACTGTATCTCCCTCATTTTCAGAGTAAAAGCCTGAAACGGTGCCTAAAGACTGGCCACATGTAGAAGAAGCTATAGAGCTCGTGAACTGGGTCCTAAGTCTTTGTATGGTGGACAGGCTTTCAATTGAAAAACAGCCTCTCAAAATAATAGTACTTTCTAGTTGGATTTTCCTCGGGTTTTCGCCTGCCATATCAGTTCTGTTATACTCAGACATTATTTTAAGTTTTGTAAACTTTAGTGTTTTTTATCCAAATACTAATTATCTGCAAATCCAATCTTCTGGGCCTGAGTAGCAGGCAGTTTAATTTGGGCATGCTTTTCATCCAGAACTTTGAATTCTGCCCCCTACCCTAGTGAAGTTAACAAAAATAGCCAATTAATTTGATTTGACAAACAGTAGTTATTCTGTTAAGAAAAGCATATGTAAATGTGCATGAATAATTAGCCTACATGTTGAAGTGTAGGTGATAGCCTGTGTTGGCTACAGCCTGTCAGGTCCAGACCGATGCTTCCGTGAAGGAGGCACCAGAAAATGGAGCCAGACTTTAAGGAGACTTTTAATTACATACAGTGCATTCGGAAAGTATTCAGATTCCTTCACTTTTTCCACATTTGTTCCATTACTCTTATTCTAAAATGGATGAAATGTTTCCCTTTATCTATCTACACACAATTCCCCATAATGACAAAGCGAAAACAGGTTTTTAGAAATGTTTGCAAATATATAAATCAAATTTATTTATATAGCCCTTTCTACATCAGCTGATATCTCAAAGTGCTGTACAGAAACCCAGCCTAAAACCCCAAACAGCAAGCAATGCAGGTGTAGAAGCAAATAAAAAAACTTGACTTGAAATTGAGTTCCGGTGCATCCTTTTTCCATTGATCATCCTTGAGATGTTTCTACAGCTTGATTGGAGTCCGCCTGTGGTAATTTCAATTGATTGGAGAGTCATGCGCCTGTTTATATAAGTTCCCAACGTTGACCGTGCATGTCAGAGGAATAACCAAGCCATGAGGTCGAAGGAATTGTCCGTAGAGCTCAGAGACAGGATTGTGTCAAGGCACAGATCTGAGGAAGGGTACCAAAAAATGTCTGCAGCATTGCAGGTCCCCAAGAACACAGTGGCCTCCATCATTCTTAAAAGGAAGAAGTTTGAAACCACTAAGGCTCGTTCTAGAACTGGCTGCCTGGCCAAACTGAGCAATCTGGGGAGAGAAGGGCCTTGGTCAGGGAGGTGACCAAGAACCCGATGGTCACTCTGGAGTTCCTCTGGAGTTCCTCTGGAGTTCCTCTGGAGTTCCTCTGGAGTTCCTCTGGAGTTCCTCTGGAGTTCCTCTGGTTGTCCTTCTGGAAGGTTCTCCCATTTCTGCAGCACTCCACCAATTAGGCCTTTATGGTAGTGGCCAGACGGAAGCCACTCCTCAGTAAAAGGCACACGAGTTGGAGTTTGTCAAAAGGCACCTAAAGACTCAGACCCAGAGAAACAAGAGTCTCTGGTCTGATGAAACCAAGATTGAACTGCATCAGCCTTTAAAAAAAAATATATATGTATATTTTGTTATGTACAGTGGTTGTATTAAATAGGGATCTATCACATCCCACAACTGTCCCAAGCTGATCAGTAGAACCTTTTTTTTTTTTTGTACTGTGCGGGATAGTAGATTGACACAGGCTAGCTTTTTGCTGTTCTTTACTCATCTTGTTAGTTGAGTCATGGGACAGTTTTTCTAACATCTTCAATATGCGTATCGTAAATCCAGAAGGACACGTGCCTTTGCATCCCTATTGTCTAGCTTCGCTTGTCGCCTGCTTTGGCTTCGCTTGTCGCCTGCTTTGGCTTCGCTTGTCGCCCGCTTTGGCTTCGCTTGTCGCCCGCTTTGGCTTCGCTTGTCGCCCGCTTTGGCTTCGCTTGTCGCCCGCTTTGGCTTCGCTTGTCGCCCGCTTTGGCTTCGCTTGTCGCCCGCTTTGGCTTCGCTTGTCGCCCGCTTTGGCTTCGCTTGTCGCCCGCTTTGGCTTCGCTTGTCGCCCGCGCCCGCTTTGGCTTCGCTTGTCGCCCGCTTTGGCTTTTCGCTTGTCGCCCGCTTTGGCTTCGCTTGTCGCCCGCTTTGGCTTCGCTTGTCGCCCGCTTTGGCTTCGCTTGTCGCCCGCTTTGGCTTCGCTTGTCGCCCGCGCTTTTGTCGCCCGCTTTGGCGCTTGTCGCCCGCTTTGGCTTCGCTTGTCGCCCGCTTTGGCTTCGCTTGTCGCCCGCTTTGGCTTCGCTTGTCGCCCGCTTTGGCTTCGCTTGTCGCCCGCTTCGGAGTTGCAATGCCTGTGAGAAGTATTAAGTACTCAATCACGTGACTGGCATTGGCTAATAAGTGAGATATCTAAGAGAGCCATGTGAGTGGTACTTCGGAGCACAGCGATTGGCAGTGGGGAGAAGAGAATTATAATTATTATATTCAGCCCTGGGGCATAACAGCCACTTTTTGATATTCTTTTGAGGGCATTACGGTGATGTCGGGGAAATTCGATACTCATGTAATACCCTGAACTTATCAATGTTATATTGAGCTGGGTGTATTGAAAATGAATGACAGTCATCCAACATACTGTAGTAGAAGGCCATGCTCATCAAAAAGTAAATTGTCCTCCCTAATCTTAAACAACACAGACCGCCACACCTGTATTTCTAGAAGAGGGAGATGTGACTCACCCCTGGTTAAATACACCAGGGCCTTGAAATGTTACAATACCTGTATTTCTAGGAGAGAGAGATGTGACTCACCCCGGTGTGTTTCATTCTATAGCTAGAGGACTCATGATATCTCCAGGAGTGATACGTATCTGTTGTTCAGTACTGGGTTTTTTTCTAGCTAGGGCCATTTACTTTAAGTGCTGCCTGTCTTCCCAGTAGCCTACTCTGTGTGTGAACTGTTGACTGCTCATGAATAGCAGATTGTTGACAAATGAATCAAGATCAAGGGGCAGGGCAATTTGTGACTTATTTTGGTAATCAGTGGCTGTATTGGAGGGGTGGTGGTTTCTTCTCCTCTACTTCAGTCTACCCTGGTTTCTCAGCGGTAGCTGTAAGCGCCAGACGTGTCAGTGGTGGTCTCATCTGCAAAGCTAAGATGGATCTGCCGAGTAGTTTGAGGAAGGAACGCGAGGAAGGCGCTACACCACTCGCTCACTTGACTATCTTAGCTAGTTATTTTCTGATCTCATTTTGCTCTTTTGCAGCTGTGTGTTTTCTATACCATTTCACTTCTCTCCCTGTCGGCTTTACAGACGCTCCCCACCCCTTGACTGTAAACCTTCTAATTTAGTGTACTCTGCACACAACCCATGTGGAATAAAGGGTCTCTGGCAGCGTTTGGAACTGCCGATCTGCGCTAAAGAACACAGAGTTCATCTCGGGCTACACTGCCCTTCGGTCCATTGACTTTTCTGGCCCTGATGGGAGACATGGATCACCCCAGAGAACACTGCTGCTCTCCATCTGACTGTTTTATCTCACAGTCCGAGAGCATCTGGTTGTTGCGGTGGTGGTACATGGCTACTCATTTCTCCCTCTCACCTGTCCATCTCCTCATTTGAATTCCATACTGCCACTGTAACTTGTCCACTCAAGATTAACATTGTTGTCTCACCCACCAGGTAAGCTTGACACCTTGATGAGCTAATTTCTTGACAACAGTTCCCCGCTCTTTTTACTTAGCGACTTCAACCTCCCGACGTCTGCCTTCGACTAATTTATTTTTGACCTCCCCCTTTCCCAATCACCTCCAAATCACAAGGCAGGCAATACGCTAGAGGTTGTTCGCCTACTAATCTCACTGCAACCCCCCTCCAGATATTTGATCCCTACTTTGTTTCCTTTTCAGTCTCCTTTTCCTCCAACTCTAACCACTCAACCCTACCCAGATGGTCATCCGCCGTCGCAATCTACTTTCTCCTCTTATGTCCTATCATCTCTCCCTTCTGCTAAATCCTAATTTCCTTCCTGTCTCCTCATTCTGCCTCTTCAACCCTACTCTCCTCCTTTTCCACATCCTATCACTCGCACTGTCCCCTTTCCTCCCAGCCAGCTCGGGACTGTGGCAGAATGACTCATTGCAAGCTTAAAGAACAGGACTGCAGGCAGCTGAGTGAAAACGGAGGGAAACAAAACTTTTTGTAAGCCGATCATCCTTTCACACCTTTCTACCTTTTCTTCCTCTGTATCAGCTTGTGAAACTACTTTCTATCAATCTAAATGTCAAGCTTCTGCATCTAACCCTAGGAAATTCTGTTCCACCTTCTCCCTCCCTCTGCGGACGACTTTGTCAACCACTTTTAAAAAGTTGATGACATCCGCTCTTCATTCACCCTGTTTGAATATTTTCTATTACCACCAAGATCTGCACTGGTCCCACTCTCACACAGAACTACTCTACACCTTGACCTCTTTCTCCCCTCGCTCTCCAGATTAATTATTGCGTCTAGTGAGGTCTGCAGCCCGACAACCTGCCCGCTCGATCCCCTCCTGCCTTCTCCAGACCATCTCAGGAGACCTTTTCCCATTCCTCATTAACTCATCCCTGACCACTGGCTGCATCCCCTCGCTCCCTTCCGGAAACCAACTCTACTCATCTGACGTCAAAAACTATAGACCTGTATCTCATTTTCTTTCCTGATTTAATCGTCATCGCTCTCAGAATGAGCTTCTTGACCTTAACCAGTCAGGCTTCAAGATGGGTCATTCAACACAGATGGCTCTTCTCTGTGTCACAGAGGCTCTCCGCACCAATGCTGACTCTCTCCTCTGTTCTCATCCTCCTAGATGGAGTCGCTTCCTTTGACACCGTGAACCATCAGATCCTCAGCTCCACTCTCTCAGGGCTGGTTGTCTCAGGCATTACACACTCTTGGATTGCATCCTACCTGACAGGCTGCTTCCATGTGGAGAGGATCTGTTTCTGCACCATGTACTCTCACTACTGGTGTTCCCCCAGGGCTCAGTTCTTGGCCATCTTCTCTCTATACACCAAGTTACTCGGTTCCATCATATCCTCACATGGTCTCTCCTATCATTGTTGTGCCGATGACAGTCAACCACTCCCACCCCACCCACCTAACTGACAGGCATTGCTGCGTGCCTGGCATATATCTCCGCTTGGATGTAGGCCAACCACAAGCTTAATCTCGACAAGACAGACCTGCTCTTGTTGTTCCTCGGCCATGAAATGCTTGCGTTCAGTCTGCATGCTCAATGCTGCACATGCAACAATGTTGGTGAAAACTATCCTGTTTTTGCTTAATATAAATCCACTAATTACACTTAATTTTTTATTTTTACATCTGCTATTTTTTATTTTCTTAGCAAGTTGGGCCTAAATCTTGTTAGCCAGCTAACTAGCGATTAGCATTAGAAGCTATCTACCTAATAAAGGTACTGAGTCAGAGCAAAAGTAATTAGCTATAATACCAGTGATGGTGTAGACTTAAATCAGCAAATCAGTTAGTGTTGCACAATCTTCTAAATCTGAAGAATACGCAAAGAATGAATATCTTAGCTACATGAAGTAGCTAAGAGAACATTCAATGTAGCCAAAGATTATAGGGTCCAAACTATTTTCTAAATTGTAGAATGTTAGTGAAGACATCAAAACTATGAAATATTGCATGGAATCATGTAGTAACCACAAAAGTGTTAAACAAATCAAAATATTTGCGATTCTTCAAAGTAGCCACCCTTTGCCTTGACAGCTTTGCGCACTCTTGGCATTCTCTCAACCAGCTTCAGGAGGTAGTCACCTGGAATGCATATTAATTAACAGGTGTGCCTTAAGTTAATTTGTTGAATCTTGAATTTGTTCTTTCCTTAACGCGTTTGAGCCAATCAGTTGTTGTGACATGGTAGTGGTGGTATACAGAAGAGCCCTATTTGGTAAAAGACCAAGTCCATATTATGGCAAGAACAGCTCAAATAAGTAAAGGGAAATTAAAGTACATCAGTACTTTAAGACATGGTCAGTCAAACTGGAAAATTTCAAGAACTTTGAACATTTCTACAGGTGCAGTCGCAAAAACCAAGTTTTATGATGAAACTGGCTCTCATGAGGACCACCAGAGTTACCAGAGGACCACCAGACCCAGAGTTACCTCTGCTGCAGAGGATACGTTCATTCAGTTACCAGACTCAGAAATTGTAGCCCAAATAAATGCTTGAGTTCAAGTAACAGACAAATCTCAACATCAACTGTTCAGTGGAGACTGCGTGAATCAGGCCTTCATGGTCAAATTTCTGCAAAGAAACCACTACTAAAGGACACCAATAAGAAGACTTGCTTGGGCCAAGAAACATGAGCAATGGACTGGTGGAAATCTGTCCTCCAACTGCTGTCTTTGTGAGACGCGGAGTAGGTGAACGGATGATCTCTGCATGTGTGGTTCCTACTGCAGCATGAAGGTGGTGTTGGGGGTGCTTTGTTGGTGACCCTGTCAGTGATTTATTTAGAATTGAAGGCACACTTAACCATCATGGCTACCACAGCATTCTGCAGCGATACGCCATCACATCTGGTTTGCGCTTAGCAGGGCTATCATCTTTTTTCCCAACAGGACAATGACCCAAAACACACTTTCAGGCTGTGGAAGGGCTATTTGACCAAAGAGTGATTGTGTGCTGCATCAGATGACTTGGCCTCCACAATCACCCGACCTCAACCTTATTGAGATGGTTTTGGATGAGTGAAGGAAAAGCCAAGTGAAGGAGAAGCAACCAACAAGTGCTTGTGTGAACTCCTTCAAGACTGTTGGAAAAGCATTCCAGGTGAAGCTGATTGAGAGAATGCAGAGTGTGCAAAGCAGTCAAGGCAAAGGGTGTTTACTTTGAAGAATCTCAAAGATAAAAAATATTTCGATTTAACACTTTTTTGTTTTGGTTACTACATTATTCCATGTGTTATTTCATAGTTTTGACGTCTTCACTATTATTCTACAATGTAGAAAATAGTAATAAAATAAAGTCCAAACTTGATTGGTACTGTTTATACGGACACTGGTGCAAAACATATGGGGTTAAATGTATGTCAAAATAAACTAATGTTTCCTGATCTTTCAGATTTAGGACAGACACTTCAGAACAAACTTCCTTTTTGGGAGGGGGTTTTATCAGTTCCATGGCAGGGACTCTGTGTATCTGGGCTTCTGTAGAGGGCATTGGTGTGGTTGCCACAGGTTTTTTTTTCTTCTATTTGCATGTAAAATAATCAGAATAAATAATAACATCCCCCAAACCACTAATTCCTATGATTAATGGTGTTAAATAACACTGAATCAATCCAATTTATTTATGAATTCCTTCTTACATCAGCTGATATAAAAGTGCTGTAAAAAACCCAGTCTAAAACCCCAAACAGCAAGCAATAAAGGTGTAGAAGCACACTGGCTAGGAAAAACTCCCTAGAAAGGCCAAAGCCTGGTTCCTCTAGGTTTCTTCCTAGGTTATGTGGGGTGGCCAGTCCTCTTATGGCTGTGCTGGGTGGAGATTATAACAGAACATGGCCAAGATGTTCAAATGTTCATAGATGACGAGCAGGGTCAAATAATAATAATCATCATAGTGGTTGTCGAGGGTGCAACCGGTCAGCATCTCAAGAGTAAATGTCGGTTGGCTTTTCATAGCCGATCATTCAGAGACACTCTACCGCTCCTGCTGTCTCTAGAGAGTTGAAAACAGGTGTGGTGAACAGGTCAGGGTTTCAAAGCCAAGGCAGAACAGTTTGAAACAGAACCAGCAGTATGACCAGGTGGACTGGGGACAGCAATTAGTCATCAGGCCAGGTAGTCCTGAGGTGTGGTCTTAGGGTTCATGTCCTCCAAGAGAGAGCGAGACAGAGCGAGCATACTTAAATTTACACAGGACACCGGATAAGACAGGAGAAATACTCCAGATATAACCGACTGACCCTAGTCCCTCGACACAAACTACTGCAGCATAAATACTGGAGGCTGAGACCGGAGGGGTCGGGAGACACTGTGGCCCTGTCCGACGGTACCCACGGACAGGGCCAAACAGGCAGTATATAACTCCACCCACTTTGCCAAAGTACAACCCCTTGAGGGATATCTTCAACCACCAACTTACTATCCTGAGACATGGCTGAGTATAGCCCACGAAGATCTCCTCCCCCACGGCACAACCCAAGGGGGGGCGCCAACCCGGACAGGAAGATCACGTCAGTGACTCAACCCACAAGTGACGCACCCCTCCTAGGGATGGCATGGAAGAGCACCAATAAGCCAGTGACTCAGCCCTTGGAATAGGGTTAGAGGCAGAGAATCTCAGTGGCGAGAGGGGAACCGGCCAGGCAGAGACCGCAAGGGTGGTTCGTTGCTCCAGTTTCTTTCCATTCACCTTCACACCCCTGGGCCAGACTCAATCATAGGATCTACTGAAGAGATGAGTCTTCAATAAAGACTTAAATTGTTATGGCTGCTATCCCACTTACGGGATAAGTGTCATCAACAACCGCTAAATAGCATAGCGTTACATTCAATAAATATTACTAAAAATATTTATATTCATGAAATCACAAGTGCAACATAGGAGAACACAGCTTAGCCTTTTGTTAATCCACCTGTCGTGTCAGATTTTGAAATTATGCTTTACGGCGAAAGCAATCCAAGCTTTTTTGTAGGTTTATCGATCGCTCAACAAAACATTAAGTACACTTAGCATCAAGTAGCTCGGTCACAAATCAGAAAAGCAATCAAATTAATCGTTTACCTTTGATCTTCGGTTGTTTTCACTCACGAGACTCCCAGTTACACAACAAATGTTCCTTTTGTTTCATAAAGATTATTTTTATATCCAATGTACCTCAGTTTGTTTGGAATGTTATGTTCAGAAATCCACATGAAAGAGCGGTCACGACAATGCAGACAAATTCCAAATAGTTTCCATAATGTCCACAAACATGTCCAACTATTTTTTAATCAATCCTCAGGTTGTTTTTAAAATATATAATTGATAATATATCGACTGCAAATGTCTTCAACAGTAGGAGAGGGAAAAGCCATACCTATCCAAACTCTGTTGTGTGAGCAAAACTCATGTGACCACTTGACACGATGTTCTTTGTGGCTCATTTTTCAAAATAAAAGCCTAAAACTGTCTGAAGACTGACACCTTGAGGAAGCGATAGGAAAAGGAATCTGATTAATATCCCTTTAAATCCAGCAAAGGGAGGCTATGGAACATGGAGTTTTCAAAATAGAAGCCACTTCCTGTTTTGATTTTCCTCAGGGTTTCGCCTGCAATATCAGTTCTGTTATACTCGCAGACAATATTTTGACAGTTTTGGAAACTTTAGTGTTTTCTATCCAATACTAATAATAATATGCATATATTAGCAACTGACACTGAGGAGCTGGCCGTTTACAATGGGCACCTTTTCATCCAAGCTACTCAATACTGCCCCTGCAGCCATAAAAAGTTAAGGGTCGAGACAGAGTCTGCGTCTCTCACATGGATAGGCAGACCATTCCATAAAAATTTAGCTATATAGGAGAAAGCCCTGCCTCCAGCTGTTTGCTTAGAAATTCTAGGGACAGTAAGGGGCCTGCGTCTTGTGACCGTAGCGTACGTGTAGGTATGTACCGCAGGACCAAATTGGAAAGATGGGTAGGAGCAAGCCGATGTAATGCTTTGTAGGTTAGCAGTAAAACCTTGAAATCAGCCCTTGCCTTGACAGGAAGCCAGTGTAGAGGCTAGCACTGGAGTAATATGATCCAATTTTGGGGTTCTAGTCAAGATTCTAGCAGCTGTGTTTAGTACTAACTGAAGATTATTTAGTGGTTTATCCTGGTAGCTGGAAAGTAGAGAATTGCATTAGTCTGACCTAGAAGTGACAAAAGAAAGCATGGGTGCATTTTTCTGCAGCATTTTTTGACATTTCTGATTTTTGCTGTTACGTAGATGGAAAAAAGTGGTCCTTGATACAGTCTTGATTTGTTCGTCAAAAGAGCGATCAGGGTCCAGAGTAACGCAGAGGTCCTTCAGTTTTATTTGAGACGACTGTACAACCATCAAGATTCATTGTCAGATTCAGCAGATATGCTTGTTTCTTGGGAACTAATACAAGCATCTGTTTTGTCTTAGTTTAAAAGTAGAACATTTGCAGCCTTCCTCTTCCTTATGTCTGAAACACAGGCTTCCAGGGAGGGAAATTTTGGAGCTTCACCATGTTTCATCGAAATATACAGCTGTGTGTCATCTGCATAGCAGTGCAAGTTAACATTATGTTTTCGAATGACATCCCCAAGGGGTAAAATATATAATGAAAACAAAAGTGGTCCTAAACCGGGAACCTCGAGGAACACTGAAATTTACAGTTGATTTGTCAGAGGACAAACCATTCAGAGACAAGCTGATATCTTTCTGACAGATAAGATCTAAACCAGGCCATATCTTATCTTTGTAGACCAATTTGGGTTTCCAATCTCTCCAAAAGAATGTGGTGATCGATGGTATCACTAAGGTCTAGGAGCACGAGGACAGATGCAGAGCCTCGGTCTGATGCCATTAAAAGGTCATTTACCACATTCACAAGTGCAGTCTCAGTGCTATGATGGGGTCTAAAACCAGACTGAAGCATTTCGTATACATTGTCTTCAGAAAGGCAGTGAGTTGCTGCGCAACAGCCTTTTCTAACATTTTTGAGAGTAATGGGGGATTCAATATAGGCCAATAGTTTTTATATTTTCTGGGTCAAGGTTTGGCTTTTTCAAGAGCGGCTTTATTACTGCCACTTTTAGTGTATAGGGAGCCGTTTGTGTTCAACATAGGAGGGCCAAGCACAGGAAGCAGCTCTTTCAGTAGTTTAGTCGGAATAAGGTCCAGTATGCAGCTTGAAGGTTTAGAGGCAATGATTATTTTCATCGTTGTGTCAAGAGATATAGTACTAAAACACTTGAGTGTCTCTCTTGATCCTAGGTCCTGGCAGAGTTGTGCAGACTCAGGACAACTGAGCTTTGGAGGAATACGCAGATTTAAAGAGGAGTCCGTAATTTGCTTTCTGATTATCTTTTCGTCAAAGTAGTACATTTATTTATCACTGCTGAAGTGAAAGCATCCTCTCTTGGGGAATGATGCTTTTTAGTAGCTTTGCGACAGTATCAAAAATACATTTTGGATTGTTCTTATTTTCCTCAATTAAGTTGGAAAAATAAGATGATCGAGCAGCAGTGAGGGCTCTTCGATAGTACCGTGCAGTATCTTTCCAATCTAGTCGGAAGACTTCTAGTTTGGTGAAATATTTTATTATAGCAAAGTTGGTAGCAACATTAAAAATCTGTTGCAGCTCAAGTCGACTACGAAACCCGCAATGCTTTCTCTGGGCTGACTGGCTAGGTAACGTAGCTACACACAATACCATGGTTAACATCAGCATGTGAATTAGCTAGCTAGACAAACTGCACTAGTAATTTAGGAGTCATCTCAAAGTTCAACTTTCAGTTTGTGTCTGCCCAGAGCTTCATGTGTATATACAGTCATTGGCCCAGAGCCAGTGCAGAGTATGTTGCTATGGCAACTACATCCCTTTTCCCACGTTTCCCATACACACAGGGCTCATTGAGACATGGTATTTGGAAGGAGAAACTGAGTTGAATAATTGGGCACATCTCAACAAAATGTATTTTGTCAGGTCGTAAACAGGTGGATGTGTTCTAGACAGTGCCCATACCATCTAAGTTATTGGCTAATAGGGCGATCTGAAGTGAAGATAATTGTTTTAAACGTTATGAAATGTAATATTGGATACAACACTATGCCCAGTGATGAGAATATGGTTATGGCACATTCCTATACAATTTCCTGATTTTTCAGACTGATCACTTAGCGGCAGGTAGCCTAGTGGGTAGAGCGTTGGACTAGTAACCGAAAGGTTGCAAGATCGATACCCCGAGCTGACAAGGTTCAAATCTGTCGGCACTTAACCCACTGTTCCTAGGCCGTCAATTGAAAATAAGAATTTGTTTTCTTAATGCCTAGTTAAATAAAAAAAATATCATGGTCATTTTTATTTCACCCACTGATAGGCTTTCACCAAATTGACAAGTTTCATGATTTTTATTTCTGTGGGTGGTTTGTCCCTTTAAATCATTTTATGTTTATTGAATAGAGAGGTGGAGGTGGCGTGGGCTGGATTCAAACCCACGCTGCAGCGGTACATTGTGTACCAGAGGCTACTGCCTAGACCTCTACACCATCCTAAGCCACGTTGTTCCATGCAGAATGTCTTACATGTTTACAGCCATGTGTATCCCCTAGAAGAGGTTGATATTAGAATGTCTAATGAGTCTCTCTCTCTCTGTACAGGGCAGTAAACTATGGATCATTATGGAGTACCTTGGTGGTGGCTCAGCTCTGGACCTGGTAAGAGATACAATATGTCAACATGAACAATGTCTGTTGGTGGATTTGTCTACTGGGTGTGTTCACTGTGTTTTGTGTGTAGCTGCGAGCAGGGCCCTTTGATGAGTTCCAGATTGCCACCATGCTGAAGGAGATCTTGAAGGGCCTGGACTACCTCCACTCCGAGAGGAAGATCCACAGAGATATCAAAGGTGCGTGTCGTCACGTCCAGCATGTAGGATATCTCGGACAGAGGCGAGCTGCAGTAGTACAGGGTTAAAGCTGCCATGTCCGTTTTCCATATTTAAACATCAGACATTACTTAACCTGTCTAGGACTGTCGCTTGTGGAACCCCCCGCAACAGCCAGTGAAAGTGCAGGGCGCCAAATTCAAAACAAAAATCTCATAATTAAAATTCCTCAAGCATACAAGCATTTTACACCATTTTAAAGATAAAATTCTCGTTAATCCAGCCAAAGTGTCTAATTTCAAAAAGGATTTACAGCGAAACCACCACAAATGTCCATCAGTTATGTCCAAATATCTTCTTTTGTTAGGGCGTTTGGTATACAAATCCAAAAGCACGTTCAGGTCGCGCCGAACGAGAAGTTCCTTTACAGCCTGTAGAAACATGCCAAACTAAGTATGGAATAAATCTTTAGGATGTTTTTAACATAACTTCATTAATGTTCCAACCGGACAATTCCTTCGTCTGTACAAATGAAGTGGAACGTAGCTACCTTTCACGTGAGCGCGCCAGACCGAGGCTGTGGCTCTCTGCCAGACCACTCACTCAAAGAGCTTTTATGAACCCCTCGTTTAGAGTAGAATCCTCAAAGGTTCTAAATACTGTTGAAAACCAGTGGAAGCCTTGAAGTGAAACATAACTAATATCACCCTGTATCTTCAATGGGGGCTGAGTTGAAAAACTACAAACCTTAGATTTCCCACTTCCTGGTTGGATTTTTTTCCCAGGTTTTCGCCTGCTATATGAGATCTGTTATACTCAGACATCATTCAAACAGTTTTAGAAACTTCAGTGTTTTCTATTCAATACTAACAATAATATGCATATATTAGCATCTGGGACAGAGTAGGAGGCAGTTCACTCTGGGCACGCTATTCATCCAAAAGTGAAAAAGCTGCCCCCTAGCCCCAACAGGTTTAAAACAATTAACATGTCCCCCCCGCCCTTCCATCAGACATCATTGCACAATACAACAGCAGAATGTCCAAATAGTTTTTTTTACCACGATTCAGAATCGAACTGCCCAGTTCAAAAACCCATAAGATGCACCTGTGGTGACCAGTGGTGCAGTTTCACCTAATCCTGGATCTCAGCTTTAATATATCAGGTTCTCTCACCTTTTGTGTGTTGTGTATTAATGTCAGTAATTTCTGTTGACATCATGACTCTTTGCTTTGGTAGCGGCCAACGTTCTTCTGTCAGAGTGTGGAGAGGTGAAACTGGCAGACTTTGGCGTGGCGGGCCAGCTGACAGACACCCAGATCAAGCGGGAGACATTTGTGGGAACACCCTTCTGGATGGCCCCCGAGGTCATCCAACAGTCTGCCTACGACCACAAGGTTACCAGCTTTCTGTTCTCTCTTTAGTTTCTTCCTAAATGGTGTCCTACAGATATAAGTGATTCATACAGACATCGACTTGTAGATATAACGCAGATGTAAGCTCATAAAGGAATGATAATGCACTAAGCTAACTATTGGTTATACTATTAGGGGAAATAGATTGGGGTCATCGTGAGGGGCTGGAACTGTTTATCCAGGGGACTAGAGAAGAATGGGCTTGTGTTTAGTGGAAGACACTTAAATTGAACTCTTTACTTTTCTACAACATAATGATGTTGCCCAAATACTGCAATCTTACTCCCACATAATGACTACCTAACACACACTCTCCTCCAGGCTGATATCTGGTCTCTGGGCATCACTGCTATTGAGCTGGCCAAGGGTGAGCCTCCCAACTCAGACATGCACCCTATGCGGGTCCTCTTCCTCATACCAAAGAACACCCCACCCACACTCAGCGGAGATTTCTCCAAGACCTTCAAAGACTTTATAGACTCCTGCCTCAACAAAGACCCTTCATTTGTAAGTAAAATGCCCCAGCTCCCGCCCCATTTTGCGTTGAGTTGTTGTTCTTGGTAAGCCTGCCTTTAATTGTGGTCTGATTATCCCTCTGTATAGAGGCCAACAGCTAAGGAGCTTCTGAAGCACAAGTTCATAGTGAAGAATGCCAAGAGGACGTCCTACCTCACTGAGCTGATAGACCGGTTGAAACGCTGGAAGGCCGAGGGACACAGTGATGGAGACTCCAGCTCTGATGACTCTGACTCGTGAGTAGAGAAGGCTCTAAACAATGTATCACTAACTGACAGTTGGTAGAAATGTGATCGAAGACCCTGTCTGAACTAGAATAAAATTCAACCTGTAGATGATCCTTCCTGCTGTCTGTCTGTGTGTGTCTCTGTCGGTATGTTTCCAGGGAGTCCAGTAACAAGGAGAACAACTCCTCCCAGCCAGGCTGGTCCTTTACTACAGTTCGCAAGAAGAAAGACCCTAAGAAGGTTTCCAATGGAACGGTGAGTTTGCCTCTGTGGGAGGAGTATGAGGAGAATGTTGTGTGTCTATAATGTTTACCTCTGCTCACCATTTGATGACAGGACCAAGACCTCCTGAAGAAATCTACCAGCTTGACCACGCTGATTGCCCCAGTATTCACTGAGGTAGGGAAGGGTGAACTCTACATCCACACTCTTTTGTAAGTTGTAACGATGAGTAAATCCTCTATTGTTGTCTGTTTCCACCCCTCCTAGTTGAAGCTGCAGCGCAGGGATGGAGAGATGAAGGGAGTGATGGAGGACTTGGAGAAAAGCATCCACCTGGCTGAGGACATCTGCCCCGGAGTCACAGACAAGATGGTCAACCGCATCGTCGACAAGTTCCAGAGGTGAGTTAGGGGACGGGGGGCCTGTTTAGGGGACGGGGGGGCTGTTTAGGGGATGGCCATTGTAGAATAGTGCCATAGACTAGGAGTGGTTGGAAGCTGTGGAGATGACATGTTATAACTTGGAGCAGTTGGCCTTCAACTGTGTTCTTCCTGTGGACTTTCCCATCAGATTGTCTGTCAGTTAGTGGCATGTGGAGGGCAGGTTTAGACGCTTGATGAGGACCACGCCTCCAGAGTGCATCATCAGCCTCTATGCCTTTTCCCATCATCCCCCATTCCTTTTCCCATCATCCCCCATGCCTCTCCTCTGATCAGCTCCCCCAGGACCAATGGATGCAGGGAAAGAGGGAGGACTCCTGCTGTGCACACTCACTGATCTTATAACCAAAAGGATATTTTTTAAATGTATATTTGTTGAAATATGTTTTGTTATTCTATTTTATTTAATCCCTTTAAAAGTAGGCTCAAGCTAGTGCCCAAAGCAGAGCCTGTTACTGTTATGGTAGTCAATAGTATTTTAGTTTTGTAATATTTTCAGTCTGAGACAACAACTAAAAACTCTAAGGTTGCAACATCAATCTTCTGCTGAGTATAAGACATAGCTACTTAAAGATATTTCAATTTTTGAATTAATTTTTTTACTGCTACTAAAAATGTTTAAGTAGCTATATTTTAGATGTTCAGTGTACTGCACTTGTTTCTGATGTCTAGCTTACCATCTTCATGTCACTTGTAGCATTTAGAAACCTGCTGTTTGGAGAACTGCATATCTAGTCAAACCACAGGAGTTCAGTACCTCTCTGCTGAGGGCAAGCCATGGTTGAGGAAAGACTCATACCAGTGAATGTCCATAGAAACAAAACTTCTGTTTGTGACCATTTGGAAACGGGTCACTTGTTTGGGCATTGGGGAAAGATTGTATAGGAAATGGGTGGAGGACTTTGCTGCGCAAAAATGTATCACACCCTCTCATTCCAAAAGATACAAATCATATCTATCTTATGGGATCTTAGCTCTGTAAGGGGCAATCCTATTGGAACCTTCGGAGATCTGCTTCTGAAGGAAATATGCACTGCACACACTTTGAAGGGGGTGGAGCTTTTTCTAAATATACTTGCTAGTTATTTCCCTGTTTCAGACTAGATCTCAAGGGAGACGGGGTACTTTTCTGTCTTAAAGACAATATACTCTCCCTCTACCAAAAAAATACTTGAGTGCTCAAGTAAAATGGCAATGTCGGTATTGTGGACGTGTAATGTTTGAAACATTGGTATGAGTCCTTGAGTACTCTCTCTACTGGGGAGTCGTGTATCTTTGAACAAATCCCAAATAAAGACTTTATTGTGAATTTTATCAGCCAAGCTCAAATGCATACAAAAGGGTGCCATCTTTGGTGTGGTGATGACACTGCCCCTTTTAGAGGAAGTATGCCAACTTAACATCCAACAGTGCCTAAAACTTAAGACTTGCAGTGATATTCTCTATTTAAACTTAAGAATTGCAGTGATATTCTCTATTTAATTGTGGTCATGTATCATCAAATGCATTAAATGGTAATAATACATTTTGCCAGAGTGTTTCAAGTTTTTAAAAGCAATAAGGTATTTGATCATTGCATATTTTTATATTTCCTCAAATGACATTCAGATGGCAAAACTACAATTTATTTTGTTTTGTTTATATTTCTGTATCTGAACTTTATAATGGAAACCGTGTTGACTTAGCTTTACAGGAAGCTGTCAAATGTACATATTGGATAGTCTTTGCTTCAATCGTTATTCATTTTGGTTTGGTCTTGAAAAATAAATATTTAAATTATGAATTCCTGTGTTTTATTGATGTAATACCCTTGTTAAAACCAAGTATTAATTGTATTTGTTATAATTGGTTTTAGATTTAAAAGGTGATTGAATTGCTTCTGAAATGTAATGCATTTCTTTTGAATAAATATTTCTTTAATGTACATGTGAATAGGTTGGTTTAAGTTTTGACCAATAAGGTAGTTTGTTAACCAGGTCAACTCTCCCATTGGCCCCAGCATAACAGGAGGCCTGGGAAAGAGAAGTTGAAGAAAGATGGAGACATCAATCTTGGTGGAAAAACTATGAAAATAGAACAAAACCCATATCTACTGAGTTTCTAAGGGAAATACTGATTTTATTGTATAGGAGTGTATTATTTTGTTAGACTTCTCTGACTCTTCTGTATACATCAATGGTGTCGCTCTTGATGCTGGTGATTCTCTGATCCACCTCTATGCAGACGACACCATTCTGTATACTTCTGGCCCTTTGGACACTGTTAACAACCCTCCAGACAAGAGTCAATGCCATTACAACTCTCCTTCTGTGGCCTCCAACTGCTCTTAAATACGGGTAAAACCAAATGCATGCTCTTCAACCGATCGCTGCCTGCACCTGCCCGCCTGTCCAGCATCACTACTCTGGACGGTTCTGACTTAATATGTGGACAACTACAAATACCTAGGTGTCTGGTTAGACTGTAAACTCTCCTTCCAGACTCACATCAAACATCTCCAATCCAAAGTTAAATCTGGAATTGGCTTCCTATTTCGCAACAAAGCATCCTTCACTCATGCTGCCGAACACCCTTGGAAAACTGACCATCCTACCGATCCTCCACTTCGGTGATGTCATTTACAAAATAGTCTCAAATACCCTACTCAATAAATTGATGCAGTCTATCAGTGCCATCCGTTTTGTCACAAGCCCTATATACTACCCACCACTGCGACCTCTATGCTCTTGTTGGCTGGCCCCCGCTTCATGTCCATTGCCAAACCCACTGGTTCCAGGTCAGCTACAAGACCCTGCTAGGTAAAGTCCCCCCTTATCTCAGCTCGCTGGTCACCATAGCAGCCAGCACCCACCTGTAGCACGCGCTCCAGTAGGTATATCTCTGGTCACCCCCAAAACCAATTCTTTGGCCGCCTCTCCTTCCAGTTCTCTGCCGTCAATGGCTGGAACGAACTACAAAAATCTCAAACTAGAAACATTTACCTCCCTCACTAGCTTTCAGCACCAGCTATCAGAGCAGATTACTGCACTTGTACATATCCCATCTATAATTTAGCCCAAACAACTACCGCTTCCCCTACTGTATTTATTTATTTTGCTCCTTTGCACCCCATTATTTCTACTTCGCACATTCTTCCACTGCAAATCTACCATTCCAGGGTTTTAATTGCTATATTGTATTTACTTCGCCACCATGGCCTTTATTTTGCCTTTACCTCCCTTATCTCACCTCATTTGCTCACATATGTAGACTTATTTTTCTACTGTATTATTGACTATGTTTTTTACTCCATGTGTAACAATGTTGTGTCGAACTGCTTTGCTTTATTTTGGCCTGGTCGCAGTTGTAAATGAGAACTTGTTCTCAACTTGCCTACCTGGTTAAATAAAGGTGAAATAAATAAATAGAGACTGAAGCTACCGTCTCACATCGTGGAGGTGTTTGACAGCTCGAGGTTAGCCTAGCATCGCTGGAGACTTGGACTGTGGAAGATTAACGACTTTGTTTCCATTGGATATCTGTTGCTGCTAAGGAGTACTGTCTGCCTTGATAGCTGTGGACACCTGCACGGAACTGCTTTACTTCGCCGAGGAAATATCTACAAGTAATATAACCACAACGGTGGGGTGCTTGTCGTTTTTATTTTTAGCTCCAACTTGCGCCAACGGGTAAGCAAGCTTGCCAGTAATTTGGACGTGGGTTGTGAGATCATTGGTGTTTCTTATTTGTATTTATTTTGATGTGGTACATGTACTATGTTTGTTTACAATAGGGATTCTTATTGGACATGTCCTCCCCTAATATCCCATGCTGTTGCATCAGCGTCTTTGACATTCAACAGCTAGGGCGGACAAGTCTAGTATTCACGTTTGTATCTGTAGTCAGTACACTTTATCTGTGCAGCTAAATAATTCACAAAAATAAGTCCTTGTTTCTTCCACAATCCTTGCAGTTTTTGGAACCAACGTCAGAATGCAGAAACTCCATCAGGAATTATTCCAACAATTTAATTCCCTAAAAGACTGTCAGTGAAGTTAGACCTGTACAGTAGCCCATAGGGATACAACAAATTGGCTAGGGTTACCAAGGGGGTTGTTCCAGTTAGATACTGATGCTCTGATTGGCTCATGGCCGCTTTGTAGATGCAATGCCTTCAGGGTCACTTCCCCTAGGAGGAGGATGAGGAGTCTTCCTCATCCAGCTGCAGACTACCAGGTGAAATACACATCTGAGCCAAGGCGCCGGAGCGCACCAGATTCCCCAGGCCTGGACAGTAGTATGGAAACAATGTTAGTTACCGAGGCGGAACTCTCCACTCTCTGTCCTGCTCACTGCCCCCAGCGCACATAAGGAGGTGGGCTACTCATCCATGGAGGACCAGGGAAAAGGGAGGTGTGTGCAGGCGCGCATTGTGATAGGTGGGGTTAGTGACCTAAAGGGTGGAGGACCTTCATATCAGACTGGCTCCAGGGGCGCATGGGCAAGCCTGTCTTGTTGCTAGAGTCATCACTGAAGTGGGCTGCCATCTCTTCTCTGTCAAACTCCCTCCGACCAGACAGAGTGGCAGCATACAGCCCCGGAGCAATGGCCAGGCCTGGAAGCAGCGGAGGCCCGTTGTAGCAATGGCGCCGGTGCCTCAGACAGGGAGTCGATGAGGACGGGTTGGAGAAACTGGAAGAGTGGATGAAGTCGTCCAGGAGGGTGACATGGAGAGCGGGCCGGGCGGCATAGCAAGACAGAGGGAGTGGGGCTGGAGAGTGGTCCAAGGAGAAAGAGAAGCAGCCGGACATGTCGGCCTGGTCAGAGGGCCTTGACTGGGTGCACCTCCAGGCAGGGGTAAAGCAGAACCAGCTGTTGTGTGTTGGCTATAAGTTGGCCCCTCAGCCACATTGCTGCTGCGGATGAAGCTCTGTCTGGGCCGGAGTTATATATATATTTTAACTAGGCATGTCAGTTAAGAACTAATTCTTATTTACAATGACGGCCTACCAAAAGGCAAAAGGCCTCCTGCGGGGATGGGGGCTGGAATTAAAAATAAATTAAATTAAAATATAGGACAAAACACATCACGACAGGAGACACAACACAACACTACATAAAGAGAGACCTCTTGGGCACAGACAGCACAAAGGGCAAGAAGGTAGAGACAACAATATATCCTGCAAAGCAGCCACAACTGTAAGTAGAGAGTCCATGATTGAATCTTTGAATAAAGAGATTGAGATAGAACTGTCCAGTTTGAGTGTTTGTTGCAGCTCGTTCCAGTCGCTCGCTGCAGCGAACTGAAAAGACAAGCGACCCAGGGATGTGTTTGCTTTGGGGACCTTGAACAGAATGTGACTGGCAGAACGGGTGGAGGATGAGGGCTGCAGTAGATATCTCAGATAGGGAGGAGTGAGGCCTTAGAGGGTTTTATAAATAAGCATCAACTAATTGGTCTTGTGACGGGTATACAGAGATGACCAGTTTACAGAAGAGTATAGAATGCAGTGATGTGTCCTATAAGGAGCATTAATGGCAAATCTGATGGCCGAATGGTAACGATCATCTAGCCGCTCGAGAGCACCCTTACCTGTTGATCTATAAATTATGTCTCCGTTATCTAGCATGGGTAGGATGGTCATCTGAATCAGGGTTAGTTTGGCAGCAGGGGTGAAAGAGGAGCGATTACGATAGAGGAAACCAAGTCTTGATTTAACTTTAGCCTGTAGCTTTGATATGTGCTGAGTGAAGGACAGTGTACCATCTAGCCACACTCCCAAGTACTTGTATGAGGTGACTACCTCAAGCTCTAAACCCTCAGAGGTAGTAATCACAGCTGTTGGAGAGGGGCATTCTTCTTACCAAACCACATGACCTTTGTTTTGGAGGTGTTCAGAACAAGGTTAAGGGCAGAGAAAGCTTGTTGGACACTAAGAAAGCTTTGTTGTAGAGCCTTTAACACAAAATCCAGGGAGGGGCCAGCTGAGTGTAAGGATGTATCATCTAAGAGAGCTTTCATCTGAGAGAGCTTCCTACTGCCACAGCTATGTTGTTGATGAAAATTGAGACAGGCAGTGGCTGAGACAGCAGATGTTCTGCTTTTATCCTGCACTTTGAGAGGTGTAGTTAGCAAACCAGGCCAAAGACCCCTCAGATACACCAATACTCTTTATACCGGCCCACAAGAATGGAATGGTCTACCGTATCAAAAGCTTTGGCCAAGTCAATAAAAATAGCAGGACAACATTGCTTCGATCAAGGGCAATGGTGACATCATTGAAGACCTTTAAGGTTGCAGTGACACATCCATAACCTGAGCGGAAACCAGAGAGAATATTATAGACATCAAGAAAGCCAGTCAGTTGATTATTTACAAGTTTTACAAACACGTTGGATGAACAGGGCAGAAATACCCCTATAACAGTTAGGATTGGCTTGATCTCCCCCTTAAATAAAGGATGAACCGTGGCTGCTTTCCAAGCAATGGGAACCTCCCCAGATAGAAGAGACAGGTTAAAAAGGTTGGAGATAGGCTTGGCGATGATTTGGGCAGCAACCTTAAAAGATAAAGGGTCTAAACCATCTGACCCAGATGGTTTTTTGGGGTCAAGTTTCAGGAGCTCCTTTAGCACCTCGGACTTAGTGACTGCCTGCAGGGAGAAACCTTGTAGCTGGGCA
The DNA here is from genome assembly GCF_021184085.1 of Oncorhynchus gorbuscha. Taxonomy (NCBI): domain Eukaryota; kingdom Metazoa; phylum Chordata; class Actinopteri; order Salmoniformes; family Salmonidae; genus Oncorhynchus; species Oncorhynchus gorbuscha. The sequence goes on along the minus strand of NC_060192.1, from coordinate 31,181,932 downwards.
GGGGAAAAAAGGGAGGAGCATCTGGGCTAGTTGCATTAGAAGGGGTGGGAGATGAGGAAATGTTGGACGGGCAAGTTAGCATGGCTGAGTCAAATAGGAATCCTGACTTAATGAAATAGTGATTAAAAAGCTCAGCCATGTGCTTCTTGTCAGTAACAACCACATTATCAACTTTAAGTGACATGGGCAGCTGGGAGGAGGAGGGTTTATTCTCCAGGTCTTTAACCGTTTTCCAGAACAGAGAGAGAACTGCTCCTTAAAGTAACTAACTTTGGCCTTCCGGATAGCCTGAGTGCACTTATTTCTTATTTGCCTGAACGAAAGCCAGTCATCCTGAGTATGTGTGTGCCGAGCCTTTCGCCAAATGCTATTCTTGAGGTGGAGTAACTCTGCAAGATCACGGTTGAACCAGGGGCTGAACCTGTTTTTAATTATAATTTTCTTCATGGGAGCGTGTTTTAACAAATCACTGAAAATATCAAAAAAGAAGGTCCAAGCGTCTTCGACAGAGCTGATTGTCTACCAATTTACAGAGGCCAGGTCATGAAGGAAGGCTTGCTCATTAAAGGTGTTTAGTAAGTATCTGTGACAAATCAGGATAGGTTGTTTCACTGAGCAGCCATTACGAACACAGACTGTAAAACAGGGATCACTAAGGTCATTACAGAACACACCAGACGGATACCTATCAGGATTATTAGTGAGGATAACATCGAGGAGAGTAGCCTGTTTTGGGTGTTTGGAGTCATACCTTGTGGGATTGGTAGTAATCTGAGAAAGATTTAGGGAGTCCCATTTGCTTTAGGACTTGGTCAGGTGGTTTAAGCATGTCCCAGTTCAGGTCACCTAGCAGGACAAATTCAGACTTAGTGTAAGGGACCAGGAGAGAGCTTGGGGCAGGTAGGGTACAGACCGGTGCTGATGGAGGACGATAAGACCCAGCAACAATCAACAAAGAGCTATTTGAAAGTGTAATGCTTAAAACCAGCAAATCAAATTGTTTGGGGACAGACTTGGTGGAGACAACCGAGTACTGAAGGTGATCCTTGGTAAAGAGTGCCACTCCCCCACCTTTGGAAGATCTGTCTTGCCGAAAAAGGTTATAACCAGAAAGGTTAACATTAGTTTTCAAAACATTATTTCTTAACCATGTCTCAGTAATGACCAACACATCTGGATTGGAGCTGTGAACCCACACTTTCAATTGACCCACATGGGCCCCTGTAGCACTGTGGGCCCTTGCTTGGCCCCAGAGGAGGAGGTGTGCCCATCCGCATCATGGGGAAAGAGGTCTGTTCATACACCTGGGAAACACGTGTTACTGTAGGGCTCCCGTATGTCTGGCATGCAGTGTCAACAATGATTTGTCAGAAGAAGATTGTATTGGCAAGATGGATAATGACATTCAGAAGTGTAGTACACTGTAGTACAAGTAGTAGTACGCAGTGTAGTACAAGTAGTAGTACGCAGTGTAGTACAAGTAGTAGTACGCAGTGTAGTACAAGTAGTAGTACGCAGTGTAGTACACTGTCAAAGTGCTGTTTGCTTGATGCTACATATAATCATAAATGATTCCTCTGGCTGCAGAGTACAAGACATATGATGCAGGCCAATAGAAGAGAATGGAGGTAGCGAGAAGTACAACGACTTCAAAGAACATCCAGCCTCAGCAAGAACAGGAGTCCATTTAACTGATTTAAATGTACCTTAAGAGGCAAAGGAATGCCTCTTGAACAGGACTGGCACTGTGTTTAAACTGTTTAAAGGGGTTTAAAACCGTAGAAACTGAACTGTCTGACACCTGGTTGTGCAGACATCGTTCATCTCCTTGTATGCCTTAGGATATGTGGTCATACTGCAACCTTACCTCATACTACAAACTTGCGTTTTCAAAACAAACTGACCAAAAAAATGCAGAAGTGAGCCATTGGAATCGGCTCACAGGAAATCTCCTATTGTACTTGTGCATCTACAGGTTTGGCTGTGAGCATGGTTCCTAACAGAAGGTACCTGTTTGGAGACATCAGTGAGGACGGCGACCTGCGCTGCCTGTTGTCATAGTGGGCTGTGTACAACTTCCTGGAACGTAGATGTTTAAAAGGGTTTCGTTATTGATTTGTTTAACCATATTCAAGCAATGTAAAGATTTATTTCACAGTAGATCTAAGAATTGATTAAGAATTGTTTTTCTGCACTAAAAAGCATTTTCAGTGGAGATTCTCCATTCAGCTTGCCTTTCAGTCCAGGACTAGGCTTACTCTGTGTTTGGGGAAACCGCACCAATAAGTGTTGTCACATTTCAAAAGGCAGGTTCTTCCTCTCCTGACACAGTCGCAACAGTTGTGTCTGGGTCCAACCACTAGAGAGAGGGGTAGCACAGTGTTATCAAACTGAGTAAACGGTCAAATCTTTGTACAGATCCCTCTTGACAAATGAGTGAATTACTCCGTACCTATGTATGTAGTGCTGACCTGTGTCTAATACCTTTACTGTAGAGGAGGGTCTTGTGTCAGGACTTGGGCTCCTCAGAGAGATGGAAGAAGGCATGGCTCTTTACCCACGTCTTCCAGAAGGCCTTACACCCATCAAGGCTGGCCAGGGCTAGCTCTACTGTGTCCTTACATGAGGGTTGGCCAGGGTTCGCTCTACTGTGTCCTTACATGAGGGCTGGCCAGGGCTAGCTCTACTGTGTCCTTACACCCATCAAGGCTGGCCAGGGCTAGCTCTACTTTGTCCTTACATGAGGGCTGGCCAGGGTTCGCTCTACTGTGTCCTTACATGAGGGCTGGCCAGGGCTAGCTCTACTGTGTCCTTACATGAGGGCTGGCCAGGGCTAGCTCTACGGTGTCCTTACATGAGGGCTGGCCAGGGCTAGCTCTACGGTGTCCTTACATGAGGGCTGGCCAGGGCTAGCTCTACGGTGTCCTTACATGAGGGCTGGCCAGGGCTAGCTCTACTGTGTCCTTACATGAGGGCTGGCCAGGGCTAGCTCTACTGTGTCCTTACATGAGGGCTGGCCAGGGCTAGCTCTACTGTGTCCTTACATGAGGGCTGGCCAGGGCTAGCTCTACGGTGTCCTTACATGATGATAGCCCTATTTGGTAAAAGACCAAGTCCACAAGACGATAGCCCTATTTGGTAAAAGACCAAGTCCACAAGATGATAGCCCTATTTGGTAAAAGACCAAGTCCACAAGACGATAGCCCTATTTGGTAAAAGACCAAGTCCACAAGACGATAGCCCTATTTGGTAAAAGACCAAGTCCACAAGACGATAGCCCTATTTGGTAAAAGACCAAGTCCACAAGATGATAGCCCTATTTGGTAAAAGACCAAGTCCACAAGACGATAGCCCTATTTGGTAAAAGACCAAGTCCACAAGACTATAGCCCTATTTGGTAAAAGACCAAGTCCACAAGACGATAGCCCTATTTGGTAAAAGACCAAGTCCACAAGACGATAGCCCTATTTGGTAAAATACCAAGTCCATATTATGGCCAGAACAGCTCTACTCTGTACTTACATGAGGGCTGGCCAGGGCTAGCTCTACGGTGTCCTTACATGATGATAGCTCTATTTGGTAAAAGACCAAGTCCATATTATGGCCAGAACAGCTCTACTGTGTCCTTACATGAGGGCTGGCCAGGGCTAGCTCTACGGTGTCCTTACATGACGATAGCTCTATTTGGTAAAAGACCAAGTCCACAAGATGATAGCCCTATTTGGTAAAAGACCAAGTCCACAAGACGATAGCCCTATTTGGTAAAAGACCAAGTCCACAAGACGATAGCCCTATTTGGTAAAAGACCAAGTCCACAAGACGATAGCCCTATTTGGTAAAAGACCAAGTCCACAAGATGATAGCCCTATTTGGTAAAAGACCAAGTCCACAAGACGATAGCCCTATTTGGTAAAAGACCAAGTCCACAAGATGATAGCCCTATTTGGTAAAAGACCAAGTCCACAAGACGATAGCCCTATTTGGTAAAAGACCAAGTCTACAAGATGATAGCCCTATTTGGTAAAAGACCAAGTCCATATTATGGCCAGAACAGCTCAAGTAAGCAAAGAGAAACGACAGTCCATCATCACTTTATGACATGAAGGTCAGTCAATTTCAAGAACTTTAAAAGTTTCTTCAAGTGCAGTCGCAAAAATCATCAAGCACTATGATGAAACTGAGGACCGCATGAGGACCACCACAGGAAGGTTCCCACTGTGAAGCATGGAGGAGATGTGATGGGGTGGGGTGCTTTGCTGGTGACACTCAGTGATTTATTTAGAATTTAAGACACACTTAACCATCATGGCTACCACAGCAATGATCATTCTGGCTGGAGTTCAGTTCAGCTCATGTCCACACATTGATACAAAATAGCAGAACTGCTCAAATGTTCAAAGTCCGGCCCCTCTTACAAACACTTTGTCAAGGAGATTATAAAAGTATATTTGTGTTGTGTCAAAATATGACTGAATAACTTAAATGTAAGTTGGATGGAATCATGGAAACTTTTTGGACTCCCCTCAAGCTATTCAACAAAATGTGTTACCAACCTTTTTCTCTTCTGTGGATTTCATCATCTCCTCAATGATACATCCTCACTATAGTCCAAGTAACATATTGTAAAAGCCACTGTGAAGAGGGGTCCTTTCTATCCTTGGATGACTGTTGAAACGGGTGGCACACGTTAAACGTGTTTGTGCAAACACACACACACACACACACACACACACACACACACACACACACACACACACACACACACACACACACACACACACACACACACACACACACACACACACACACACACACACACACACACACACACACACACACACACACACACACACACACACACACACACACACACACACGGTGTGATTGCTGAGGCATGCAAGGTCAGGTGGTCACTATGGTAAAATCATGGGCATCTATTTTGAAAAATAAAGAAACAGTACTGTGGACTGCCACTAGATGTCACCAAGTGCATGCAACATGACTGCCAGCTTCACTTATGCTAGTGAGCTGGAAAGGTCTATCATCTCTTCAATACAAAGTTTTATTGGAAAGTAGCATATAACCTGTTGTATTTTCCATTGGCAGAATGGCCAAGGATGTTTTAATATTTCAAATGAATTCATTCACTTGATCGAACCATATCGGTCAATATAAATAAGATAGTTAAGAATAAGCCATTGAAAGATAATTCATTACTTACTGTACAGGGCTTTTATCTAGTAATTTCACTGATTTCAGTGTTCAGTAATGGCCATATTTGCAACAAGTTTACAATGTTTGAATTACTAGGGAACTCTTATACTGAAGTCAACTGAAAAGGATGCCTGAAGTAAATGAGATAATCTCTGGAGAAATCTACAGAAAAACCTGGACTGTAACAAGCATCTACTGTGCATATACGAGCTCATTCTCTGCAGTCAGCGAATCTGACCCCCACAGATGGTGCGAAATCTGCCCCGCTAGATGAGTCAAATCTGCCCCGCTAAGTGAGTCAAATCTGCCCCGTTAGGTGAGTGAAATCTGCCCCGCTATGTGAGTCAAATCTGCCCTGCTAGGTGAGTCAAATCTGCCCCGCTAGGTGAGTCAAATCTGCCCCGCTAGGTGAGTCAAATCTGCCCCGCTAAGTGAGTCAAATCTGCCCCACTAGGTGAGTCAAATCTGCCCCGCTAGGTGAGTCAAATCTGCTCCGCTAGGTGAGTCAAATCTGCCCCGCTAAGTGAGTGAAATCTGCCCCGCTATGTGAGTCAAATCTGCCCCGCTAAGTGAGTCAAATCTGCCCCGTTAGGTGAGTCAAATCTGCCCCGCTAGGTGAGTCAAATCTGCCCCGCTAGGTGAGTCAAATCTGCCCCGCTAGGTGAGTCAAATCTGCCCCGCTAGCTGAGTCAAATCTGCCCCGCTAGCTGAGTCAAATCTGCCCCGCTAGCTGAGTCAAATCTGCCCCGCTAGCTGAGTGAAATCTGCCCCGCTAGCTGAGTGAAATCTGCCCCGCTAGGTGAGTCAAATCTGCCCCGCTAGGTGAGTCAAATCTGCCCCACTAAGTGAGTCAAATCTGCCCCGCTAGGTGAGTCAATTCTGCCCCGCTAGGAGAGTGAAATTTGCCCCGCTAGGTGAGTGAAATCTGCCACGCTAGGTGAGTGAAATCTGCCACGCTAGGTGAGTGAAATCTGCCCCGCTAGGTGAGTCAAATCTGCCCCGCTAGGTGAGTCAAATCTGCCCCGCTAAGTGAGTCAAATCTGCCCCGTTAGAAGAGTGAATTCTGCCCCGCTAGGTGAGTGAAATCTGCCCCGCTAGGTGAGTCAAATCTGCCCCGCTAGGTGAGTCAAATCTGCCCCGCTAGGTGAGTCAAATCTGCCCCGCTAGGTGAGTCAAATCTGCCCCGCTAGGTGAGTCAAATCTGCCCCGCTAAGTGAGTCAAAACCGCCCCGTTAGGTGAGTCAAATCTGCCCCGCTAGGTGAGTCAATTCTGCCCCGTTAGGTGAGTGAAATCTGCCCCGCTAAGTGAGTCAAATCTGCCCCACTAGGTGAGTCAAATCTGCCCCGCTAGGTGAGTCAAATCTGCCCCGCTAGATGACTCAAATCTGCCCCGTTAGGTGAGTCAAATCTGCCCCGCTAGGTGAGTCAAATCTGCCCCGCTAAGTGAGTCAAATCTGCCCCACTAGGTGAGTCAAATCTGCCCCGCTAGGTGAGTCAAATCTGCTCCGCTAGGTGAGTCAAATCTGCCCCGCTAAGTGAGTGAAATCTGCCCCGCTATGTGAGTCAAATCTGCCCCGCTAAGTGAGTCAAATCTGCCCCGTTAGGTGAGTCAAATCTGCCCCGCTAGGTGAGTCAAATCTGCCCCGCTAGGTGAGTCAAATCTGCCCCGCTAGGTGAGTCAAATCTGCCCCGCTAGCTGAGTCAAATCTGCCCCGCTAGCTGAGTCAAATCTGCCCCGCTAGCTGAGTCAAATCTGCCCCGCTAGCTGAGTGAAATCTGCCCCGCTAGCTGAGTGAAATCTGCCCCGCTAGGTGAGTCAAATCTGCCCCGCTAGGTGAGTCAAATCTGCCCCACTAAGTGAGTCAAATCTGCCCCGCTAGGTGAGTCAATTCTGCCCCGCTAGGAGAGTGAAATTTGCCCCGCTAGGTGAGTGAAATCTGCCACGCTAGGTGAGTGAAATCTGCCACGCTAGGTGAGTGAAATCTGCCCCGCTAGGTGAGTCAAATCTGCCCCGCTAGGTGAGTCAAATCTGCCCCGCTAAGTGAGTCAAATCTGCCCCGTTAGAAGAGTGAATAATGCCCCGCTAGGTGAGTGAAATCTGCCCCGCTAGGTGAGTCAAATCTGCCCCGCTAGGTGAGTCAAATCTGCCCCGCTAGGTGAGTCAAATCTGCCCCGCTAGGTGAGTCAAATCTGCCCCGCTAGGTGAGTCAAATCTGCCCCGCTAAGTGAGTCAAAACCGCCCCGTTAGGTGAGTCAAATCTGCCCCGCTAGGTGAGTCAATTCTGCCCCGTTAGGTGAGTGAAATCTGCCCCGCTAAGTGAGTCAAATCTGCCCCACTAGGTGAGTCAAATCTGCCCCGCTAGGTGAGTCAAATCTGCCCCGCTAGATGACTCAAATCTGCCCCGTTAGGTGAGTGAAATCTGCCCCGCTAAGTGAGTCAAATCTGCCCCGTTAGGTGAGTGAATTCTGCCCCGCTAGGTGAGTGAAATCTACCCCGCTAGGTGAGTCAAATCTGCCCCGCTAGGTGAGTCAAATCTGCCCCGCTAGGTGAGTCAAATCTGCCCCGCTAGGTGAGTCAAATCTGCCCCGCTAGGGGAGTCAAATCTGCCCCGCTAGGAGAGTGAAATCTGCCCCGCTAGGTGAGTCAAATCTACCCCGCTAAGTGAGTCAAATCTGCCCCACTAGGTGAGTCAAATCTGCCCCGCTAGGTGAGTGAAATCTGCCCCGCTAGATGACTCAAATCTGCCCCGTTAGGTGAGTGAAATCTGCCCCGCTAAGTGAGTCAAATCTGCCCCGTTAGGTGAGTGAAATCTGCTCCGCTAAGTGAGTCAAATCTGCCCTGCTAGGTGAGTGAAATCTGCCCCGCTAGGTGAGTCAAATCTGCCCCGTTAGGTGAGTGAAATCTGCCCCGCTAAGTGAGTCAAATCTGCCCCGTTAGGTGAGTGAATTCTGCCCCGCTAGGTGAGTGAAATCTGCCCCGCTAGGTGAGTCAAATCTGCCCCGCTAGGTGAGTCAAATCTGCCCCGCTAGGTGAGTCAAATCTGCCCCGCTAGGTGAGTCAAATCTGCCCCGCTAGGTGAGTCAAATCTGCCCCGCTAGGAGAGTGAAATCTGCCCCGCTAGGTGAGTCAAATCTGCCCCGCTAGGTGAGTCAATTCTGCCCCACTAAGTGAGTCAAATCTGCCCCGCTAGGTGAGTCAATTCTGCCCCGCTAGGAGAGTGAAATCTGCCCCGCTAGGTGAGTCAAATCTGCCCTGCTAAGTGAGTCAAATCTGCCCCGCTACGTGAGTGAAATCTGCTCCGCTAGGTGAGTCCAAATCTGCCCTGCTAGGTGAGTCAAATCTGCCCCGCTAGGTGAGTCAAATCTGCCCCGCTAAGTGAGTCAAATCTGCCCCGTTAGGTGAGTCAAATCTGCCCCGCTAGGTGAGTCAAATCTGCCCCGCTAAGTGAGTCAAATCTGCCCCGTTAGAAGAGTGAATTATGCCCCGCTAGGTGAGTGAAATCTGCCCCACTAGGTGAGTGAAATCTGCCCAGCTAGGTGAGTGAAATCTGCCCCGCTAAGTGAGTCAAATCTGCCCCGCTAGGTGAGTCAAATCTGCCCCGCTAGGTGAGTCAAATCCGCCCGCTAGGTGAGTCAAATCTGCCCCGCTAGGTGAGTCAAATCTACCCCGCTAAGTGAGTCAAAACCACCCCGTTAGGTGAGTCAAATCTGCCCCGCTAGGTGAGTCAAATCTGCCCCGCTAGGTGAGTCAAATCTGCCCCGCTAAGTGAGTCAAAACCGCCCCGTTAGGTGAGTTAAATCTGCCCCGCCAGGTGAGTCAAATCTGCCCCGCTAGGTGAGTCAAATCTGCCCCGCTAAGTGAGTGAAATCTGCCCCGCTAAATGAGTCAAATCTGCCCCACTAGGTGAGTCAAATCTGCCCCGCTAAGTGAGTCAAATCTGCCCCGCTAGATGACTCAAATCTGCCCCGTTAGGTGAGTGAAATCTGCCCCGCTAAGTGAGTCAAATCTGCCCCGTTAGGTGAGTGAAATCTGCCCCGCTAAGTGAGTCAAATCTGCCCCGTTAGGTGAGTCAAATCTGCCCCGCTAAGTGAGTCAAAACCGCCCCGTTAGGTGAGTCAAATCTACCCCGCTAGGTGAGTCAAATCTGCCCCGCTAGGTGAGTGAAATTTGCCCCGCTAGGTGAGTCAAATCTGCCCCGTTAGGTGAGTGAATTCTGCCCCGCTAGGTGAGTCAAATCTGCCCCGCTAGGTGAGTCAAATCTGCCCCGCTAAGTGAGTCAAATCTGCCCCGCTAGGTGAGTCAAATCTGCCCCGCTAAGTGAGTCAAATCTGCCTCGTTAGGTGAGTGAAATCTGCCCCGCTAAGTGAGTCAAATCTGCCCCACTAGGTGAGTCAAATCTGCCCCGCTAGGTGAGTCAAATCTGCCCCTCTAAGTGAGTCAAATCTGCCCCATTAGGTGAGTGAAATCTGCCCCGCTAGGTGAGTCAAATCTGCCCCGCTAAGTGAGTCAAATCTGCCCCGTTAGGTGATTCAAATCTGCCCCGCTAGGTGAGTCAAATCTGCCCCGCTAGGTGAGTCAAATCTGCCCCGCTAGGTGAGTCAAATCTGCCCCGCTAGGTGAGTCAAATCTGTCAAATCCCCGCTAGGTGAGTCAAATCTGCCCCGCTAGGTGAGTCAAATCTGCCCCGCTAGGTGAGTCAAATCTCTAGGTGAGTCAAATCCCGCTAGATGAGTCAAATCTGCCCCGCTAGGTGAGTCAAATCTGCTAGGTGAGTCAAATCTGCCCCGCTAGGTGAGTCAAATCTGCCCCGCTAGGTGAGTGAAATCTGCCCCGCTAGGTGAGTCAAATCTGCCCCGCTAGGAGAGTGAAATCTGCCCCGCTAGGAGAGTGAAATCTGCCCCGCTAGGCGAGTCAAATCTGCCCCGCTAAGTGAGTCAAATCTGCCCCGTTAGGTGAGTCAAATCTGCCCCGATAGGTGAGTCAAATCTGCCCCGCTAGGTGAGTCAAATCTGCCCCGCTAGGTGAGTCAAATCTGCCCCGCTAGGTGAGTCAAATCTGCCCCGCTAGGTGAGTAAATTCTGCCCCGCTAGCTGAGTGAAATCTGCCCCGCTAGGTGAGTCAAATCTGCCCCGCTAGGTGAGTCAATTCTGCCCCACTAAGTGAGTCAAATCTGCCCCGTTAGGTGAGTCAATTCTGCCCCGCTAGGAGAGTGAAATCTGCCCCGCTAGGTGAGTGAAATCTGCCCCGCTAAGTGAGTCAAATCTGCCGCGCTAGGTGAGTCAATTCTGCCCCGTTAGGTGAGTCCAAATCTGCCCCGTTAGGTGAGTCCAAATCTGCCCTGCTAGATGAGTCAAATCTGCCCGCTAAGTGAGTCAAATCTGCCCCGTTAGATGAGTCAAATCTGCCCCGCTAGGTGAGTCAAATCTGCCCCGCTAGGTGAGTCAAATCTGCCCCGCTAAGTGAGTCAAATCTGCCCCGATAGATGAGTCAAATCTGCCCCGCTAGGTGAGTCAAATCTTCCCCGCTAGGTGAGTGAAATCTGCCCCGCTAGGTGAGTGAAATCTGCCCCGCTAGGTGAGTCCAAATCTGCCCCGCTAGGTGAGTGAAATCTGCCCCGCTAGGTGAGTCAAATCTGCCCCGATAAGTGAGTCAAATCTGCCCCACTAGGTGAGTCAAATCTGCCCCGCTAAGTGAGTCAAATCTGCCCCGTTAGGTGAGTCAAATCTGCCCCGCTAGGTGAGTGAAATCTGCCCCGCTAGGTGAGTGAAATCTGCCCCCGCTAGCTGAGTCAAATCTGCCCTGCTAGGTGAGTCAATTCTGCCCCGTTAGGTGAGTCCAAATCTGCCCCGCTAGGTGAGTCAAATCTGCCCCGCTAAGTGAGTCAAAACCGCCCCGTTAGGTGAGTCCAAATCTGCCCCGCTAGGTGAGTCAAATCTGCCCCGCTAAGTGAGTCAAATCTGCCCCGCTACGTGAGTCCAAATCTGCCCCGCTAGGTGATCAAATCTGCCCCGCTAAGTGAGTCAAATTTGCCCCGCTAAGTGAGTCAAATCTGCCCCGCTAGCTGAGTCAAATCTGCCCCGCTAAGTGAGTCAAAACTGCCCTGTTAGGTGAGTCAAATCTGCCCCACTAGGTGAGTCAAATCTGCCCCGCTAGGTGAGTCAAATCTGCCCCGCTAGGTGAGTGAAATTTGACCCGCTAGGTGAGTCAAATTTGCCCCGCTAGGTGAGTCAAATCTGCCCCGCTAGGTGAGTCAAATTGGCCCCGTTAGGTGAGTGAAATCTGCCCCGCTAAGTGAGTCAAATCTGTCCCACTAGGTGAGTCAAATCTGCCCCGCTAGGTGAGTCAAATCTGCTCCGCTAGGTGAGTCAAATCTGCCCCGCTAGATGAGTCAAATCTGCCCCATTAGGTGAGTGAAATCTGCCCCGCTAGGTGAGTCAAATCTGCCCCGCTAGGTGAGTCAAATCTGCCCCGCTAAGTGAGTCAAATCTGCCCCGTTAGGTGAGTGAAATCTGCCCCGCTAGGTGAGTGAAATCTGCTCCGCTATGTGAGTCAAATCTGCCCCGTTAGGTGAGTGAATTCTGCCCCGCTAGGTGAGTGAAATCTGCCCCGCTAGGTGAGTTAAATCTGCCCCGCTAGGTGAGTCAAATCTGCCCCGCTAGGTGAGTCAAATCTGCCCCGCTAGGTGAGTCAAATCTGCCCCGCTAGGTGAGTCAAATCTGCCGTGCTAAGTGAGTCAAATCTGCCCCGCTAGGTGAGTCAAATCTGCCCCGCTAAGTGAGTCGAATCTGCCCCGTTAAGTGAGTGAAATCTGCCCCGCTAAGTGAGTCAAATCTGCCCCACTAGGTGAGTCAAATCTGCCCCGCTAGGTGAGTCAAATCTGCCCCGTTAGGTGAGTGAAATCTGCCCCGCTAAGTGAGTCAAATCTGCCATGCTAGGTGAGTCAAATCTGCCCCTCTAGGTGAGTCAAATCTGCCCCGTTAGGTGAGTCAAATCTGCCCCGCTAGGTGAGTGAAATCTGCCCCGCTAGGTGAGTCAAATCTGCCCCGCTAGGTGAGTCAAATCTGCCCCGCTAGATGAGTCAAATCTGCCCCGCTAGGTGAGTCAAATCTGCCCCGCTAGGTGAGTCAAATCTGCCCCGCTAGGTGAGTGAAATCTGCCCCGCTAGGTGAGTCAAATCTGCCCCGCTAGGAGAGTGAAATCTGCCCCGCTAGGAGAGTGAAATCTGCCCCGCTAGGCGAGTCAAATCTGCCCCGCTAAGTGAGTCAAATCTGCCCCGCTAGGTGAGTCAATTCTGCCCCGCTAGGTGAGTGAAATCTGCCCTGCTAAGTGAGTCAAATCTGCCCCGTTAGGTGAGTCAAATCTGCCCCGATAGGTGAGTCAAATCTGCCCCGCTAGGTGAGTCAAATCTGCCCCGCTAGGTGAGTCAAATCTGCCCCGCTAGGTGAGTCAAATCTGCCCCGCTAGGTGAGTAAATTCTGCCCCGCTAGCTGAGTGAAATCTGCCCCGCTAGGTGAGTCAAATCTGCCCCTAGGTGAGTCAATTCTGCCCTAGGTGAGTCAATTCTGCCCCACTAAGTGAGTCAAATCTGCCCCGTTAGGTGAGTCAATTCTGCCCCGCTAGGAGAGTGAAATCTGCCCCGCTAGGTGAGTGAAATCTGCCCCGCTAGGTGAGTCAAATCTGCCGCTAGGTGAGTCAATTCTGCCCCGTTAGGTGAGTCCAAATCTGCCCCGTTAGGTGAGTCCAAATCTGCCCTGCTAGATGAGTCAAATCTGCCCCGCTAAGTGAGTCAAATCTGCCCCGTTAGATGAGTCAAATCTGCCCCGCTAGGTGAGTCAAATCTGCCCCGCTAGGTGAGTCAAATCTGCCCCGCTAAGTGAGTCAAATCTGCCCCGATAGATGAGTCAAATCTGCCCCGCTAGGTGAGTCAAATCTTCCCCGCTAGGTGAGTGAAATCTGCCCCGCTAGGTGAGTGAAATCTGCCCCGCTAGGTGAGTCCAAATCTGCCCCGCTAGGTGAGTGAAATCTGCCCCGCTAGGTGAGTCAAATCTGCCCCGATAAGTGAGTCAAATCTGCCCCACTAGGTGAGTCAAATCTGCCCCGCTAAGTGAGTCAAATCTGCCCCGTTAGGTGAGTCAAATCTGCCCCGCTAGGTGAGTGAAATCTGCCCCGCTAGGTGAGTGAAATCTGCCCCCGCTAGCTGAGTCAAATCTGCCCTGCTAGGTGAGTCAATTCTGCCCCGTTAGGTGAGTCCAAATCTGCCCCGCTAGGTGAGTCAAATCTGCCCCGCTAAGTGAGTCAAAACCGCCCCGTTAGGTGAGTCCAAATCTGCCCCGCTAGGTGAGTCAAATCTGCCCCGCTAAGTGAGTCAAATCTGCCCCGCTAGGAGAGTGAAATCTGCCCCGCTAGGCGAGTCAAATCTGCCCCGCTAAGTGAGTCAAATCTGCCCCGCTAGGTGAGTCAATTCTGCCCCGCTAGGTGAGTGAAATCTGCCCTGCTAAGTGAGTCAAATCTGCCCCGTTAGGTGAGTCAAATCTGCCCCGATAGGTGAGTCAAATCTGCCCCGCTAGGTGAGTCAAATCTGCCCCGCTAGGTGAGTCAAATCTGCCCCGCTAGGTGAGTCAAATCTGCCCCGCTAGGTGAGTAAATTCTGCCCCGCTAGCTGAGTGAAATCTGCCCCGCTAGGTGAGTCAAATCTGCCCCGCTAGGTGAGTCAATTCTGCCCCACTAAGTGAGTCAAATCTGCCCCGTTAGGTGAGTCAATTCTGCCCCGCTAGGAGAGTGAAATCTGCCCCGCTAGGTGAGTGAAATCTGCCCCGCTAAGTGAGTCAAATCTGCCGCGCTAGGTGAGTCAATTCTGCCCCGTTAGGTGAGTCCAAATCTGCCCCGTTAGGTGAGTCCAAATCTGCCCTGCTAGATGAGTCAAATCTGCCCCGCTAAGTGAGTCAAATCTGCCCCGTTAGATGAGTCAAATCTGCCCCGCTAGGTGAGTCAAATCTGCCCCGCTAGGTGAGTCAAATCTGCCCCGCTAAGTGAGTCAAATCTGCCCCGATAGATGAGTCAAATCTGCCCCGCTAGGTGAGTCAAATCTTCCCCGCTAGGTGAGTGAAATCTGCCCCGCTAGGTGAGTGAAATCTGCCCCGCTAGGTGAGTCCAAATCTGCCCCGCTAGGTGAGTGAAATCTGCCCCGCTAGGTGAGTCAAATCTGCCCCGATAAGTGAGTCAAATCTGCCCCACTAGGTGAGTCAAATCTGCCCCGCTAAGTGAGTCAAATCTGCCCCGTTAGGTGAGTCAAATCTGCCCCGCTAGGTGAGTGAAATCTGCCCCGCTAGGTGAGTGAAATCTGCCCCCGCTAGCTGAGTCAAATCTGCCCTGCTAGGTGAGTCAATTCTGCCCCGTTAGGTGAGTCCAAATCTGCCCCGCTAGGTGAGTCAAATCTGCCCCGCTAAGTGAGTCAAAACCGCCCCGTTAGGTGAGTCCAAATCTGCCCCGCTAGGTGAGTCAAATCTGCCCCGCTAAGTGAGTCAAATCTGCCCCGCTACGTGAGTCCAAATCTGCCCCGCTAGGTGATCAAATCTGCCCCGCTAAGTGAGTCAAATTTGCCCCGCTAAGTGAGTCAAATCTGCCCCGCTAGCTGAGTCAAATCTGCCCCGCTAAGTGAGTCAAAACTGCCCTGTTAGGTGAGTCAAATCTGCCCCACTAGGTGAGTCAAATCTGCCCCGCTAGGTGAGTCAAATCTGCCCCGCTAGGTGAGTGAAATTTGACCCGCTAGGTGAGTCAAATTTGCCCCGCTAGGTGAGTCAAATCTGCCCCGCTAGGTGAGTCAAATCGGCCCCGTTAGGTGAGTGAAATCTGCCCCGCTAAGTGAGTCAAATCTGTCCCACTAGGTGAGTCAAATCTGCCCCGCTAGGTGAGTCAAATCTGCCCCGCTAGGTGAGTCAAATCTGCCCCGCTAGATGAGTCAAATCTGCCCCATTAGGTGAGTGAAATCTGCCCCGCTAGGTGAGTCAAATCTGCCCCGCTAGGTGAGTCAAATCTGCCCCGCTAAGTGAGTCAAATCTGCCCCGTTAGGTGAGTGAAATCTGCCCCGCTAGGTGAGTGAAATCTGCTCCGCTATGTGAGTCAAATCTGCCCCGTTAGGTGAGTGAATTCTGCCCCGCTAGGTGAGTGAAATCTGCCCCGCTAGGTGAGTTAAATCTGCCCCGCTAGGTGAGTCAAATCTGCCCCGCTAGGTGAGTCAAATCTGCCCCGCTAGGTGAGTCAAATCTGCCCCGCTAGGTGAGTCAAATCTGCCGTGCTAAGTGAGTCAAATCTGCCCCGCTAGGTGAGTCAAATCTGCCCCGCTAAGTGAGTCGAATCTGCCCCGTTAAGTGAGTGAAATCTGCCCCGCTAAGTGAGTCAAATCTGCCCCACTAGGTGAGTCAAATCTGCCCCGCTAGGTGAGTCAAATCTGCCCCGTTAGGTGAGTGAAATCTGCCCCGCTAAGTGAGTCAAATCTGCCACGCTAGGTGAGTCAAATCTGCCCCTCTAGGTGAGTCAAATCTGCCCCGTTAGGTGAGTCAAATCTGCCCCGCTAGGTGAGTGAAATCTGCCCCGCTAGGTGAGTAAAATCTGCCCCGCTAGGTGAGTTAAATCTGCCCCGCTAGGTGAGTGAAATCTGCCCCGCTAGGTGAGTCAAATCTGCCCCGCTAGGTGAGTCAAATCTGCCCTGCTAGGTGAGTCAATTCTGCCCCGTTAGGTGAGTCCAAATCTGCCCCGCTAGGTGAGTCAAATCTGCCCCGTTAAGTGAGTCAAAACCGCCCCGTTAGGTGAGTCCAAATCTGCCCCGCTAGGTGAGTCAAATCTGCCCCGCTAAGTGAGTCAAATCTGCTCCGCTAGGTGAGTCCAAATCTGCCCCGCTAGGTGATCAAATCTGCCCCGCTAAGTGAGTCAAATCTGCCCCGCTAGGTGAGTCAAATCTGCCGCGCTAAGTGAGTCAAATCTGCCCCACTAGGTGAGTCAAATCTGCCCCGCTAAGTGAGTCAAATCTGCCCCGTTAGGTGAGTCAAATCTGCCCCGCTAGGTGAGTCAAATCTGCCCCGTTAGGTGAGTCAAATCTGCCCCGCTAGGTGAGTGAAATCTGCCCCGCTAGGTGAGTAAAATCTGCCCCGCTAGGTGAGTTAAATCTGCCCCGCTAGGTTAAATCTGCCCCGCTAGGTGAGTGAAATCTGCCCCGCTAGGTGAGTCAAATCTGCCCCGCTAGGTGAGTCAAATCTGCCCTGCTAGGTGAGTCAATTCTGCCCCGTTAGGTGAGTCCAAATCTGCCCCGCTAGGTGAGTCAAATCTGCCCCGTTAAGTGAGTCAAAACCGCCCCGTTGAGGTCAAAGTCCAAATCTGCCCCACTAGGTGAGTCAAATCTGCCCCGCTAAGTGAGTCAAATCTGCTCCGCTAGGTGAGTCCAAATCTGCCCCGCTAGGTGATCAAATCTGCCCCGCTAAGTGAGTCAAATCTGCCCCGCTAGGTGAGTCAAATCTGCCTAGGTGAGTCAAATCGCTAAGTGAGTCAAATCTGCCCCGCTAGGTGAGTCAAATCTGCCCCGCTAAGTGAGTCAAATCTGCCCCGTTAGGTGAGTCAAATCTGCCCCGCTAGGTGAGTCAAATCTGCCCCGTTAGGTGAGTGAAATCTGCCCCGCTAAGTGAGTCAAATCTGCCACGCTAGGTGAGTCAAATCTGCCCCGCTAGGTGAGTCAAATCTGCCGCGCTAGGTGAGTCAATTCTGCCCCGTTAGGTGAGTCCAAATCTGCCCCGTTAGGTGAGTCCAAATCTGCCCTGCTAGATGAGTCAAATCTGCCCCGCTAAGTGAGTCAAATCTGCCCCGTTAGATGAGTCAAATCTGCCCCGCTAGGTGAGTCAAATCTGCCCCGCTAGGTGAGTCAAATCTGCCCCGCTAAGTGAGTCAAATCTGCCCCGATAGATGAGTCAAATCTGCCCCGCTAGGTGAGTCAAATCTTCCCCGCTAGGTGAGTGAAATCTGCCCCGCTAGGTGAGTGAAATCTGCCCCGCTAGGTGAGTCCAAATCTGCCCCGCTAGGTGAGTGAAATCTGCCCCGCTAGGTGAGTCAAATCTGCCCCGATAAGTGAGTCAAATCTGCCCCACTAGGTGAGTCAAATCTGCCCCGCTAAGTGAGTCAAATCTGCCCCGTTAGGTGAGTCAAATCTGCCCCGCTAGGTGAGTGAAATCTGCCCCGCTAGGTGAGTGAAATCTGCCCCGCTAGCTGAGTCAAATCTGCCCTGCTAGGTGAGTCAATTCTGCCCCGTTAGGTGAGTCCAAATCTGCCCGCTAGGTGAGTCAAATCTGCCCCGCTAAGTGAGTCAAATCTGCCCCGTTAGGTGAGTCCAAATCTGCCCGCTAGGTGAGTCAAATCTGCCCCGCTAGGTGAGTCCAAATCTGCCCCGCTAGGTGAGTCAAATCTGCCCCGCTAGGTGAGTAAGTGAGTCAAATCTGCCCCGCTAGGTGAGTCAAATCTGCCCCGCTAGGTGAGTCAAATCTGCCCCGCTAAGTGAGTCAAATCTGCCCCGCTATCTGCCCCGTAGGTGAGTCAAATCTGCCCCGCTAGGTGAGTCAAATCTGCCCCGCTAGGTGAGTAGGTGAGTCAAAACTGCCCCGTTAGGTGAGTCAAATCTGCCCCACTAGGTGAGTCAAATCTGCCCCGCTAGGTGAGTCAAATCTGCCCCGCTAGGTGAGTCAAATCTGCCCCGCTAAGTGAGTCAAATCTGCCCCGTTAGGTGAGTCAAATCTGCCCCGCTAGGTGAGTGAAATCTGCCCCGCTATAGGTGAGTCAAATCTGCCCCGTTAGGTGAGTGAAATCTGCCCCGCTGAGGTGAGTGAAATCTGCCCCGCTAGGTGAGTCAAATCTGCCCTAGCTAGGTGAGTCAAATCTGCCCCGCTAGGTGAGTCAAATCTGCCCCGCTAGGTGAGTCAAATCTGCCCCGCTAGGTGAGTCAAATCTGCCCCGCTAGGTGAGTCAAATCTGAGTAGGTGAAATCTGCCCCGCTAGGTGAGTCAAATCTGCCCCGCTAGGTGAGTCAAATCTGCCCCGCTAGGTGAGTCAAATCTGCCCCGCTAAGTGAGTCAAATCTGCCCCACTAGGTGAGTCAAATCTGCCCCGCTAGGTGAGTCAAATCTGCCCTAGGTGAGTCAAATCTGCCCCGTTAGGTGAGTGAAATCTGCCCCGCTAGGTGAGTCAAATCTGCCAAATCGCTAGGTGAGTCAAATCTGCCCCTCTAGGTGAGTCAAATCTGCCCCGTTAGGTGAGTCAAATCTGCCCCGCTAGGTGAGTGAAATCTGCCCCGCTAGTCAAATCTGCCCCGCTAGGTGAGTTAAATCTCTGCCCCGCTAGGTGAGTGAAATCTGCCCCGCTAGGTGAGTCAAATCTGCCCCGCTGAGTCAAATCTGCCCGCTAGGTGAGTCAATTCTGCCCCGTTAGGTGAGTCCAAATCTGCCCCGCTAGGTGAGTCAAATCTGCCCCGCTAGTTCAAAGTGAGTCAAATCTGCCCCGTTAGGTGAGTCAAATCTGCCCCGCTAGGTGAGTCAAATCTGCCCCGCTAAGTGAGTCAAATCTGCCCGCTAGGTGAGTCAAATCTGTCCAAATCTGCCCCGCTAGGTGAGGTGAGTGTCAAATCTGCCCCGCTAGGTGAGTCAAATCTGCCCCGCTAGGTGAGTGTGAGTCAAATCTGCCCCGCTAAGTGAGTCAAATCTGCCCCGTTAGGTGAGTCAAATCTGCCCCGCTAGGTGAGTCAAATCTGCCCCGTTAGGTGAGTGAAATCTGCCCCGCTAGGTGAGTCAAATCTGCCACGCTAGGTGAGTCAAATCTGCCCCGCTAGGTGAGTCAAATCTGCCCCGCTAGGTGAGTCAAATCTGCCCCGCTAGGTGAGTCAAATCTGCCCCGCTAAGTGAGTCAAATCTGCCCCACTAGTTGAGTCAAATCTGCCCAGCTAGGTGAGTCAAATCTGCCCCGCTAGGTGAGTGAAATCTGCCCCGCTAGGTGAGTGAAATCTGCCCCGCTAGGTGAGTCAAATCTGCCCCGCTAGGAGAGTGAAATCTGCCCCGCTAGGTGAGTCAAATCTGCCCCGCTAAGTGAGTCAAATCTGCCCCGCTAGTGAGTCAAATCTGCCCCGCTAGGTGAGTCAAATCTGTCAAATCTGCCCCGCTAGGTGAGTCAAATCTGCTAGGTGAGTCAAACTAGGTGAGTCAAATCTGCCCCCGCTAGGTGAGTCAAATCTGCCCCGCTAGGTGAGTGAAATCTGCCCCGCTAAGTGAGTCAAATCTGCCCCGCTAGGTGAGTCAAATCTGCCCCGCTAGGTGAGTCAAATCTGCCCCGCTAGGTGAGTCAAATCTGCCCCGTTAGGTGAGTCAAATCTGCCCCGCTAGGTGAGTCAAATCTGCCCCGCTAGGTGAGTCAAATCTGCCCCGCTAGGTGAGTGAAATCTGCCCCGCTAGGTGAGTCAAAATCTGCCCCGCTAGGTGAGTCAAATCTGCCCCGCTAGGTGAGTCAAATCTGCCCCGCTAGGTGAGTCAAATCTGCCCCGCTAGGTGAGTCAAATCTGCCCGTTAGGTGAGTCAAATCTGTGAGTCAAATCTGCCCCGCTAGGTGAGTCAAATCTGCCCCGCTAGGTGAGTCAAATCTGCCCCGCTAGGTGAGTCAAATCTGCCCCGCTAGGTGAGTCAAATCTGCCCCGCTAGGTGAGTCAAATCTGCCCCGCTAGGTGAGTCAAATCTGTCAAATCTGCCCCGCTAGGTGAGTCAAATCCCCGCTAGTGAGTCAAATCTGCCCCGCTAGGTGAGTCAAATCTGCCCCGCTAGGTGAGTGAGTCAAATCTAGGTGAGTCAAATCTGCCCCGCTAGGTGAGTCTAGGTGAGTCAAATCTGCCCCGCTAAGTGAGTCAAATCTGCCCCGTTAGGTGAGTGAAATCTGCCCCGCTAGGTGAGTGAAATCTGCTCCGCTATGTGAGTCAAATCTGCCCCGTTAGGTGAGTGAATTCTGCCCCGCTAGGTGAGTGAAATCTGCCCCGCTAGGTGAGTTAAATCTGCCCCGCTAGGTGAGTCAAATCTGCCCCGCTAGGTGAGTCAAATCTGCCCCGCTAGGTGAGTCAAATCTGCCCCGCTAGGTGAGTCAAATCTGCCGTGCTAAGTGAGTCAAATCTGCCCCGCTAGGTGAGTCAAATCTGCCCCGCTAAGTGAGTCAAATCTGCCCCGTTAGGTGAGTGAAATCTGCCCCGCTAAGTGAGTCAAATCTGCCCCACTAGGTGAGTCAAATCTGCCCCGCTAGGTGAGTCAAATCTGCCCCGTTAGGTGAGTGAAATCTGCCCCGCTAAGTGAGTCAAATCTGCCACGCTAGGTGAGTCAAATCTGCCCCTCTAGGTGAGTCAAATCTGCCCCGTTAGGTGAGTCAAATCTGCCCCGCTAGGTGAGTGAAATCTGCCCCGCTAGGTGAGTGAAATCTGCCCCGCTAGGTGAGTTAAATCTGCCCCGCTAGGTGAGTGAAATCTGCCCCGCTAGGTGAGTCAAATCTGCCCCGCTAGGTGAGTCAAATCTGCCCTGCTAGGTGAGTCAATTCTGCCCCGTTAGGTGAGTCCAAATCTGCCCCGCTAGGTGAGTCAAATCTGCCCCGTTAAGTGAGTCAAAACCGCCCCGTTAGGTGAGTCCAAATCTGCCCCACTAGGTGAGTCAAATCTGCCCCGCTAAGTGAGTCAAATCTGCTCCGCTAGGTGAGTCCAAATCTGCCCCGCTAGGTGAGTCAAATCTGCCGCGCTAAGTGAGTCAAATCTGCCCCGCTAGGTGAGTCAAATCTGCCCCGCTAAGTGAGTCAAATCTGCCCCGTTAGGTGAGTCAAATCTGCCCCGCTAGGTGAGTCAAATCTGCCCCGTTAGGTGAGTGAAATCTGCCCCGCTAAGTGAGTCAAATCTGCCACGCTAGGTGAGTCAAATCTGCCCCGCTAGGTGAGTCAAATCTGCCCCGCTCGGTGAGTCAAATCTGCCCCGCTAAGTGAGTCAAATCTGCCCCGCTAAGTGAGTCAAATCTGCCCCACTAGTTGAGTCAAATCTGCCCAGCTAGGTGAGTGAAATCTGCCCCGCTAGGTGAGTGAAATCTGCCCCGCTAGGTGAGTGAAATCTGCCCCGCTAGGTGAGTCAAATCTGCCCCGCTAGGAGAGTGAAATCTGCCCCGCTAGGCGAGTCAAATCTGCCCCGCTAAGTGAGTCAAATCTGCCCCGCTAGGTGAGTCAATTCTGCCCCGCTAGGTGAGTCAAATCTGCCCCGCTAAGTGAGTCAAATCTGCCCCACTAGGTGAGTCAAATCTGCCCCGCTAGGTGAGTCAAATCTGCCCCGTTAGGTGAGTGAAATCTGCCCCGCTAAGTGAGTCAAATCTGCCACGCTAGGTGAGTCAAATCTGCCACGCTAGGTGAGTCAAATCTGCCCCGCTAGGTGAGTCAAATCTGCCCCGTTAGGTGAGTCAAATCTGCCCCGCTAGGTGAGTGAAATCTGCCCCGCTAGGTGAGTCAAATCTGCCCCGCTAGGTGAGTGAAATCTGCCCCGCTAGGAGAGTGAAATCTGCCCCGCTAGGCGAGTCAAATCTGCCCCGCTAAGTGAGTCAAATCTGCCCCGCTAGGTGAGTCAATTCTGCCCCGCTAGGTGAGTCAAATCTGCCCTGCTAAGTGAGTCAAATCTGCCCCGTTAGGTGAGTCAAATCTGCCCCGATAGGTGAGTCAAATCTGCCCCGCTAGGTGAGTCAAATCTGCCCCGCTAGGTGAGTCAAATCTGCCCCACTAGGTGAGTCAAATCTGCCCCGTTAGGTGAGTCAAATCTGCCCCGCTAAGTGAGTCAAATCTGCCCCGCTAGGAGAGTCAAATCTGCCCCGCTAGGTGAGTCAAATCACCCACTAGGTATCTAGCCTGTAGCTCTCTTTACCCTTTTGCATTTTAATGTCACGACTCAGTTTATCAATGGTATCATTGGAAAATGGATTTCCAATGATACCATTGATAAACTGGGTCACAGTGGAGAAAAGAAAAACAAGAACAGTGATTCAACAAACACTAAATGTTGAGTGACACTAAATAAAGAAAATATCCAAGAAATACAGGCGATATTGAAGTGGAAACATATTTCACGTTGATTTAACGTTCTCAAAGGTCTGTGACTGGCCAAACTGATGAGGGTCTGGCAGTGCAGAATGCTTGTTACTGAGACAGTGGAGCCTTCAGGCCCAGACATCCAGCACAACAGCCATGAATAGTCTCCAGGAATAGTCAGATATATAGTACCAGTCAAAAGTTTGGACACACCTACTCATTCAAGGATTTTTCTTTATTTTTACTTTTTTCTACAGTGTAGAAAAATGACCTGGCCTCCACAACCATCAGACCTCAACCCAATTGAGATGTTTTGGAATGAGTTGGATCACAGAGTGAAGGAAAAGTAGCCAATAAGTGCTTAGCATATGTGGGAACTCTTTCAAGACTGTTGGAATAGCATTCCAGGTGAAGCTGGTTGAGAGAATGCCAAGAGTGTGCAAGTAGTAAAAATTAGTAGGTGTGTCCAAACCTTTGACTGGTACTGTATGCGACAATAAACTAACCTTAACAGAACATCTACCATGGGAAAAATACCACTACTGTATATATGTAGCTTGATACCCCTCCATGAAGTGGTAGAGTTTTATTCTCTTCTCCAATAAGAGTATCCTTGCCAGCTCTTAATGACCCAGCCATGTGTTTTATAGTAATTCATCCCCCTTCAATCTGTAAATACTCTCAACAGAGCGGAGATCAAATTATGGCAAAACAAAGCCCTGTGAGCAGAGCGAGGAGAGACTGTGCATTCACAGGCGTAATGAGCCATCTGTTCCGTCCCACCACCGCAAAACAAATGTCATCAAACCCTTGGTTCTCACCTCCCTTTCTTTCCAGGTAAACGGGGAGCTTTGTTTGTTCTGGAAGCAGGAACACCTTGCTAATGTGAGACTGTGCTGTGCCCTGCCGACAGCTGCTGTCACCACACATTGTGACAGTTGTATCTGATTTTTCCAATGGAAATGGTTTCACACCTGTCGACGCCACAGAGCGTGTCATTGGAGCTTTCTCTCTGCTGCGGTTGCTTCTGTTCTGTGAATTCTCCTCTTCCACTTCGGTTGGAAACTGATCTCCAATTTCAATGTGAAATGAAAAAATAAAAACAGAGGTTTTCCAGTAGCACATTAATGTTGTCAACCTTACTAAAAAGATAGTGACAGCAACACAGCATATGAGAGAACAGAGGTAGAATACTAAAGCATATTAAAAACAGACATGGGTTTTTGATGACACAGCAGAGGTTGTAAAAAAAACATGCAGGTTGAATTGCGAGGCTTTCCCTGTCCCAGTGTTTTGGGAGGGGTTCAAATCGAGGATGAGGTGCCTCATGGTTCCTGTAAGAGTTACTGTAATCCCTAAACACTCCCAAAACCATTCCAGAAATATACACGAGAGAAACAAAACACCATCAGACACTCTGGCTGAGCAAAACTCAAACTAAACCAACATCCACAGTGCAAAAAATAAAAGGCAATTGATTTGTTCAGTCACTTCACCATATATACACACATTTATCATAATGCAATGGCTTTTTACAAAGAACAGGCTGCTACAACAGATGTCATGAGTAGCAGATGGCAAAACTGGGACAAATATAAATAAAAGACACGTCAAGGGGGCGGAACCTATTAAAACCAATCAAATCCCCAAAGCAGAGCTGAAACAGCATCCCCCCACTCATTGGAACCTTTACACCAACCTGAGATGAGAGGAGAAACACAGCGAGTTGTCTTCTACCTATATACTGCCCAGACTCCATTCATGTGCTGTGCATGCCAATGTACAGACAGTATGTATGTATCTATCTACATGTATATTATACATATGTACACACACACATACACTACCGTTCAAACGTTTGGGCTCACTTAGAAATGTCCTTGTTTTTGAAAGAAAATCACATTTTTTGTCCATTAAAATAACATCAAATTGATCAGAAATACAGTGTAGACATTGTTAATGTTGTAAATGACTATTGTAGCTGGAAATGGCTGATTTTGAATGGAATATCTACATAGGCGTACAGAGGCCCATCATCAGCAACCATCACTCCTGTGCTCCAATGGCACGTTGTGTTAGCTAATCCAAGTTTATCATTTTAAAAGGCTAATTGATCATTAGAAAACCCTTTAGCAATTATGTTAGCACAGCTGAAAACTGTTGTTCTGATTAAAGAAGCAATAAAACTGTCCTTCTCTAGAATAGTTGAGATCTGGAGCATCAGCATTTGTGAGTTCGATTACATTCTCAAAATGGCCACAAACAAAGAACTTTCTTCTGAAACTCGTCAGTCTATTCTTGTTCTGAGAAATGAAGGCGATTCAAGAAATTGGCAAGAAATTGAAGATCTCGTACAACGCTGTGTACTACTCCCTTCACAGAACAGCACCAACTGTCTCTAACCAGAATAGAAAGAGGAGTGGGAGGCCCCGGTGCACAACTGAGCAAGAGGACAAGTACAATAGAATGTCTAGTTTGAGAAACAGACGCCTCACAAGTCCTCAAATGGCAGCTTCATTAAATACTACCCGCAAAACACAAGTCTCAACATCAACAGTGAAGAGGCGACTCCGGGATGCTGGCCTTCTAGGCAGAGTTGCAAAGAAAAAGCCATATCTCAGACTGGCCAATAAAAAGAAAACATTAAGATGGGCAGAAGAACATAGACACTGGATGTGTATATATATATATATATAAAGTTCCTTCGGAAAGTATTCAGACCCCTTAATCATTAATGCAATTAATGTAGAATACTCAGCCATAATTGTGTCAATTTAGTTTTGTAAGTATACTTTAGTTAGTGTGAGAGGAGAGAAAAGGAACTTCACAGACTCCTTTCAATACAGCTTATTGGTAAGGAACTATGATTTCTGTAAATGGGGTGACTTTTGGTGTGCCGACCATGGCACACGGAAAGTGTTTCTTGACACTCTTTGATCGGCCCGTGAGTGAGACTTAAAGCGGTCAAACAAAACAAGAGAGGATGATTTGGAGCTGTCTATATCATTACCCTTTAAAAAGCTTGGGATCAAAAAAAGGTACCCAAAGAAAGAGAGAGAAAAAGGTGTCAGTCTGAAATGTCAGTTTGGTCATTACCAAAATGTCAAACAATTATAATAGGTGTTCTTTTCCTGCCGTGGGTAGCGGAGTGATTTAGTTCAATAGGAGAGTAGCAGAGATGTTATACCATCAACGTGATGTCGCTTCAAAAGATCTCCCAACCTCAAAATACACTGTCCTCTACACCCCTATGTCTGTCCACGCATACACATGCACACACCTGACCAGATACACACCAACACACACCTGACCAGATACACACCAACACACACCTGACCAGATACACACCAACACACACCTGACCAGATACACACCAACACACACCTGACCAGATACACACCAACACACACCTGACCAGATACACACCAACACACACCTGACCAGATACACACCAACACACACCTGACCAGATACACACACCTGACCAGATACACACCAACACACACCTGACCAGATACACACCAACACACACCTGACCAGATACACACACCTGACCAGATACACACCAACACACACCTGACCAGAGACACACCAACACACACCTGACCAGATATACACACCTGACCAGATACACCTGACCAGATACACCTGACCAGATACACCTGACCAGATACACCTGACCAGATACACACACCTGACCAGATACACCTGACCAGATACACCTGACCAGATACACCTGACCAGATACACCTGACCAGATACACCTGACCAGATACACACCAACACACACCTGACCAGATACACCTGACCAGATACACACCAACACACACCTGACCAGATACACCTGACCAGATACACACCAACACACACCTGACCAGATATACACACCTGACCAGATACACACCAACACACACCTGACCAGATACACACCAACACACACCTGACCAGATACACACACCTGACCAGATACACACCAACACACACCTGACCAGATACACACCAACACACACCTGACCAGATACACACACCTGACCAGATACACACCAACACACACCTGACCAGATACACACCAACACACACCTGACCAGAGACACACCAACACACACCTGACCAGATATACACACCTGACCAGATACACCTGACCAGATACACCTGACCAGATACACCTGACCAGATACACCTGACCAGATACACACCAACACACACCTGACCAGATACACCTGACCAGATACACACCAACACACACCTGACCAGATACACCTGACCAGAGACACACCAACACACACCTGACCAGATATACACACCTGACCAGATACACCTGACCAGATACACCTGACCAGACCTGACACCTGACCAGATACACCTGACCAGATACACCTGACCAGATACACACCAACACACACCTGACCAGATACACCTGACCAGATACACCTGACCAGATACACCTGACCAGATACACCTGACCAGATACACTGACCAACACACACCTGACCAGATACACACCAACACACACCTGACCAGATACACACCAACACACACCTGACCAGATACACTGACCAACACACACCTGACCAGATACACACCTGACCAGATACACACCAACACACACCTGACCAGATACACACCAACACACACCTGACCAGATACACACACCTGACCAGATACACACCAACACACACCTGACCAGAGACACACCAACACACACCTGACCAGATATACACACCTGACCAGATACACCTGACCAGATACACCTGACCAGATACACCTGACCAGATACACACCAACACACACCTGACCAGATACACCTGACCAGATACACACCAACACACACCTGACCAGATACACCTGACCAGATACACACCAACACACACCTGACCAGATATACACACCTGACCAGATACACACCAACACACACCTGACCAGATACACACCAACACACACCTGACCAGATACACACACCTGACCAGATACACACCAACACACACCTGACCAGATACACACCAACACACACCTGACCAGATACACACACCTGACCAGATACACCTGACCAGATACACACACCTGACCAGATACACACCAACACACACCTGACCAGATATATACACCTGACCAGATACACCTGACCAGATACACCTGACCAGATACACCTGACCAGATACACCTGACCAGATACACCTGACCAGATACACCTGACCAGATACACCTGACCAGATACACACACCTGACCAGATACACCTGACCAGATACACCTGACCAGATACACCTGACCAGATACACCTGACCAGATACACCTGACCAGATACACACCAACACACACCTGACCAGATACACCTGACCAGATACACACCAACACACACCTGACCAGATACACCTGACCAGACACACCTGACCAGATACACACCTGACCAGATGACCACCAACACACACCTGACCAGATACACACCAACACACACCTGACCAGATACACACACCAACACACACCAGATACACACCAACACACACCTGACCAGATACACACCAACACACACCTGACCAGATACACACACCTGACCAGATACACACACACCAACACACACCTGACCAGAGACACACCAACACACACCTGACCAGATATACACACCTGACCAGATACACCTGACCAGATACACCTGACCAGATACACCTGACCAGATACACCTGACCAGATACACACCAACACACACCTGACCAGATACACCTGACCAGATACACACCAACACACACCTGACCAGATACACCTGACCAGAGACACACCAACACACACCTGACCAGATACACCTGACCAGATACACCTGACCAGATACACCTGACCAGATACACCTGACCAGATACACCTGACCAGATACACACCAACACACACCTGACCAGATACACCTGACCAGATACACACCAACACACACCTGACCAGATACACCTGACCAGATACACACCAACACACACCTGACCAGATACACACCAACACACACCTGACCAGATACACACCAACACACACCTGACCAGATACACACCAACACACACCTGACCAGATACACCTGACCAGATACACACCAACACACACCTGACCAGATACACACCAACACACACCTGACCAGATACACCTGACCAGATACACACCAACACACACCTGACCAGATACACACCAACACACACCTGACCAGATACACCTGACCAGATACACCTGACCAGATACACCTGACCAGATACACTGACCAGATACACCAGACCACCACACACCTGACCAGATACACCTGACCAGATACACACCTGACCAGACACACCTGACCAGATACACCTGACCAGATACACACCAACACACACCTGACCAGATACACACACCTGACCAGATACACACCAACACACACCTGACCAGATACACACCAACACACACCTGACCAGATACACACACCTGACCAGATACACACCAGAACACACACCTGACCAGATACACACCAACACACACCTGACCAGATACACACACCTGACCAGATACACCTGACCAGATACACACACCTGACCAGATACACCACCAGACACACACCTGACCAGATACACCTGACCAGATACACACCTGACCAGATACACCTGACCAGATACACCTGACCAGATACACCTGACCAGATACACCTGACCAGATACACCTGACCAGATACACCTGACCACACACCTGACCAGATACACACCAACACACACCTGACCAGATACACACACCTGACCAACACACACCTGACCAGATATACACACCTGACCAGATACACCTGACCAGATACACCTGACCAGATACACCTGACCAGATACACACCAACACACACCTGACCAGATACACCTGACCAGAGACACACCAACACACACCTGACCAGATACACACCAACACACACCTGACCAGATACACACACCTGACCAGATACACCTGACCAGATACACCTGACCAGATACACCTGACCAGATACACCACCAGACCAGACACCTGACCAGATACACACACCTGACCAGAGACACACCAACACACACCTGACCAGATATACACACCTGACCAGATACACCTGACCAGATACACCTGACCAGATACACCTGACCAGATACACCTGACCAGATACACCTGACCAGATACACACACCTGACCAGATACACCTGACCAGATACACCTGACCAGATACACACACCTGACCAGATACACCTGACCAGATACACCTGACCACACACACCTGACCAGATACACCTGACCAGATACACACACCTGACCAGATACACACACCTGACCACACACACCTGACCAGATACACACCAACACACACCTGACCAGATACACACCAACACACACCTGACCAGATACACCTGACCAGAGACACACCAACACACACCTGACCAGATACACACACCTGACCAGATACACACCAACACACACCTGACCAGATACACACACCTGACCAGATACACACCAACACACACCTGACCAGATACACCTGACCAGAGACACACCAACACACACCTGACCAGATACACACCAACACACACCTGACCAGATACACACCAACACACACCTGACCAGATACACACACCTGACCAGATACACACCAACACACACCTGACCAGAGACACACCAACACACACCTGACCAGATACACACCAACACACACCTGACCAGAGACACACCAACACACACCTGACCAGATACACACCAACACACACCTGACCAGATACACACACCTGACCAGATACACACCAACACACACCTGACCAGATACACCTGACCAGAGACACACCAACACACACCTGACCAGATACACCTGACCAGAGACACACCAACACACACCTGACCAGAGACACACCAACACACACCTGACCAGATACACCTGACCAGAGACACACCAACACACACCTGACCAGAGACACACCAACACACACCTGACCAGATACACCTGACCAGAGACACACCAACACACACCTGACCAGATACACCTGACCAGAGACACACCAACACACACCTGACCAGAGACACACCAACACACACCTGACCAGATACACACCAACACACACCTGACCAGATACACACACCTGACCAGATACACACCAACACACACCTGACCAGATACACACCAACACACACCTGACCAGATACACACACCTGACCAGATACACACCAACACACACCTGACCAGATACACACACCTGACCAGATACACACCAACACACACCTGACCAGATACACACACCTGACCAGAGACACACCAACACACACCTGACCAGATACACACCAACACACACCTGACCAGATACACACACCTGACCAGATACACACCAACACACACCTGACCAGATACACACCAACACACACCTGACCAGATACACACACCTGACCAGATACACCTGACCAGATACACACACCTGACCAGATACACACCAACACACACCTGACCAGATATACACACCTGACCAGATACACCTGACCAGATACACCTGACCAGATACACCTGACCAGATACACCTGACCAGATACACCTGACCAGATACACCTGACCAGATACACCTGACCAGATACACACCAACACACACCTGACCAGATACACCTGACCAACACACACCTGACCAGATACACCTGACCAGATACACCTGACCAGATACACCTGACCAGATACACACCAACACACACCTGACCAGATACACCTGACCAGATACACACCAACACACACCTGACCAGATACACCTGACCAGAGACACACCAACACACACCTGACCAGATACACCTGACCAGATACACACCAACACACACCTGACCAGATACACCTGACCAGATACACACCAACACACACCTGACCAGATACACCTGACCAGATACACCTGACCAGATACACCTGACCAGATACACCTGACCAGATACACCTGACCAGATACACCTGACCAGATACACACACCTGACCAGATACACACACCTGACCAGATACACACACCTGACCAGATACACCTGACCAGATACACCTGACCAGATACACCTGACCAGATACACACACCTGACCAGATACACACACCTGACCAGATACACACACCTGACCAGATACACACACCTGACCAGATACACACACCTGACCAGATACACACACCTGACCAGATACACACACCTGACCAGATACACCTGACCAGATACACCTGACCAGATACACCTGACCAGATACACCTGACCAGATACACACACCTGACCAGATACACACTGACCAGACCACCAGATACACACACCTGACCAGATACACACACCTGACCAGATACACCTGACCAGATACACCTGACCAGATACACCTGACCAGATACACCTGACCAGATACACACACCTGACCAGATACACCTGACCAGATACACCTGACCAGATACACCTGACCAGATACACACACCTGACCAGATACACACACCTGACCAGATACACACACCTGACCAGATACACACACCTGACCAGATACACCTGACCAGATACACCTGACCAGATACACCTGACCAGATACACACACCTGACCAGATACACACACCTGACCAGATACACACACCTGACCAGATACACACACCTGACCAGATACACCTGACCAGATACACCTGACCAGATACACACACCTGACCAGATACACACACCTGACCAGATACACCTGACCAGATACACACACCTGACCAAATACACACACCTGACCAGATACACCTGACCAGATACACACACCTGACCAGATACACACACCTGACCAGATACACACACCTGACCAGATACACCTGACCAGATACACACACCTGACCAGATACACACACCTGACCAGATACACCTGACCAGATACACACACCTGACCAGATACACCTGACCAGATACACACACCTGACCAGATACACACACCTGACCAGATACACACACCTGACCAGATACACCTGACCAGATACACCTGACCAGATACACCTGACCAGATACACACACCTGACCAGATACACACACCTGACCAGATACACACACCTGACCAGATACACCTGACCAGATACACCTGACCAGATACACCTGACCAGATACACCTGACCAGATACACACACCTGACCAGATACACACACCTGACCAGATACACACACCTGACCAGATACACACCTGACCAGATACACCTGACCAGATACACCTGACCAGATACACACACCTGACCAGATACACCTGACCAGATACACACACCTGACCAAATACACACACCTGACCAGATACACACACCTGACCAGATACACACACCTGACCAGATACACCTGACCAGATACACCTGACCAGATACACACACCTGACCAGATACACACACCTGACCAGATACACACACCTGACCAGATACACCTGACCAGATACACACACCTGACCAAATACACACACCTGACCAGATACACACACCTGACCAGATACACCTGACCAGATACACACACCTGACCAGATACACCTGACCAGATACACCTGACCAGATACACCTGACCAGATACACACACCTGACCAGATACACCTGACCAGATACACCTGACCAGATACACACACCTGACCAGATACACACCAACACACACCTGACCAGATACACACACCTGACCAGATACACCTGACCAGATACACCTGACCAGATACACACACCTGACCAGATACACCTGACCAGATACACCTGACCAGATACACACACCTGACCAGATACACCTGACCAGATACACCTGACCAGATACACACACCTGACCAGATACACCTGACCAGATACACCTGACCAGATACACCTGACCAGATACACACACCTGACCAGATACACACACCTGACCAGATACACCTGACCAGATACACCTGACCAGATACACACACCTGACCAGATACACACCAACACACACCTGACCAGATACACACACCTGACCAGATACACCTGACCAGATACACCTGACCAGATACACACACCTGACCAGATACACACACCTGACCAGATACACCTGACCAGATACACACACCTGACCAGATACACCTGACCAGATACACCTGACCAGATACACACACCTGACCAGATACACCTGACCAGATACACACACCTGACCAGATACACCTGACCAGATACACACACCTGACCAAATACACACCTTGTTAGACATCATTGTCTAGTTTTCCACTCACACACACATGCGCAGCCCCATCACAGATGTGAGAAACATCAGATTAGCATTGATCTGTTTCTTCTTGCTCCACATCCCCAAATATCATCCAGCTCTCTGCCTGGGCGGCCTGCCACCCTACACCACAACACACATCTACACACCAACACTCTATTCTGGCAATCATTCTTAAAGTGGCAATCAGGAGTTGAAACAGTAACAAATCTCACTCCCCATCCGTTTTTCTCTCCACCCGTTTTTCTCCCCACCCGACCATCCATGATATCAAAATTACAGTTCTAACCATGTTTTGTTGCTGAACATGGTGTGTTTCCATTTTTTTTGTTTACAAACATTGCAGTGAAACAAGGTTATATTTTGGGTTCTGACGGGGTACGACAGTTGAACTAAGCTCATGAGGCATTTATAACATCAATTATTCAAGAATCATATGATTTTTTACATGATCATTATCATCATCACCATCATCATGATGATGTAGCAAGTACCACTTTGCTTCTTGAAAGTCCAAAAGACATCAAATCTATGAAATAACACGTATGGAATCATGTAGTAATCACAAAAGTGTTAAACAAATCAAAAAATATTTTATATTTGAGATTCTTCAGACTGATGACATTTTTGCACACACTTGGCATTCTCTTAACCAGCTTTATGAGGTAGTCACCTGGAATGCCTTTCAAGTAACAGGTGTGCCTTGTTAAAAGTTAATATGTGGAATTTCTTTCCTTCTTAATGCGTTTGAGCCAATCAGTTGTGTTGTGACAAGGTAGGGGTGGTATATTTGGTAAAAGTCCATATTATGCCAAGAACAGCTCAAATAAGCAAAGAGAAATGACAGTCCATCATTACTTTAAGACATGAAGGTCAGTCAATGCGGAACAGTTCAAGAACTTTGAAAGTTTCTTCAAGTGCAGTCGCAAAAATCATCAAGCGCTATGATGAAACTGGCTCTCATGAGGACCGCCACAGGAATGGAAGACCCAGACTTACTGCTGCTGCAGAAGATAAGTTCATTAGAGGTTCCAGCCTCAGAAACTGCATTCCAAATAAATGCTTCAGAGTTCACAAAGTAACAGACACATCTCAACATCAACTGTTAAGAGGAGACAGTGTGAATCAGGCCTATATGTTCGAATTTCTGCAAAAAAAAACACTACTAAAGGACACGAATAAGAAGAAAAGACTTGCTTGGGCCAAGAAACACAAGCAATGGTCCTTAGACCGATGGTCTGGAGTCCAAATTTGAGATTTTTGGTTCCAACCGCCGTACCTTTGTGAGAGGCAGAGCAGGTGAATGGATGATCTCTGCATGTGTATTTCCCACAGTGAAGCATGGAGGAGTAGGTGTTATGGTGCTTTGCTGGTGACAATGTCTGTGATTTATTTAGAATTCAAGGCACACTTAACCATCATGGCTACCACAGCATCCTGCAGCGATACGTCATCCCATCTGGTTTGGGCTTAATGGGACTATCATTTATTTTTCAACAGGACAATGACCCAACACACCTCCAGGCTGTGTAAGGGCTATTTGACCAAGAAGGAGAGTGATGGAGCGCTGCATCAGATGACCTTGTCTCCACAATCCCTGACTTCAACCCAGATGAGATGGTTTGGGATGGTTTGGGAATCTGAGAGAATGCCAAGAGTGTGCAAAGCTGTCATCAAGGCAAAGGGTGGCTATTTGAAGAATCTCAAATATAAAATATATTTTGATTTGTGTAACACTTTTTTGGTTACTACATGATTCCATATGTGTTTTTCATTGTTTCAATGACTTCACTATTATTCTTCAATGTAGAAAATAGTAAAAATAAAGAAAAACCCTTGAATGAGTAGGTGTTCTAAAACTTTAGACCGGTAGTGTATATGTGGACCTTTTACTGACTGCTCCAGCCCCTAACGCCCAGCACCCTCAACCCCACCAGAGCCTCTGCTGAGCCCCCCGTCCCCCCCCCGTCCCTTTCCAATCCCCCACCACATCTCCTACCCAGTGGATGAATGAAGAGCCTTCAGCCAGTCAGCCAGGTGACTTTGTCTCTTTGACCTGTTCTGGCCCACTGCTCTCCTTATCTAGTGATTCATCCTCAATAACTCTCACAGTATTTGTCCTGACATTTTAATTAAAATACTACTACCTCCTTCCTGTGATGAAAAGGGTGGCGTCACAGAGCACGGCCCCACACTACACTGGCCTACTACCTGACCACCTGCCCACCCACGCACGCACGCACGCACGCACGCACGCACGCACACACACACACACACACACACACACACACACACACACACACACACACACACACACACACACGGGGTGAAAGAGAAAAAAGAAAAGGGGAACAGTTGTGGTGGGGGGGAAGAGAAATGTCAGAGAAAGATGGAGAGAGACAAGACAGGAAAAGAGATGTGGTGGGGAAAGAGAAAGAGGAGAAAATGAGAGGGACAAGACAGGAAAAGAGATGTGGTGGGGAAAGAGAAAGAGGAGAAAATGAGAGGGACAAGACAGGAAAAGAGATGTGGTGGGGAAAGAGAAAGAGGAGAAAATGAGAGGGACAAGACAGGAAAAGAGATGTGGTGGGGAAAGAGAAAGAGGAGAAAATGAGAGGGACAAGACAGAAAAAGAGATGTGGTGGGGAAAGAGAAAGAGGAGAAAATGAGAGGGACAAGACAGGA
Organism: Oncorhynchus gorbuscha; assembly: GCF_021184085.1. Classification (NCBI taxonomy): domain Eukaryota; kingdom Metazoa; phylum Chordata; class Actinopteri; order Salmoniformes; family Salmonidae; genus Oncorhynchus; species Oncorhynchus gorbuscha. The sequence goes on along the minus strand of NC_060192.1, from coordinate 31,145,790 downwards.
AAAGAGATGTGGTGGGGAAAGAGAAAGAGGAGAAAATGAGAGAGATGTCAATCACGTCTGTCACTTTCATGATGACGTCTCACAGCTGGAAAGCACCAGTAGTAAAACGGCTTCAACAGGCGATTGTGGACCTCTGTGTTGGTTTGAGTCAGAATGGAGCTGCCTCTGGCTTGAGAAAAGCCTTAACCAGATCCCTGCCTCAGTAAAACAACGGACTCCAATATATTAGATATAGCTGCGTGTAGACATTAAAAGTTTAAAATCCAAAATAGCAAAACACATTCAATATGGCAAAAGTTATGGGTTCTAGAAGCAAATCTGTTCCCCATGAGGTGATGGAAACATACATTTTGAGTGCAGGCTAAATGAGGACCTGGAGCTAATCGAACGTTACTGATTCCCATGGAATTTCTTGCTAAGGAAATATTGTGTCTCATTGGAACCAAATTCCTTGTATGGATGTGACATGTGGACCTTTACCCTTCTGCTCTGCTCTGCTCTGTTCTGTAGGTGAAATTAAACTGGTCCAAAACCTAGGGGGACAAAATGACAACGTTGACCGAAACAATGCATCTTCACAACAAGGAATGAACCCCTAAGGATATAGTTAGGTCTATAAAAACATCTCCACGGAGACACGTTGAAACAGTATTTCCATCATTTCTTGTCATAAGGAGGTTTCTTCTGAGGTCATGTGCTAACTTACTATCAAGGAACCATGCAGAGCCTGACAGAAGGTAATGGGAATCAATGGGACAACAGCCTGATGCCAGTCTGGCACGCAGCCATCAATATCAATCATTGTTATTACTGATAATGTCTCCATTCAACCGCGATAAATGTCAGAGCCGCCTCACCCAACTACAAACCAGCCAGATCTCTCTTCTTTAAGAAATGATATCATGAGGTACTTAGAGCCGCCTCACCCAACTACAAACCAGCCAGATCTCTCTTCTTTAAGAAATGATATCATGAGGTACTTAGAAACGCACTCACCCAACTACAAACCAGCCAGATCTCTCTTCTTTAAGAACTACAAACCAGCCAGATAAGAAATACAAACCAGATATCATGAGGTACTTAGAAACGCCTCACCCAACTACAAACCAGCCAGATCTCTCTTCTTTAAGAAATGATATCATGAGGTACTTAGAAACGCACTCACCCAACTACAAACCAGCCAGATCTCTCTTCTTTAAGAAATGATATCATGAGGTACTTAGAAACGCACTCACCCAACTACAAACCAGCCAGATCTCTCTTCTTTAAGAAATGATATCATGAGGTACTTAGAAACGCACTCACCCAACTACAAACCAGCCAGATCTCTCGTCTTTAAGAAATGATATCATGAGGTACTTAGAAACGCACTCACCCAACTACAAACCAGCCAGATCTCTCCTCTTTAAGAAATGATATCATGAGGTACTTAGAAACGCCTCACCCAACTACAAACCAGCCAGATCTCTCGTCTTTAAGAAATGATATCATGAGGTACTTAGAAACGCACTCACCCAACTACAAACCAGCCAGATCTCTCTTCTTTAAGAAATGATATCATGAGGTACTTAGAAACGCACTCACCCAACTACAAACCAGCCAGATCTCTCGTCTTTAAGAAATGATATCATGAGGTACAAACCAGCCAGATCTCTCGTCTTTAAGAAGAAACGAAACACTCACCCAACTACAAACCAGCCAGATCTCTCTTCTTTAAGAAATGATATCATGAGATCTCTCTTCTTTAGAAAATGATATCATGAGGTACTTAGAAACGCACTCACCCAACTACAAACCAGCTAGATCTCTCGTCTTTAAGAAATGATATCATGAGGTACTTAGAAACGCACTCACCCAACTACAAACCAGCCAGATCTCTCTTCTTTAAGAAATGATATCATGAGGTACTTAGAAACGCACTCACCCAACTACAAACCAGCCAGATCTCTCTTCTTTAAGAAATGATATTATGAGGTACTTAGAAACGCACATTATTTTGTATCAAGTATTGACAGTGACGGTGAGGATATGGAAATCAATCAAGAGAGTGGTAAGGTTAGATATTTGACGGTGAAAAGGGGGGTCAGATGAGAGTTTCCTAGTGTACCTCCCGTGGGTTCCTCTCCAGGACGAGCTGGTGTGTAGAACATCCTGGACACCACAGGACACACTCTTCTTGGGCAGAGGCAGAGCAGGAGCAACACGTCAGGGACACACACACACACACACACACACCACCCTGTATTATTAGCCAAGCAGAATACCATCGTCTCCTCATTAGCAAATGTTCTCCATGACGACATCAGCCCATTTTCCATCTGTCTTGTAGAGAGTGAGACGAACCTTCCCTAAAGATATGGAACATTGTGTAATTACCCTCCGTAGTTAGTTTCCTAACAACCTGTTCCGTATGTAGGGATTCAGGTTCTCCTCTGCAGCATGGCAGGGACTGTTCCATGCGAAGTGGCCAGAGAGGGTGGGTTGGACGGAGCTGGGCTCTGGATGCATGTTGGACCTCAGAGGAGGTTCAGCTCTCCTCCTGGAGGGCAGTACTCTGAACACCATGTTAATGGTGGCAGGTTTGAAGATTGAAAGGGAACACGATAGCTCCTGACTATCCCGTGCTGGCCTGGGAGGGGGGCGTGGCAGATACCGTTCCTCCCCAGTGGGATACGCGGTGTGTCATTGCCATAGTGTCCATGGACATAGGGAACGTCAGTGCTACAAGATGCAGCATGTGTGGGAGGTGGGACTAAGGAGGAATCTGAGGCATGTAGAGTGGGACTAGGGGCTCCACTGTACTCTGGGACACTACTCTGAGTGGGACTAGGGGCTCCACTGTACTCTGGGACACTACTCTGTCGGGAGGACAGACACTACTCTGTCTGGAGGACAGACACTACTCTATTAGGAGGACTGACACTACTCTGTCTGGAGGACAGACACTACTCTATTATGAGGACAGACACTACTCTGTCTAGAGGACAGACACTACTCTATTATGAGGACAGACACTACTCTGTCTAGAGGACAGACACTACTCTGTTGGGAGGACAGACACTACTATGTCTGGAGGACAGACACTATTCTGTCGGGAGGACATACACTACTCTGTCTGGAGGACAGACACTACTCTGTCGGGAGGACAGACACTACTCTGTCTGGAGGACAGAAACTACTCTGTCTAGAGGACAGACACTACTCTGTCGGGAGGACAGACACTGCTCTGTCGAGAGGACAGACACTACTCTATTGGGAGGACAGACACTATTCTATCAGGAGGACAGACACTACTCTGTCGGGAGGACAGACACTACTCTGTCTGGAGGACAGACACTACTCTGTCGGGAGGACAGACACTACTCTATCGGGAAAACAGACACTGCTCTGTCGGGAGGACAGACACTACTCTGTCGGGAGGACATACACTACTCTGTCTGGAGGACAGACACTACTCTGTCTGGAGGACAGACACTACTCTGTCGGGAGGACAGACACTACTCTGTCTGGAGGACAGAAACTACTCTGTCTGGAGGACAGACACTACTCTGTCGGGAGGACAGACACTACTCTGTCGGGAGGACAGACACTACTCTGTCGGGAGGACATACACTACTCTGTCTGGAGGACAGACACTACTCTGTCTGGAGGACAGACACTACTCTGTCGGGAGGACAGACACTACTCTGTCTGGAGGACAGAAACTACTCTGTCTGGAGGACAGACACTACTCTGTCGGGAGGACAGACACTACTCTGTCGGGAGGACAGACACTACTCTGTCGGGAGGACAGACACTACTCTGTCGGGAGGACAGACACTACTCTGTCGGGAGGACAGACACTACTCTGTCGGGAGGACAGACACTACTCTGTCGGGAGGACATACACTACTCTGTCGGGAGGACAGACACTACTCTGTCGGGAGGACATACACTACTCTGTTGTACAGGGCTGTCGACTGAGACACTTGATGCTTATTCTGTGGAAAATGACCGAAGGAGATGGAGTATCTGGTGCATATGTGTTGTCTACAGGCTTTTACGTTTTAAAGTACTCAGGGAGAGAACTCTTTACTGTTAAGACAGCTATTTCTGTAGGTAGCTATAGCTACCTGTTCTATTTGAAATGGCACAACACCATTTTTCTCATAGGGTTGCTAGTTCAAATCCTAGGAAGCCAAGGTGCCATTGAGGAAGACACTCAGATTTAAAAATATATATATACAGTATATATTTCACCTTTATTTAGCCAGGTAGGCTAGTTGAGAACAAGTTCTCATTTACAACTGTGACCTGGCCAAGATAAAGCAAAGCAGTGCTACACAAACAACAACACAGAGTTACACATGGAATAAACAAGCGTACATTCAATAACACAATATAAAAAAGAACGTCTATATACAGTGTGTGCAAATGGCGTGGAGGAGGTAAGGCAAGGAATAGGCCATAGAAGCGAAGTAATTACATTTTAGCAGATTAACACTGGAGTGAAAAATGAGCAGGTGATGATATGCAAGTAGAAATACTGGTGAGCAGAAAGTAAATAAAAACAGTATGGGGATGAGGTAGGTAGATTGGGTGGGTTATTTACAGATGGACTATGTACAGCTGCAGCGATCGGTTAGCTGCTCAAATAGCTGATGTTTAAAGTTAGTGAGGGAAATATAAGTCTTCAGCTTCAGCAATTTTTGCAATTTGTTCCAGTCACTGGCAGCAGAGAACTGGAAGGCCAAAGGAGGAGTTGGCTTTGGGGATGACCAATGAGATATACCTGGTGGAGCACGTGCTACGGGTGGGTGTTGTTATTGTGACCAGTAATCTAAGATAAGGTGGAGCTTTACCTAGCATAGACTTATAGATGACCTGGAGCGAGGGCCAGCCGACTAGAGCTTACAGGTCGTAGTGGTGGGTGGTATAAAGGGCTTTGGTAACAAAACGGATGGCACTGTGATAGACTGCATCCAGTTTGCTGTGAAGATCATTGGACACTATCTTGTAGATGCCAAAGTCGAGGATCGGTAGGATAGTCAGTTTTACTAGGGTAAGTTTGGCAGCGTGAGTGAAGGGGGCATTGGTGCGAAATAGAAAGCCGATTCTAGATTTGATTTTAGATTGGAGATGTTTAATATGAGTCTGGAATGAGAGTTTACAGTCTAGCCAGACACCTAGGTATTTGTAGTTGTCCACATATTCTAGGTTAGAACCGTCCAGGGTAGTGACGCTAGTCCGGCGGGCGGGTGCAGGCAGCGAACGGTTGAAAAGCATGCATTTGGTTTTAATAGCGTTTAAGAGTAGTTGGAGGCCACGGAAGGAGTGTTGTATGGCATTGAAGCTTGTTTGGAGGTTAGTTAACACAGTGTCCAAAGAAGGGCCAGAAGTAAACAGAATGGTGTCGTCTGCATAGAGGTGGATCAGGGAATCACCCGCAGCAAGAGCGACATCATTGATATATATAGAGAAAAGAGTCGGTCCCGAGAACCTTGTGGTACCCCCATAGAGACTGCCAGGGGTCCGGACAACAGGCCCTCCAATTTGACACACTGAACTCTGTCTCAGAAGTAGTTGGTGAACCAGGCGAGGCAGTCATTTGAGAAACCAAGGCTGTTGAGTCTGCCGATAAGAATATGGTGATTGACAGAGTTGAAAGCCTTGGCCAGGTCGATGAAGATGGCTGCACAGAACTGTCTTTTATCGATGGTGGTTATGATATCATTTAGTACCTTGAGCGTGGTTGAGATGCACCCGTGACCAGCTCGGAAACCGGATTGCACAGCGGAGAAGGTACGGTGGGATTCGAAATGGTCAGTGATCTATTTATTAACTAGGCGTTCGAAGACTTTAGAGAGGCAGGGCAGGTTTGATCTAGGTCTTTAGCATTTTGGGTCTAGAGTGTCACCCCCTTTGAAGAGGGGGATGACCGCGGAAGCTTTACAATCTTTAGGGATCTCGGACGAGAATAAAAGGAGCAGATTTCTGGGCGTGGTAGAATAGATTCAGGGTATAATGTGCAGACATGGGTATGGTGTGGTGCGGGTACAGTGGGGGTAAGCCCAGGCACCGAGTGATGATAAGAGAGTTTGCATCACTGGACGTGCTGGTTATACCGGGTGAGGTCACCGCATGTGTGGGAGGTGGGACAAAGGAGGAATCTGAGGCATGTAGAGTGGGACTAGGGGCTCCACTGTAAACTAAAACAATGATAACTATCCTAAACAACAGTAAACAGCATACTGACATTTGAGAGAGACATAAAGCGAGGCATAAAGCAGCCACAGGTGTTGATTGGGAGAGCTGGCTAAGACAACAATGGGTAAGAAAACAACAGCTAATCAGCTAAGACAACAACAGGTAAGACCACAACAGCTAATCAGCTAAGACAACAACGGGTAAGACCACAACAGCTAATCAGCTAAGACAACAACGGGTAAGATCATAACAGCTAATCAGCTAAGACAACTACAACAGGTAAAATTGCGATGAATGGGCAAAAAGGGTCGGTTAGCTACACACAGGGCCTGAGTTCACGGCTGGGGCTGACAGATAAACAAAAATAAACCGAATGGAGGACCGTGATTAATGAACAGTCCAGCAGGCATCAGCTATGTAGTCAAGTGATCATAGGGTCCAGTGAACAACAATAGATGGAGCAGGGAAGCCGCAGGGTGTTTTCGTTACTACGCTGGCACGCAGGAGACACAGCGTTTGTTAGCAAGTTAGCAGGCCGGGGCTAGTAGAAGCGTTTTCTCCGACGTCCGACAGAGGCCGGTTGCAGGCACAGCGGATGGAGTATTCATCGGCAGACCAGTCGAGGTGGTACGACGGGGTGCCGTGTCGACAAGGGGTCCAAACCAGATGGCGAGAGAGGTATTGTTGTTGTAGTAATTTCCTTTGCTAGCCGGGAGATGTGCCTGGCTCGCAGCTAACTGGTGCTAGCTTTGGGGCAGGGGCATTAGCCACTATAGCCACTCAGTAGCAGCGATGATCTGGTGCCAGTACCCAGAGCTTACGGCAAGTAACTGGTGGAGTAGTGGATTCTATCCGTGTTTGGGTGGAGTCCGGGTGAACACTGAGTAGGCCGGGAGGTGGGCCTGGCTCAGGGCTAGCTGCAGGGCTGGGTCACTTGGTGGCAGCTAGCTAGCTGTGAAGATCAGGTGTAATGGTCCAGGGTTTACGGCAGGAATCCAGCGTTGTAGTGGAGAAACAGTCCGATAGTGGTAGGCCGGCAAGTATTATCCAGGCTAAAAAAAGGGTTGGTGCCTGTGCAGAAGGAAAAGGCCACTAGCAGTGGCTAACAATGACTAAATAGCTAGTAGCTAATTAGCTGGTTAGCTCCTGATGGCTAGCTTCCGATGGAGTTCTGGCTACAAGGTCTAAATAAAATAGCGGTTCTGTAACACGTTGGGTGAGGCAAGTTACCGGAAGGTATATATATTTAATTTAAAATGGAAAAGAGATTGAAAATAAACTTGAAATATATACAAAAAATTACGAAAAATACAAAAGTACACAAGAGGATGAACAAAAACACGTCTGCACTGCTACGTCATCTTGGAGATGAAATTGGTCTGGTATATATTCATCAGTATAAATGGATAATCTGTCAACTGTAAACTCTGCAAGCATTGTTCAATGCAGATTAATGAAATAAAATATGTCCCTCTACTTTTGTGTGTGTGTGTGTGTGTGTGTGTGTGTGTGTGTGTGTGTGTGTGTGTGTGTGTGTGTGTGTGTGTGTGTGTGTGTGTGTGTGTGTGTGTGTGTGTGTGTGTGTGTGTGTGTGTGTGTGTGTGCATTGCACGCCTGTCAAGCTCATCATCATCTCATGATTGCAACTGATCCACTCAGGTAGAACTACATTACTTAAGGGACGCTCCAGCTATCCATCACCCACACACACAGACACCACACACACAAATTCCCCAGAGTGAGGGAGTGGAGGAGTTCTGAGGAGTCCCCTCCCCCCAACCCCATGGAGATGGCCACTGGACAAATGTCACCATTGCTCATCTATCTATAGTATGATGACTGACTGGGAAATAATACCAGGATTGCTAAAAACAATAACACTCATAAATAACTATACAGTTAGTGATATAATCATCATCATCACTGTCGCCACTGTCGCCACAATTCAAATGGAAAATGGGGATATATTGTTTGACCCAAAACCCTACACACACACAGGAGATGGAAGGTTCAGGAACACTATTATTCACTCACCCGACCTACTTCCCTCAATCTTGGTTTTCTGTCTTATTTTTTCAATTAATTCTAGTCTGCCTTACAACCCTGATGTCACCTGGTCTGCCAGAAACACTGCCTCGTCTAAGCATCGTGGAATTACATTTCTAAAACAACGGCCCTCTATGTAAATGGCTCTGTCTAATACCAATCCCACCCCCTCACCCCCACTCTCCTTCCGTCTTATCCCCTGTCCTGGGCGGTGGGTGGCGAGGTGCAGCTGGACTCACAGGTGCCTGGCATACAGGTCATGGTGGAAGAGCAGAGCTCTGAGGCGCACCACTGGACCGCCAGGCTCCATGGGAGGCACAGTGATCAGGGAGATCTATAGTACACAGACAGACAGACAGACAGACAGACAGACAGACAGACAGACAGACAGACAGACAGACAGACAGACAGACAGACAGACAGACAGACAGACAGACAGACAGACAGACAGACAGACAGACAGACAGACAGACAGACAGACAGACAGACAGACAGACAGACAGACAGACAGACAGACAGACAGACAGACAGACAGACAGACAGACAGACAGACAGACAGACAGACAGACAGACAGACAGACAGACAGACAGACAGACAGACAGACAGACAGAGTAGTAAGGATGAAACAGCGTCTGTGCCACCAGTAAGTACAGATAGTAAGTTAGTATAAATCCCCTCGCACAGTCCCCGCAGCTGGACAACTTTCTCATGGCTTCTGGAGGGAAATGCTGTAGGAATGCTCAACCGGAGTCGCTCATTCAGCCGACAGAAACTTCAACCAGTTTCCCCATTAAGCAGCAAGTCGGAGTCTGAGGCCGAGTCTTCTCTGGTCTCTACTCCTCCCGTTACGGGTTCTGCGACGCCGAAGATTCCCACCATTAGCTCTGACAAATTGAAAACCCTAGTCATTGGCGACTCCATTACCCGTAGTATTAGACTTAAAACGAATCATCCAGCGATCATACACTGTTTACCAGGGGGCAGGACTACCGACGTTAAGGCTAATCTGAAGATGGTGCTGGCTAAAGCTAAAACTGGCGAGTGTAGAGAGTAAAGAGATATTGTTATCCACGTCAGCACCAATGATGTTAGTACGAAACAGTCAGAGGTCACCAAGCGCAACGTAGCTTCAGCGTGTAAATCAGCTAAAAAGATGTGTTGGCATTGAGTAATTGTCTCTGGCTCCCTCCCAGTTAGGGGGAGTGATGAGCGCTACAGCAGAGTCTCACAACTCAATCGCTGGTTGAAAACTGTTTTCTGCCCCTCCCAAAAGATAGAATTGGTAGATAATTGGCCCTCTTTCTGGGACTCACCCACAAACAGGACCAAGCCTGGCCTGCTGAGGGAGTGATGGACTCCATCCTAGCTGGAGGGGTGCTCTCATCTTATCCACCAAACATAGACAGGGCTCTAACTCCTCTAGCTCCACAGTGAGATAGGGTGCAGGCCAGGCAGCAGGCTGTTAGCCAGCCTGCCAGCTTAGTGGAGGTTGCCACTAGCACAGTCAGTGTAGTCAGCTCAGCTATCCCCATTGAGACCGTGTCTGTGCCTCGATCTAGGTTGGGCAAAACTAAACATGGCGGTATTCGCTTTCACAATCTCACTAGAATAAAGACCTCCTCCATTCCTGCCATTATTGAAAGACATTGTGATACCTCACATCTCAAAATAGGGCTACTTAATGTTAGATCCCTCACTTCAAAGGCAGTTATAGTCAATGAACTAATCACTGATCATAATCTTGATGTGATTGGCCTGACTGAAACAAGGCTTAAGCCTGATGAATTTACTGTGTTAAATGAGGCCTCACCTCCTGGTTACACTAGCGACCATATCCCCCGTGCATCCCGCAAAGGCGGAGGTGTTGCTAACATTTACGATAGCAAATGTCAATTTACAACAAAAAACCTGACGTTTTTGTCTTTTGAGCTTCTATTCATGAAATCCATGCAGCCTACTCAATCACTTTTTATAGCTACTGTTTACAGGCCTCCTGGGCCATATACAGCGTTCCTCACTGAGTTTCCTGAATTCCTATCGGACCTTGTAGTCATAGCAGATAATATTCACATTTTTGGTGACTTTAATATTCACGTGGAAAAGTCCACAGACCCACTCCAAAAGGCTTTCGGAGCCATCATCGACTCAGTGGGTTTTGTCCAACATGTCTCTGGACCTACTCACTGTCACAGTCATACTCTGGACCTAGTTTTGTCCCATGGAATAAATGTTGTGGATCTTAATGTTTTTCCTCATAATCCTGGACTATCGGACCACCATTTTATTACGTTTGCAATCGCAACAAATAATCTGCTCAGACCCTAACCAAGGAGCATCAAAAGTCGTGCTATAAATTCTCAGACAACACAAAGATTCTTTGATGCCCTTCCAGACTCCCTCTGCCTGCCCAAGGACGTCAGAGGACAAAAATCAGTTAACCACCTAACTGAGGAACTCAATTTAACCTTGCGCAATACCCTAGATGCAGTTGCACCCCTAAAAACTAAAAACATTTGTCATAAGAAACAAGCTCCCTGGTATACAGAAAATACCCGAGCTCTGAAGCAAGCTTCCAGAAAATTGGAACGGAAATGGCGCCACACCAAACTGGAAGTCTTACGACTAGCTTGGAAAGACAGTACCGTGCAGCATCGAAGAGCCCTTACTTCTGCTCGATCATCCTATTTTTCCAACTTAATTGAGGAAAATAAGAACAATCCGAAATGTATTTTTGATACTGTCGCAAAGCTAACTAAAAAGCAGCATTCCCCAAGAGAGGATGGCTTTCACTTCAGCAGTAATAAATGAATGTACTACTTTGAGGAAAATATCATGATCATTAGAAAGCATATTACGGACTCCTCTTTAAATCTGTGTATTCCTCCAAAGCTCAGTTGTCCTGAGTCTGCACAACTCTGCCAGGACCTAGGATCAAGAGAGACACGCAAGTGTTTTAGTACTATATCTCTTGACACAATGATGAAAATAATCATGGCCTCTAAACCTTCAAGCTACATACTGGACCCTATTCCGACTAAACTACTGAAAGAGCTGCTTCCTGTGCTTGGCCTTCTTATGTTGAACACAATAAACGACTATCTATCCACCGGATGTGTACCAAACTCACTAAAAGTGGCAGTAATAAAGCCTCTCTTAAAAAAGCCAAACCTTGACCCAGAAAATATAAAAAACTATCGGCCTATATCGAATCTTCCATTCCTCTCAAACATGTTAGAAAAAGCTGTTGCACAGCAACTCACTGCCTTCCTGAAGACAAACAATGTATACGAAATGCTTCAGTCTGGTTTTAGACCCCATCATAGCACTGAGACTGCACTCAGTACTATGACGGGTGGTAAATGACCTTTTAATGGCATCAGACCTAGGCTCTGTATCTGTCCTCGTGCTCCTAGACCTTAGTGATGCCATCGATCATCACATTCTTTTGGAGAGATTGTAATCCCAAATTGGTCTGCACGGACAAGTTCTGGCCTGGTTTAGATCTTATCTGTCAAGGTGTTTGTCAAGGTTCCCGTTTTAGGACCACTATTGTTTTCACTATATATTTTACCTCTTGGGGATGTCATTCGAAAACATAATGTTAACTTTCACTGCTATGCGGATGACACACAGCTGTACATTTCAATGAAACATGGTGAAGCCCCAAAATTGCCCTCGCTAGAATCCTGTGTTTCAGACATAAGTGGATGGCTACAATATATTTACTTTTAAACTCAGACAAAACAGAGATGCTTGTTCTAGGTCCCAAGAAACAAAGATCTTCTGTTGAATTTGACAATTAATCTTGATGGTTGTACAGTCGTCTCAAATAAAACTGTGAAGGACCTCTGCGTTACTCTGGACCCTGATCTCTCTTTTGAAGAACATATCAAGACTGTTTCAAGGACAGCTTTTTTCCATCTACGTAACATTCCAAAAATCTGATACTTTCTGTCCAAAACTGATGCAGAAAAATTAATCCATGCTTTTGTTACTTCTAGGTTAGACTACTGCAATGCTCTACTTTCCGGCTACCTGGATAAAGCACTATATAAACTTCAGTAGTTAGACAGACAGGTAGTTAGACAGGTAGCTTGACAGACAGGTAGTTAGACAGACAGTCAGACAGACAGGTAGTTTGACAGACAGACAGGCAGTCAGACAGACCGGTAGTTAGACAGGCAGTCAGACTGACAGGTCGTTTGACAGACAGCCAGACAGATGGGTAGTTTGACAGACAGGTACTTAGACAAACAGTCAGACAATTAGTTAGACAGACACTCAGACAGACAGGTAGTTTGACAGACAGTCAGACAGCCATGTAGTTTGACAGACAGACAGGTAGTTAGAAAGACTGACAGATAGACAGGCAGTTAGACATACAGTCAGACAGAGTCAGACAGACAGGTAGTTAGACAGACAGCTAGTTAGACAGACATTCAGACAATTAGTTAGACAGACAGACAGACAGACAGACAGACAGACAGACAGACAGACAGACAGACAGACAGACAGACAGACAGACAGACAGACAGACAGACAGACAGACAGACAGACAGACAGACAGACAGACAGACAGACGGGAGGTTTGACAGACAGGCAGACAGACAGACAGGCCGTCTGACAGACAGTCAGACAGACAGGTAGTTTGATAGACAGGTAGTTTGTCACAGTCAGACAGGCAGACAGAGAGAAGTACAGCACCTACACACGTAGACCTGATGAAGTCTGCCAGACAATCCTAAAGCCTATTACCAAACTTCAGATCTAAGTAATGGATCCCTGTAATCCTTTTATATGAATCCCCTGGATGTTATTATAATGTCCTTCTGGCTGAGGCCGAAGAGAGATCACGCCTTTTTAATCAAGTGGACAAATTTAAGGAAGCAAAGTCAGTGTATCCCATGTTGGGAGAGAGCAGGGGATAGAGGGAGAGCAGGGCCAATCTCCCTTTGTATCTGCCTGGGTCCACACTGTCATTCCACAGGACCATCCAACAGCTAATTAAAAAGAGAGTGAATATTTAATTCCGTTTTGTCACACAGTCATGTAATATTCCATTTCCACACTGTGTCAAGACACAGAAATTAATTTAATCTTCTCCCTCCTAACTAATGAGCAGAAATTACACACGGTTTTCCCTGTCTTCTTTCTGAGTGATATTCAAAGAAGGATTTCAGCCGGAAAACCAAACTTGTGTCACGAAGAGGGATGAACATTCTATGGATATATGCTCTTTATGCACTTTAGGGAATTGGATTGATCAGATTTCATTCAGCGTGTTCTAAACCATTATTCCATGTCTTTCATATTCATATTGAAAACTGCCACTCAAATTAGCGTACCTAATGCTAGCATGTCAATTCCCATTCTCCAGCCGGTAGGATTATTTAATCAAATTCCAAACCAGTCACAACAAACAGCATTAGGGAGCTTTCATTGAACTGGTTAGTTTTTTCACAATGGATTTGAAATCTTCATGGTAGACAGCTGCATGTCAGGACGACTGTAATGATCTTTCAAATCAGCTCTGATGTTTTGTTGTTCTTGGACGCGGACCAAGAATCTATACAAATGTGATAGAGCATAAAATAGAATGTCATGCAAAACAACATGAGGAGCTAAAGTGCAGACATGACAGGAATAGAGCTAAGCCACACTGGATATCTGAATGGAAATGTATGTGTGTGCCCATTGAATATGGCGTAAAGTCTCACTGTATGGAGAGGAACAGGGGATGAGCTGTATGGAGAGGAACAGGGGTTGAGCTGTATGGAGAGGAACAGGGGATGAGCTGTATGGAGAGGAACAGGGGTTGAGCTGTATGGAGAGGAACAGGGGATGAGCCATATGGTACAGAACAGGGGATGAGCCGTATGGAGAGGAACAAGGGATGAGCCGTATGGAGAGGAACATGGGATGAGCCATATGGTACAGAACAGGGGATGAGCCGTATGGAGAGGAACAGGGGATGAGCCGTATGGAGAGGAACAGGGGATGAGCCATATGGTACAGAACAGGGGATGAGCCGTATGGAGAGGAACAGGGGATGAGCCATATGGTACAGAACAGGGGATGAGCCGTATGGAGAGGAACAGGGGATGCGCCATATGGAGAGGAACAGGGGATGAGCCATATGGTACAGAACAGGGGATGAGCCGTATGGAGAGGAGCAGGGGATGAGCCATATGGTACAGAACAGGGGATGAGCCGTATGGAGAGGAACAGGGGATGAGCCATATGGTACAGAACAGGGGATGAGCCGTATGGAGAGGAACAGGGGATGAGCCATATGGTACAGAACAGGGGATGAGCCGTATGGAGAGGAACAGGGGATGAGCCATATGGAGAGGAACAGGGGATGAGCCATATGGTACAGAACAGGGGATGAGCCGTATGGAGAGGAGCAGGGGATGAGCCATATGGTACAGAACAGGGGATGAGCCGTATGGAGAGGAACAGGGGATGAGCCGTATGGAGAGGAACAGGGGATGAGCCATATGGTACAGAACAGGGGATGAGCCGTATGGAGAGGAACAGGGGATGAGCCGTATGGAGAGGAACAGGGGATGAGTCATATGGTACAGAACAGGGAATGAGCCGTATGGAGAGGAGCAGGGGATGAGCCATATGGTACAGAACAGGGGATGAGCCGTATGGAGAGGAACAGGGGATGAGCCATATGGTACAGAACAGGGGATGAGCCGTATGGAGAGGAACAGGGGATGAGCCATATGGTACAGAACAGGGGATGAGCCGTATGGAGAGGAACAGGGGATGAGCCGTATGGTACAGAACAGGGGATGAGCCGTATGGAGAGGAGCAGGGGATGAGCCGTATGGGACAGAACAGGGGATGAGCCGTATGGTACAGAACAGGGGATTAGCCGTATGGAGAGGAGCAGGGGATGAGCCGTATGGGACAGAACAGGGGATGAGCCGTATGGAGAGGAACAGGGGATGAGCCGTATGGAGAGGAACAGGGGATGAGCCGTATGGAGAGGAACAGGGGATGAGCCATATGGAGAGGAACAGGGGATGAGCCATATGGAGAGGAACAGGGGATGAGCCGTATGGAGAGGAACAGGGGATGAGCCGTATGGAGAGGAACAGGGGATGAGCCATATGGTACAGAACAGGGGATGAGCCGTATGGAGAGGAACAGGGGATGAGCCGTATGGAGAGGAAAAGGGGATGAGCCGTATGGAGAGGAACAGGGGATGAGCCATATGGGACAGAACAGGGGATGAGCCGTATGGTACAGAACAGGGGATGAGCCGTATGGAGAGGAACAGGGGATGAGCCGTATGGTACAGAACAGGGGATGAGCCGTATGGAGAGGAACAGGGGATGAGCCGTATGGAGAGGAACAGGGGATGAACCGTATGGAGAGGAACAGGGGATGAGCCATATGGAGAGGAACAGGGGATGAACCGTATGGAGAGGAACAGGGGATGAGCCGTATGGAGAGGAACAGGGGATGAGCCATATGGGACAGAACAGGGGATGAGCCGTATGGAGAGGAACAGGGGATGAGCCGTATGGAGAGGAACAGGGGATGAGCCGTATGGAGAGGAACAGGGGATGAGCCATATGGAGAGGAACAGGGGATGAACCGTATGGAGAGGAACAGGGGATGAGCCATATGGAGAGGAACATGGGAATGAGCCGTATGGAGAGGAACAGGGGATGAGCCGTATGGAGAGGAACAGGGGATGAGCCGTATGGAGAGGAACAGGGGATGAGCCGTATGGAGAGGAACAGGGGATGAGCCATATGGAGAGGAACAGGGGATGAGCTGTATGGAGAGGAACAGGGGATGAGCCGTATGGAGAGGAACAGGGGATGAGCCATATGGAGAGGAACAGGGGATGAGCCGTATGGAGAGGAACAGGGGATGAGCCGTATGGAGAGGAACAGGGGATGAGCCATATGGTACAGAACAGGGGATGAGCCGTATGGAGAGGAGCAGGGGATGAGCCGTATGGTACAGAACAGGGGATGAGCCATATGGTACAGAACAGGGGATGAGCCGTATGGAGAGGAACAGGGGATGAGCCATATGGAGAGGAACAGGGGATGAGCCATATGGTACAGAACAGGGGATGAGCCGTATGGAGAGGAGCAGGGGATGAGCCATATGGTACAGAACAGGGGATGAGCCGTATGGAGAGGAACAGGGGATGAGCCGTATGGAGAGGAACAGGGGATGAGCCATATGGTACAGAACAGGGGATGAGCCATATGGAGAGGAACAGGGGATGAGCCGTATGGAGAGGAACAGGGGATGAGCCATATGGTACAGAACAGGGGATGAGCCGTATGGAGAGGAACAGGGGATGAGCCGTATGGAGAGGAACAGGGGATGAGTCATGGTACAGAACAGGGGATGAGCCGTATGGAGAGGAGCAGGGGATGAGCCATATGGTACAGAACAGGGGATGAGCCGTATGGAGAGGGACAGGGGATGAGCCATATGGTACAGAACAGGGGATGAGCCGTATGGAGAGGAACAGGGGATGAGCCATATGGTACAGAACAGGGGATGAGCCGTATGGAGAGGAACAGGGGATGAGCCGTATGGTACAGAACAGGGGATGAGCCGTATGGAGAGGAGCAGGGGATGAGCCGTAAGGGACAGAACAGGGGATGAGCCGTATGGTACAGAACAGGGGATGAGCCGTATGGAGAGGAGCAGGGGATGAGCCGTATGGGACAGAACAGGGGATGAGCCGTATGGAGAGGAACAGGGGATGAGCCGTATGGAGAGGAACAGGGGATGAGCCGTATGGAGAGGAACAGGGGATGAGCCATATGGAGAGGAACAGGGGATGAGCCATATGGAGAGGAACAGGGGATGAGCCGTATGGAGAGGAACAGGGGATGAGCTGTATGGAGAGGAAAAGGGGATGAGCCATATGGTACAGAACAGGGGATGAGCCGTATGGAGAGGAACAGGGGATGAGCCGTATGGAGAGGAACAGGGGATGAGCTGTATGGAGAGGAACAGGGGATGAGCCATATGGGACAGAACAGGGGATGAGCTGTATGGTACAGAACAGGGGATGAGCCGTATGGAGAGGAACAGGGGATGAGCCGTATGGAGAGGAACAGGGGATGAGCCGTATGGAGAGGAACAGGGGATGAACCGTATGGAGAGGAACAGGGGATGAGCCATATGGAGAGGAACAGGGGATGAACCGTATGGAGAGGAACAGGGGATGAGCCGTATGGAGAGGAATAGGGGATGAGCCATATGGAGAGGAACAGGGGATGAGCCATATGGAGAGGAACAGGGGATGAGCCATATGGGACAGAACAGGGGATGAGCCGTATGGAGAGGAACAGGGGATGAGCCGTATGGAGAGGAACAGGGGATGAGCCGTATGGAGAGGAACAGGGGATGAGCCATATGGAGAGGAACAGGGGATGAACCGTATGGAGAGGAACAGGGGATGAGCCATATGGAGAGGAACATGGGAATGAGCCGTATGGAGAGGAACAGGGGATGAGCCTTATGGAGAGGAACAGGGGATGAGCCATATGGAGAGGAACAGGGGATGAGCCGTATGGAGAGGAACAGGGGATGAGCCATATGGAGAGGAACAGGGGATGAGCCGTATGGAGAGGAACAGGGGATGAGCCATATGGAGAGGAACAGGGGATGAGCCGTATGGAGAGGAACAGGGGATGAGCCGTATGGAGAGGAACAGGGGATGAGCCGTATGGAGAGGAACAGGGGATGAGCCATATGGTACAGAACAGGGGATGAGCTGTATGGAGAGGAGCAGGGGATGAGCCGTATGGTACAGAACAGGGGATGAGCCGTATGGAGAGGAACAGGGGATGAGCCGTATGGAGAGGAACAGGGGATGAGCCGTATGGAGAGGAACAGGGGATGAGCCGTATGGAGAGGAACAGGGGATGAGCCATATGGTACAGAACAGGGGATGAGCCATATGGAGAGGAACAGGGGATGAGCCATATGGAGAGGAACAGGGGATGAGCCATATGGTACAGAACAGGGGATGAGCCGTATGGAGAGGAGAAGGGGATGAGCCATATGGTACAGAACAGGGGATGAGCCGTATGGAGAGGAACAGGGGATGAGCCATATGGAGAGGAACAGGGGATGAGCCATATGGTACAGAACAGGGGATGAGCCGTATGGAGAGGAACAGGGGATGAGCCATATGGTACAGAACAGGGGATGAGCCGTATGGAGAGGAACAGGGGATGAGCCATATGGAGAGGAACAGGGGATGAGCCATATGGTACAGAACAGGGGATGAGCCGTATGGAGAGGAGCAGGGGATGAGCCATATGGTACAGAACAGGGGATGAGCCGTATGGAGAGGAACAGGGGATGAGCCGTATGGAGAGGAACAGGGGATGAGCCATATGGTACAGAACAGGGGATGAGCCGTATGGAGAGGAACAGGGGATGAGCCGTATGGAGAGGAACAGGGGATGAGCCATATGGTACAGAACAGGGGATGAGCCGTATGGAGAGGAACAGGGGATGAGCCGTATGGAGAGGAACAGGGGATGAGCCGTATGGAGAGGAACAGGGGATGAGTCATATGGTACAGAACAGGGGATGAGCCGTATGGTACAGAACAGGGGATGAGCCGTATGGAGTGGAGCAGGGGATGAGCCGTATGGGACAGAACAGGGGATGAGCCGTATGGTACAGAACAGGGGATGAGCCGTATGGAGAGGAGCAGGGGATGAGCCGTATGGGACAGAGCAGGGGATGAGCCATATGGAGAGGAACAGGGGATGAGCCGTATGGAGAGGAACAGGGGATGAGCCGTATGGAGAGGAACAGGGGATGAGCCATATGGAGAGGAACAGGGGATGAGCCATATGGAGAGGAACAGGGGATGAGCCGTATGGAAAGGAACAGGGGATGAGCCGTATGGAGAGGAACAGGGGATGAGCCATATGGTACAGAACAGGGGATGAGCCGTATGGAGAGGAACAGGGGATGAGCCGTATGGAGAGGAACAGGGGATGAGCCGTATGGAGAGGAACAGGGGATGAGCCATATGGGACAGAACAGGGGATGAGCCGTATGGTACAGAACAGGGGATGAGCCGTATGGAGAGGAACAGGGGATGAGCCGTATGGAGAGGAACAGGGGATGAGCCGTATGGAGAGGAACAGGGGATGAACCGTATGGAGAGGAACAGGGGATGAGCCATATGGAGAGGAACAGGGGATGAACCGTATGGAGAGGAACAGGGGATGAGCCGTATGGAGAGGAACAGGGGATGAGCCATATGGAGAGGAACAGGGGATGAGCCATATGGGACAGAACAGGGGATGAGCCGTATGGAGAGGAACAGGGGATGAGCCGTATGGAGAGGAACAGGGGATGAGCCGTATGGAGAGGAACAGGGGATGAGCCATATGGAGAGGAACAGGGGATGAACCGTATGGAGAGGAACAGGGGATGAGCCATATGGAGAGGAACAGGGGATGAGCCGTATGGAGAGGAACAGGGGATGAGCCGTATGGAGAGGAACAGGGGATGAGCCGTATGGAGAGGAACAGGGGATGAGCCGTATGGAGAGGAACAGGGGATGAGCCGTATGGAGAGGAACAGGGGATGAGCCGTATGGAGAGGAACAGGGGATGAGCCGTATGGAGAGGAACAGGGGATGAGCCGTATGGAGAGGAACAGGGGATGAGCCGTATGGAGAGGAACAGGGGATGAGCCGTATGGAGAGGAACAGGGGATGAGCCGTATGGAGAGGAACAGGGGATGAGCCATATGGTACAGAACAGGGGATGAGCCGTATGGAGAGGAACAGGGGATGAGCCATATGGAGAGGAACAGGGGATGAGCCGTATGGAGAGGAACAGGGGATGAGCCATATGGTACAGAACAGGGGATGAACCGTATGGAGAGGAACAGGGGATGAGACATATCGAGAGGAACAGTACACTCACTACCTGCTGGTCAGAATTCAATGGCAGAACTGACCGGTCTGTGACGAGAACCGCTCTGGATATCTGCCTGTGAAATGAGAAGAATGATGAAAGAGAGGAAAGGGGAGGGAGGACATGAGAAAAACAGAAGCACCAATATTAGATTGTTACTGCACTGTTTTCCTTTCTTCTCTGTTCTCTGTTGTGGTAGATTTTGGCTGTGAGACAGTCCAGTCTAGTCCATGCTACAACAGAACAGTGGCTGGGTTGGTTCTGGCCAGCCGGGCCTGTCATTCTGCGCTGCTGTCTTTAAGAGCATTAGTCATGCTCTAATTGGGGTCAGTGGTGTAAATGTCAAGGTCTCCATTGACGCAGGCAGGCAGGCAGGCAGGCAGGCAGGCAGGCAGGCAGGCAGGCAGGCAGGCAGGCAGGCAGGCAGGCAGGCAGGCAGGCAGGCAGGAGCGGTGTGGTGGGCAGAACAGAGCCCAGTCACCTGCATCCGGGTCTGTGGAGTGTGTCTGGGATAATCAGCCCTTTCACCATGACGCCACTGAAACTGTCCCGCAACATAAAGACCGTCTTATCTGCACTGAGACCCTCCTCCCAAGTTGACTCCAAGGAGAAATGTCACCACTATGTAGGCTATGCACTGTTCTCACTAAATGAAGCCTGAAACAGTGAGTGCGAGCAATATGAAGGGAAGGTGATGAGGATGAGGACTGGGTGAGTAGAGGCTGTCCTCTCTGCACCCCCAGTCCTCTCTGAGCCACTAGTCCTCTCTGCGCCCCCAGTCCTCTTTGCACCACCAGTCCTCTGAGCCCCCAGTCCTCTCTGCGTCCCCAGTCCTCTCTGCACCCCCCAGTCCTCTCTGCACCCCCAGTCCTCTCTGCACCCCCAGTCCTCTCAGAGCCCCTAGTCCTCTCTGCGCCCCCAGTCCTCTCTGCACCCACAGTCCTCTGAGCCCCCAGTCCTCTCTGAGCCCCCAGTCCTCTCTGCACCCCCAGTCCTCTCTGAACCCCCAGTCCTCTCTGAGCCCCCAGTCCTCTCTGCGCCCCCAGTCCTCTCTGAGCCCCTAGTCCTCTCTGCACCCCCAGTCCTCTCTGCATCCCCAGTCCTCTCTGCACCCCCAGACCTCTCTGCACCCCCAGTCCTCTCTCCACCCCCAGACCTCTCTGCACCCCCAGACCTCTCTTAGTAGCAGCAGCAGCAGTGTGACCTTCCTGCCTTGCTCGTCTCAGACAGAGGGGAAATGGTGGGGAATCTCTCTGCTTGTTATGTCAAGAGTTATAAATGTGCTTTATAGGGCTCATTATCCAAACTAATGGGCTAGGGGTGACATCCTTGAAATGGACTTTCACAATAAAGGAGAAGGCAAGCTGCACTCCAAAACATGCTCTCCCACCCCACTCCAAACCACACCCCTCCGAATAATCCACGCCTCGGAGAGATTGACTGCAGGATGGACAGTTTATGTAATTGAAGACGTATTTACTAGGAGAGGGTTTGGCAGTGGGAGCTGGCAGTTCACCAATGGAGTGAGATATGAGATATAGGAGACGGGATCGCTGGTTTTTAAATAAAAATACTGCACTCTCTGGAAAGTACCTTCACCAGCGGTATATAATAGCAATAAGGCCTGAGGGGGTGTGGTATATGGCCAATATACCACTGCTTTCAGCCAATCAGCATTCAGGGCTCGAACCACCTAGTTGATATAGAAGAAGTAGAAATGATGGGTCAATAATGTGAATGGATGTGCTTCTACACTAATCTATATCCTCTGTCATCTACACACCTGTAGACATAACCTGGGAATAAACCTCAAACTGTCCACTAATCTATATCCTCTGTCATCTACACACCTGTAGACATAACCTGGGAATAAACCTCAAACTGTCCACTAATCTATATCCTCTGTCATCTACACACCTGTAGACATAACCTGGGAATAAACCTCAAACCTAACACTAATGGTAGCTCTAATGATAACTGTCCCCCTACCCAGAATGCCACAGCCGGGCAGGCTTTATTTATCATAACTATAAAGTGTTCATAAACATGCAGATCCTATTCATAGCAATCAGGGTCAAAGCCTTCTACACAGCCTTGTACACAGCCTTGTACACAGCCTTCTACACAGCCTTGTACACAGCCTTGTACACAGCCTTCTACACAGCCTTGTACACAGCCTTGTACACAGCCTTCTACACAGCCTTGTACACAGCCTTGTACACAGCCTTGTACACAGCCTTCTACACAGCCTTGTACACAGCCTTGTACACAGCCTTGTACACAGCCTTCTACACAGCCTTCTACACAGTCTTGTACACAGCCTTCTACACAGCCTTCTACACAGCCTTGTACACAGCCTTGTACACAGCCTTGTACACAGCCTTCTACACAGCCTTGTACACAGCCTTCTACACAGCCTTGTACACAGCCTTGTACACAGCCTTGTACACAGCCTTCTACACAGCCTTGTACACAGCCTTGTACACAGCCTTCTACACAGCCTTGTACACAGCCTTGTACACAGCCTTCTACACAGCCTTGTACACAGCCTTGTACACAGCCTTCTACACAGCCTTGTACACAGCCTTCTACACAGCCTTGTACACAGCCTTGTACACAGCCTTGTACACAGCCTTGTACACAGCCTTCTACACAGCCTTCTACACAGTCTTGTACACAGCCTTGTACACAGCCTTGTACACAGCCTTGTACACAGCCTTCTACACAGCCTTGTACACAGCCTTGTACACAGCCTTCTACACAGCCTTCTACACAGCCTTGTACACAGCCTTGTACACAGCCTTGTACACAGCCTTGTACACAGCCTTGTACACAGCCTTGTACACAGCCTTGTACATAGCCTTGTACACAGCCTTGTACACAGCCTTGTACACAGCCTTGTACACAGCCTTGTACACAGCCTTCTACACAGCCTTGTACACAGCCTTGTACACAGCCTTGTACACAGCCATGCATAGTTCCGACTTTGATCAACATCTCAACCGGAAGGAACTCTTTACTGTGGCAGAGCAGTGAACCAAACTAACTCCACCCATGACCTACATTACAGTCACAAATAGTCAAGTTGTCCCTCTGTTGTTTATTTACTGCATCTACTCAGTTCCAATTGAGATGGCTACGATAAATACCGTTCCACTGGGCAGACCATGTCATGTCAATGTGGACAGTTGGGTAATATTTGTTTGAGATGTTGATCAATGAGATTCCAACCTATTTTCACCCACTCAAAAAATACAGACAATAGTTTGTTGAATTCCCAACGTGTTATTACTATGCTTTCAACCATCTAAAAGCACAACAAAATTCAAATGGGAATACAATGTCAGATATTGTGTTTATTTATTTAACAACTTAATGTGTTATCACTGTGCTTCATCTAATAGCAGAACCAAATGTCCTGGATTGTAGTTGAGATTACATTATAGTACATGGTGCAAGTGATCAATGCTGTTTGAGACTCGGTGCAGATTATTACAGCAATTGTGAAGATTTCCATAGACCCACGACCCTGAACATACATGCTTTCTATCATTACATAAGAAGACATTTACTGTTACAGTAACGGTGGCCATGGATGTGTTACTCATGTTACGGTTGAATAAATACTGTTACATTAGTTTGTCAGATGGCCTTAACATTAGGCTATTTACTGTATCACAAAAGTAATATTGAATTGTGTTTTGTTGACAACACAACTAGATATCAATTTATTTATTTATTTATGTATTTTTTTGTTAAATGTTTTTTGTTGTTGTTGTATATATATGACACGTCAATACAGGGACATTCCTGTGAATAATGGAAAATTAAATAATAGAACAGCAGGTGAACCCCCCCCCCATTTAAAGGAGAAGTATCTACTGCTGAGATAGTTCCATCTGCTCCACTGGCTTAATCCCATTCTTTAACCTTTTGAGTGAGATGGAGACGTGAATCCAACCTAGAATTTGTTCATTTGTAGACAAGTTAATAGACTATTTGTCATATTGCAAAAGTGATCTTGAATTGTGTTTGGTTGTTAACGCAACCAAATATCAACATTTGAAGGAGATGTTTCTTCTGCTTGCATAGCTCCATCTGCACCACTGACGCTGGCTTTAATTCCAGTTTGTCGACAAATTAATCATTTATATGTTGGATTCACGTTAAATAATAGGACTAAGTCAAATCACACTTTAAATGCACTATAAATTCAGTTTCATTTGATTTAATCCTATTATTTAACTTTGATTTTTGTTTGAGATGGAGACGTGAATCCAACATATTTATTATTGACTTGTAGATGCCATTTAGAAATCAACTGAAGCTTGAAACCCCAAGCCTACAGTATATGTACTGTCTAGTTTTAGTTAGATCCTGGGCTGGATTTAAACCATAGCTGTTGATGACTTCCCAAATGCTACAGTATATGTACTGTCTAGTTTTAGTTAGATCCTGGGCTGGATTAAAACAATAGCTGTTGATGACTTCCCAAATGCTACAGTATATGTACTGTCTAGTTTTAGTTGAATCCTGGGCTGGATTTAAACAATAGCTGTTGATGACTTCCCAAATGCTATATAGGCCTAAAAACCTATGCCTAATTGATTATATACTGTATGATTGATAACATATGGGTACATTTAACCTACCCTTTCGAATGACTTCTATATTGTGAAGATTCCTCAACAATCATTCTCACGATAGCACATTGGTTATATATTCAGTGACAGATATTAAAGGGAGGCTTGGATAAAACCCTGGACAGGACTGCTGTAGATAGATCAACTCTCCAGTAGGAGGTGCTGCGCAGCTTATTACGTTGAAGATCTGACGTTGATTCAAAGTACAAATTTGACGTAATTTATACAAGGTTTGGCCGTTGAAAATTGGTTACCATGATGACATAATCCTATGGTTAGAAATGATTAAATGATGTATTCTCCACGTCATCAAACTTTGATTTAACCTGTGTGTACCCAGAGGAATTAGACTATGATCAGTGCATTAACACCAAGGGATAGATAGTGACAGGAGACGTCAGAGAGAGGAGGGAATGTCAGAGTGAAAAGTCTGGACAGTTGAGTCTGGACAGTTGAGTCAGGACAGACAGACAGACAGACAGACAGACAGACAGACAGACAGACAGACAGACAGACAGACAGACAGACAGACAGACAGACAGACAGACAGACAGACAGACAGACAGACAGACAGACAGACAGACAGACAGACAGACAGACAGACAGACAGAGAAAAAGAGAGACAGAGAGACAGAGAGACACAGGCAGAGACAGAGGGAGAAAGACAGGCAGAGACAGTCAGAGACAGAGAGAGACAGGCAGAGACAGAGAGAGACAGAGAGAGACAGGCAGATACAGGCAGAGACAGAGAGAGAGAGAGAGAGAGAGAGAGAGAGAGAGAGAGAGACAGGCAGAGAATGAGAGAGACAGGCAGAGACAGGCAGAGACAGAGAGAGACAGAGAGAGACAGGCAGAGACAGGCAGAGACAGAGAGAGAGACAGGCAGAGAATGAGAAAGACAGAGAGAGACAGGCAGAGACAGAGAGAGAGAGACAGACAGAGACAGGCAGAGACAGAGAGAGACAGGCAGAGACAGAGAGAGAGACAGGCATAGACAGAGAGAGACAGTCAGAGACATAGAGAGACAGGCAGAGACAGTGAGAGACAGGCAGGGGAGGCAGAGACAGTGAGAGACAGTGAGAGACAGTCAGAGACAGAGAGAGACAGGTAGAGACAGGCAGATACACATAGAGACAGACAGGCAGAGACACAGAGAGACAGACAGAGACAGGCAGAGACAAGCAGAGACAGATAGAGACAAGCAGAGACAGATAGAGACAGGCAGAGACAAGCAGAGAAAGAGAGAGACAGGCAGAGACAGGCTGAGACAGGCAGAGACAGGCAGAGACAGATAGAGACAGAAAGAGACAAGCAGAGACAGGCAGAGACAAGCAGAGACAGAAAGAGACAGGCAGAGACAGGCAGAGACAGAGAGAGACAAGCAGAGACAGATAGAGACAGGCAGAGACAGGCAGAGACAAGCAGAGACAGATAGAGACAGGCAGAGACGGGCAGAGACAGGCAGAGACAGATAGAGACAGAAAGAGACAAGCAGAGGCAGGCAGAGACAAGCAGAGACAGATAGAGACAGGCAGAGACAGAGAGAGACAAGCAGAGACAGATAGAGACAGGCAGAGACAAGCAGAGACAAGCAGAGACAGATAGAGACAGGCAGAGACGGGCAGAGACAGGCAGAGACAGGCAGAGACAAGCAGAAACAGGCAGAGACAGAGAGAGACAAGCAGAGACAGAGAGAGACAGGCAGAGACAGAGAAAGACAAGCAGAGACAGATAGAGACAGGCAGAGACAGGCAGAGACAGGCTGACCGACGTGTGGTGGAGATGACTGCTGTAGTAGTATGAAGGAGCAGGTCCAGGACAGAGGAGAGACAGCTGGGATGTTAGGCCACATCATCTACTGCATTATTCATCTCCCTCCACCCTTTCAGCTTTATGTATGTAATAGAAGGAGACATAAGGAGGTAATTTATGACGCCGGGGAAATTAAAATCATTGTTCAGCCTGGCAGACACCTTGCCTGTATTTTTACCTTCAAAAAACGTTCTTCCTCCGATGATGTATTATGCTTACCTTGACCAAGGAGCAGAGTGGACACCTGTGCGGCGCGCGTATAGAGCAGAGCGGCCCTCTCGGCCATGCGGCCCTCTCGGACATGCGGCAATCTCTCGGACATGCGGCCCTCTCGGACATGCGGCTCTCTCGGACATGCGGCTCTCTCGGACATGCGGCTCTCTCGGACATGCGGCCCTCTCGGACATGCGGCCCTCTCAGACATGCGGCCCTCCCGGACATGCGGCTCTCTCGGACATGCGGCTCTCTCGGACATGCGGCCCTCTCGGACATGCGGCTCTCTCGGACATGCGGCTCTCTCGGACATGCGGCCCTCTCGGACATGCGGCCCTCTCAGACATGCGGCCCTCTCGGACATGCGGCCCTCTCAGACATGCGGCCCTCTCGGCCATGCGGCCCTCTGGCCCTCTCGGCCATGCGGCCCTCTCAGACATGCGGCCCTCTCGGCCATGCAGCCCTCTCGGCCATGCGGCCCTCTCAGACACATGCGGCCCTCTCAGACATGCGGCTCTCTCGGACATGCGGCTCTCTCGGACATGCGGCTCTCTCGGACATGTGGCCCTCTCGGACATGCGGCCCTCTCAGACATGCGGCCCTCTCGGCCATGCGGCCCTCCCGGTCATGCGGCCCTCTCAGACATGCGGCCCTCTCGGCCATGCGGCCCTCTCGGCCATGCGGCCCTCTCGGCCATGCGGCCCTCTCAGACATGCGGCCCTCTCGGCCATGCGGCCCTCTCGGACATGCGGCCCTCTCGGCCATGCGGCCCTCTCGGCCATGCGGCCCTCTCAGACATGCGGCCCTCTCAGACATGCGGCCCTCTCAGACATGCGGCCCTCTCAGACATGCCTCACTGCTGGCTTATGGACTGCTCTCCACTGCTGACTGACAGGGTCTCGGATCATCTTCAACCTCACTCTAACCCCTGTACACATGGAAAACTAACAGAGACCCCTGCTGCTTCTGATCCAGGTCTGTAATTTAGTGCTTGCCACTGACCTTGCACATATCAATGTTTTAAATGGTGCTTCTAGTTAGAGATGATTGGTCAGTGGGTGGCTTCGCAGAGCGTTGGGTAGTAAGTAGATATAAACATGAACCATGGCCACTCTAGGAAATCCCAGTCTCTGGGCCATGTTTTAGCGTGGGTGTGTGAGAGAGGGAGTAGAGAGGAAGAGAGTAGAGAGAGTAGAGAAGAGAGAGTAGAGTAGAGTAGAGAAAGTGTGTAGAGAGAGAGTAGAGAGTGTAGAGAGAGAGTAGAGAGTGTAGAGAGAGAGTAGAGTAGATAGAGAGAGTAGAGTATAGAGAGTGAGTAGAGAGAGTAGAGAGAGTGGGGGGGTAGAGTAGAGAGAGTAGAGTAGAGAGAGTAGAGAGAGGAGAGTAGAGAGAGGAGAGTAGAGAGAGTAGAGAGAGTAAAGATAGGAGAGTAGAGAGAGTAGAGTAGAGAGAGTAGAGTAGAGAGAGTAGAGAGAGTAGAGTAAAGAAATCGGTAATACAGACATTGTCATCCTGAAAGACACCTGGTATAGAGGTGACGGACCCACTGGTTGCCCTCTAGGTTACAGAGAGCTGGTCGTACCATTCACCAAACTACCAGGTGTGAAACAGGGAAGGGACTCAGGGGGTATGCTAATTTGGTATAGAGCAGACCTAATTCACTCCATTAAATTAATCAAAACAGGGACATTTTACATTTGGCTAGAAATTCAAAAGGAAATGATCTTAACAGAGAAAAATGTCCTCCTGTGTGCTACCTATATCTCCCCACTAGAATCTCCATACTTTAATGAAGACAGCTTCTCCATCCTTGAGGGGGAAATCAATCATTTCCAGGCCTAGGGACATGTACTAGTCTCTGGCGACCTAAATGCCAGAACCGGACAAGAACCTGACACCCTCAGCACACAGAGGGACAAATACCTGCCTGCAGGTGGCAGCATTCCCTCCCACATACAGTGGGGCAAAAAAGTATTTAGTCAGCAAACCAATTGTGCAAGTTCTCCCACTTAAGAAGATGAGATTGGCCTGTAATTTTCATCAACTATGACAGACAAAATGAGAAAAAAAAATCCAGAAAATCACATTGTAGGATTTTAAATTAATTTATTAGCAAATTATGGTGGAAAATAAGTATTTGGTCACCTACAAACAAGCAAGATTTCTGGCTCTCACAGACCTGTAACTTCTTCTTTAAGAGGCTCCTCTGTCCTCCACTCGTTACCTGTATTAATGGCACCTGTTTGAACTTGTTATCAGTATAAAAGACACCTGTCCACAACCTCAAACAGTCACACTCCAAACTCCACTATGGCCAAGACCAAAGAGCTGTCAAAGGACACCAGAAACAAAATTGTAGACCTGCACCAGGCTGGGAAGACTGAATCTGCAATAGGTAAGCAGCTTGGTTTGAAGAAATCAACTGTGGGGGCAATTATTAGGAAATGGAAGACATACAAGACCACTGATAATCTCCCTCGATCTGGGGCTCCACACAAGATCTCACCCCGTGGGGTCAAAATGATCACAAGAACGGTGAGCAAAAATCCCAGAACCACACGGGGGGACCTAGTGAATGACCTGCTGCTTTATTGATTTCAAAAAAGCCTTCGACTCAATTTGGCATGAGGGTCTGCTATACAAATTGATGGAAAGTGGTGTTGGGGGTAAAACATACAACATTATAAAATCCATGTACACAAACAACAAGTGTGCGGTTAAAATTGGCAAAAAACACCCACATTTCTTCCCACAGGGCCATGGGGTGAGACAGCGATGCAGGTTAAGCCCCACCCTCTTCAACATATATATCATCGAATTGGCACGGGCACTAGAAAAGTCTTCAGCACCAGGCCTCACCCTACTAGAATCTGAAGTCAAATGTCTACTGTTTGCTGATGATCTGGTGCTTCTGTCACCAACCAAGGAGGGCCTACAGCAGCATCTAGATATTCTGCACAGTTTCTGCCAGACCTGGGCCCTGACAGTAAATCTCAGTAAGACCAAAATAATGGTGTTCCAAAAATGGTCCAGTTGCCAGGACCACAAATACAAATTCCATCTAGACACCATTGCCCTAGACCACACAAAACAACTATACATACCTTGGCCTAAACATCAGCACCACAGGTTACTTCCACAGAGCTGTGAATGACCTGAGAGACAAGCCAAGAAGGGCCTTCTATGCCATCAAAAGGAACATCAAATTCAACATACCAATTAGGATCAGGATTAAAATAATCAGTCATAGTGCCCATTGCCCTTTATTGTTGTAAGGTGTGGGGTCCGCTCACCAACCAAGACTTCACAAAATGGGACAAACACCAAATTGAGACTCTGCATGCAGAATTCTGCAAAAATATCCTCCGTGTACAACGTAGAACACCAAATAATGCATGCAGAGGAGAATTAGGCTGATACCCACTAATTATCAAAATCCAGAAAAGAGCCATTAAATTCTACAACCACCTAAAAGGAAGCGATTCCCAAACCTTCCATAACAAAACCATCACCTACAGAGAGATGAACCTGGAGAAGAGTCCCCTAAGCAAGCTGGTCCTGGGGCTCTGTTCACAAACACAAACACACCCCACAGAGCCCCAGGACAGCAGCACAATTAGACCCAATCAAATCATGAGAAAACAAAAAGATAATTACTTGACACATTGAAAGAATTAACAAAAAGAAGAAGAAGAAGTTCAAGATGACGGTCAATCACCCTCGGTCTGGGGCTCCATGCAAGATCTCACCTCATGGGGCATCAATGATCACGAGGAAGGTGAGGGATCAGCCCAGAACTACACGGCAGGACCTGGTCAATGACCTGAAGAGAGCTGGGACCACAGTCTCAAAGAAAACCATTAGTAACACATTACGCCGTCATGGATTAAAGTCCTGCAGCGCACACAAGGTCCCCCTGCTCAAGCCAGCGCATGTCCAGGCCCGTCTGAAGTTTGCCAATGACCATCTGGATGATCTAGAGGAGGAATGGGAGAAGGTCATGTGGTCTGATGAGACAAAAATAGAGCTTTTTTAGTCTAAAGTCCACACGCCGTTTTTGGAGGAAGAAGAATGATGAGTACAACCCCAAGAAAACCATCCCAACCGTGAAGCATCAAGGTGGAAACATCATTCTTTGGGGATGCTTTTCTGTAAAGGGGACAGGACGCCTGCACCATATTGAGGGGAGGATGGATGGGGCCATGTATCGCGAGATCTTGGCCAACAACCTCCTTCCCTCAGTAAGAGCATTGAAGATGGGTCGTGGCTGGGTCTTCCAGCATGACAACGACCCGAAACACACAGCCAGGGCAACTA
Organism: Oncorhynchus gorbuscha; assembly: GCF_021184085.1. Classification (NCBI taxonomy): domain Eukaryota; kingdom Metazoa; phylum Chordata; class Actinopteri; order Salmoniformes; family Salmonidae; genus Oncorhynchus; species Oncorhynchus gorbuscha. The sequence continues at coordinate 31,114,624 of NC_060192.1, read as the reverse complement.
AGGAGTAAGAAGCATCTCAAGGTCCTGGAGTGGCCTAGCCAGTCTCCAGACCTGAACCCAATAGAAAATCTTTGGAGGGAGCTGAAAGTCCGTATTGCCCAGCGACAACCCCGAAACCTGAAGGATCTGGAAAAGGTCTGTATGGAGGAGTGGGCCAAAATCCCTGCTGCAGTGTGTGCAAACCTGGTCAAGAACTATTGGAAACATACGATCTCTGTAATTGCAAACAAAGGTTTCTGTACCAAATATTAAGTTCTGCTTTAAGTTCTGATGTATCAAATACTTGTGTCATGCAATAAAATGCAAATTAATCACTTAAAAATCATACAATGTGATTTTCTGGATTTTTGTTTTAGATTCCGTCTCTCACAGTTGAAGTGTACCTATGATAAAAAATTACAGACCTCTACATGCTTTGTAAGTAGGAAAACCTGTAAAATCGGCAGTGTATCAAATACTTGTTCTCCCCACTGTATTTCCCTCAGATTACACAGATCCACAAAGAATTCAAAAACAAACCCAATTTTGATAAACTCCCATATCTACTGGGTGAAATTCCACAGTGTGTCATCACAGCAGCAAGATTTGTGACCTGTTTCCACAAGAAAAGGTCACCCAGTGAAGAACAAACACCATTGTAAATACAACCCATATTTATGCCTATTTATTTTCCCTTGTGTACCCTTAACCATTTGTACATTGCTACAACACTGTACATATACGTAATATGACATTTGTAATGTCTTTATTGTTTTGAAACTTCTGTACGTGTAATGTTTACTGTTAATTTTGATTGTTTATTTCACTTTTGTATATTATCTACCTCACTTGCTTTGGCGATGTTAACACGTTTCCCATCCCAATAATGCCCCTTGAATTGAATTGAATGGAGAGTAGAGTAGAGAGAGAGAGTAGAAAGAGTAGAGAAAGTAGAGTAGAATAGAGAAAGAGTGTAGAGAGCGAGTAGAGAGAGTAGAGAGTGAGTAGAGAGAGAGTAGAGAGAGTAGAGAGTGAGTAGAGAGAGAGAGAGAGAGAGAGAGAGTGCATACAGAGAGAGAGAGAGAGTGCATACAGAGAGAGAGAGAGTGCATACAGAGAGAGAGAGAGTGCATACAGAGAGAGAGAGAGTGCATACACAGAGAGAGAGAGAGTGCATACAGAGAGAGAGAGAGTGCATACAGAGAGAGAGAGAGAGTGCATACAGAGAGAGAGAGTGCATACAGAGAGAGAGAGAGAGTGCATACAGAGAGAGAGAGAGAGTGCATACAGAGAGAGAGAGAGAGAGTGCATACAGAGAGAGAGAGAGTGCATACAGAGAGAGAGAGAGAGTGCATACAGAGAGAGAGAGAGTGCATACAGAGAGAGAGAGAGTGCATACAGAGAGAGAGAGAGTGCATACAGAGAGAGAGAGTGCATACAGAGAGAGGAGAGAGTGCATACAGAGAGAGAGAGTGCATACAGAGAGAGAGAGAGTGCATACAGAGAGAGAGAGAGTGCATACAGAGAGAGAGAGAGTGCATACAGAGAGAGAGAGAGTGCATACAGAGAGAGAGAGAGTGCATACAGAGAGAGAGAGTGCATACAGAGAGAGAGAGTGCATACAGTACTACTCATCAGTACACTGCTGTTCCACCACAGGACTCCTGCCCACTAGGGTCACGCACCACCAAAATGAAAGAATCTCAATACCGAGCCCTCCCAAAAAACTCATCTAACCTAGTTTATGACAACAATCTACCTATGAAACTCATTAAAGGGCTTTCTAGTAGGGCCTGACTCACATTATCAGCACAGATTAATCAAGGGAGACTGGAGATGAACTCTCATTTTTTAAGAGGCAGTAACAGAGGTCTTTTTTGTCTTCAGATGAAAATCAATTAGTGAAGGTAAGGCCAGCAGGAAAAAGCAGCATCACTCAGCGCCAGCCCAAGTGGCAGGCCCCTCCCGAGCTTGGCTGCTTCAGGGGGGTTGGAGCTCCCTTCTCCCAGAAAATTAATTTTCGTATCTATATTCTGGACCCCCTCTTCTTTCCTTGTTTTGGAAGACCACGTACACAAATGACTTCTAATTGAGGTTGATCCCTGATTAGAGGGCAGGAAGAGAACAGGGCAGCTTTTTGTTATCTCAGTCCTGAACACAAACCATAGCTTCTACTGCTTTGTTATCACACTTCTTTATTGTGGAGGAGGGGGAGACTGTCTGTCTGCATACAGAGAGAGAGAGAGTGCTACAGAGAGAGAGAGAGTGCATGTGTGTGTCTGTGTGTGTCTGTGTGTGTCTGTGTACTCATCAGTCTGTGTTGTGTCTGTGCACCACCAAAATGAATGAATCTGTGTGTCTCATCTAACCTAGTGTTATGACAACAATCTACCTGTGTGTGTGTGTGTGTATGCACAGATTGTGTGTGAGACTGAGATGAACTCTCATTTTTTAAGTGCAGTAACAGTGTGTTTTTGTGTCAGATGAAAATCAATTAGTGTGTAAGGCCAGCAGGAAAAAGCAGCATCACTGTGCCAGTGTGTGCAGGCCCCTGAGCTTGGCTGCTTGGGGTGTGTGTGTCCTTCTCCCAGAAAATTAATTGTGTGTCTGTATGTCTGTGTGTCTTTCCTTGTTTTGAAGTGTACACAAATGACTTCTGTGTGTTGATCCCTGATTAGTGTGCAGGAAGAGAACAGTGTGTTTTGTTATCTCAGTCCTGTGTGTCTGTGTTTGTTATGTCTTTATTGTGGTGTGTGTGAGTGTCTGTGTGTGTGTGTCTGTGTCTGTGTCTGTGTGTGTGTGTGTGTGTGTGTGTGTGTGTGTGTCTGTGTGTGTGTGTGTGTGTGTGTGTGTGTGTGTGTGTGTGTGTGTGTGTGTCTGTCTGTATGTCTGTGTGTCTGTGTGTCTGTGTGTATGTGTGTCTGTATGTCTGTATGTCTGTGTGTCTGTGTGTGTGTATGATTGTGTGTATGTCTGTGTGTCTGTGTGTCTGTGTGTATGTTTGTCTGTATGTCTGTATGTCTGTGTGTCTGTGTGTGTGCGTATGTCTGTGTGTCTGTGTGTGTGTCTGTATGTCTGTGTGTCTGTGTGTGTGTCTGTATGTCTGTGTGTCTGTGTGTTTATATCTCTGTGTCTGTATGTCTGTGTGTCTGTGTGTGTGTATGTCTGTGTGTGTGTTTGTATGTCTGTGTGTCTGCGTGTGTGTGTGTCTGTGTGTCTGTGTATGTCTGTGTGTCTGTATGTCTGTGTGTGTCTGTGTGTCTGTGTGCGTCTGTATGTCTGTGTGTCTGTGTGTATGTGTGTCTGTATGTCTGTATGTCTGTGTGTCTGTGTGTGCGTGCGTATGTCTGTGTGTTTATATCTCTGTGTCTGTATGTCTGTGTGTATGTCTGTGTGTGTATGTCTGTGTGTCTGTGTTTGTATGTCTGTGTGTCTGCGTGTGTGTGTGGCTGTGTGTCTGTGTATGTCTGTGTGTCTGTATGTCTGTGTGTGTCTGTGTGTCTGTGTGTGTCTGTATGTCTGTGTGTCTGTGTGTCTGTGTGCGTCTGTATGTCTGTGTGTCTGTGTGTATGTGTGTCTGTATGTCTGTATGTCTGTGTGTCTGTGTGTGCGTGCGTATGTCTGTGTGTTTATATCTCTGTGTCTGTATGTCTGTGTGTATGTCTGTGTGTGTATGTCTGTGTGTGTGTTTGTATGTCTGTGTGTCTGCGTGTGTGTGTGGCTGTGTGTCTGTGTATGTCTGTGTGTCTGTATGTCTGTGTGTGTCTGTGTGTCTGTGTGTGTCTGTATGTCTGTGTGTCTGTGTGTCTGTGTGTGGGTCTGTATGTCTGTGTGTCTGTGTGTGTGTCTGTATGTCTGTGTGTCTGTGTGTATGTGTGTCTGTATGTCTGTATGTCTGTGTGTCTGTGTGTGTGCGTATGTCTGTGTGTCTGTGTGTGTGTGTGTGTATGTCTGTGTGTCTGTCTGTATGTCTGTATGTCTGTGTGTCTGTGTGTGTGTGTATGTCTGTGTGTCTGTGTGTTTATATCTCTGTGCCTGTATGTCTGTGTGTGTGTGTGTGTGTGTGTGTGTGTGTGTGTGTGTGTGTGTGTGTGTGTGTGTGTGTGTGTGTGTGTGTGTGTGTGTGTGTGTGTGTGTGTGTGTGTGTGTGTGTGTGTGTGTGTGTGTGTGTGTGTGTGTGTGTGTGTGTGTGTGTCTGTGTGTCTGTGTGTGTGTCTGTACGTCTGTGTGTGTGTCTGTATGTCTGTGTGTCTGTGTGTGTGTCTGTATGTCTGTGTGTGTGTGTGTGTCTGTGTCTGTGTGTGTGTGTGTCTGTGTCTGTGTGTGTGTGTCTGTGTGTGTGTGTGTGTGTGTGTGTGTCTGTGTGTCTGTGTCTGTATGTCCCTGTGTGTGTGTGTGTGTATGTCCCTGTGTGTGTGTGTCTGTATGTCTGTGTGTGTGTCTGTATGTCTGTGTGTATGTCTATATGTCTGTATGCCCCTGTGTGTGTGTATGTCCCTGTGTGTGTGTGTCTGTATGTCTGTGTGTGTGTCTATATGTCTGTATGCCCCTGTGTGTGTGTGTCTATATGTCTGTATGTCCCTGTGCGTGTGTGTCTGTATGTCTGTATGCCCCTGTGTGTGTGTGTCTGTATGTCTGTATGTGTGTCTATATGTCTGTATGTCCCTGTGCGTGTGTGTCTATATGTCTGTATGCCCCTATGTCTATATGTCTGTATGTCTGTGTGTGTGTCTATATGTCTGTATGTCCCTGTGCGTGTGTGTCTGTATGTCTGTATGTCCCTGTGTGTGTGTCTCTGTATGTCCCTGTGTATGAAACATTCTCAATGGAATACTAACTTGCCAGATGCCTTGTCCAGAACCAGACACTGAACTGAGTGGCGAAGACAGTAGATTCCTCCAAAAACAGCATCCTGAGAATATTACACAGAGGAGAGAGAAGGGATTTTAGATAGTGGCTAGTCAGCGTAGATAAACATACATGAATTCACTGCAAAATACTCCACAATTCCAAAATATAAATGTTTTAACTTCTTCGAGATAGGGGGTGCTCTTTTAATTTTTGGATAAAAAACGTTCCCGTTTTAAACAAGATATTTTGTCACGAAAAGATGCTCGACTATGCATGTAATTGACAGCTTTGGAAAGAAAAAACTCTGACGTTTCCAAAACTGCAAAGATATTAGCTGTGAGTGCCCCAGAACTAATGTTACAGGCGAAACCAAGATGAAGTTTCATACAGGAAATGCCCCAGATTCTGAAGGCGCTGTGTTCCAATGTCTCCTTATATGGCTGTGAATGCACCAGGAATGCGCCTGCACTTTCCCCAAGGTGTCTGCAGCATTGTGATGTATTTGTAGGCATATCATTGGAAGATTGACCATAAGAGACTACATTTACCAGGTGTCCGCCCGGTGTCCTGCGTCAAAATTATTGCGTAATCTCCAGGTCCATGCGCGTTCCATTTCTTCAGAGGAGAAACCAAACTGCCACGAATGATTTATCATCGATAGATATGTGAAAAACACCTTGAGGATTGATTCTAAACAACGTTTGCCATGTTTCTGTCGATATTATGGAGTTAATTTTGAAAAAAGTTTGTGTTAATTTTCAGGGTTTTTCTTACCCAAACGTAATGAACAAAACGGAGCGATTTGTCCTACACAAATAATATTTTTGGAAAAACTGAACATTTGCTATCTAACTGAGAGTTTCCTCATTGAAAACATCTGAAGTTCTTCAAAGGTAAATTATTTTATTTGAATGCTTTTCTTGTTTTTGTGAAAATGTTGCATGCTGAATGCCAGGCTTAATGCTATGCTAGGCTATCAATACTCTTACACAAATGCTTGTTTAGCTATGGTTCAAAAGCATATTTTGAAAATCTGAGATGATAGTGTTGTTAACAAAAGGCTAAGCTTGAGAGCAAATATATTTATTTCATTTCATTTGCGATTTTCATGAATAGTTAACGTTGTGTTATGGTAATGAGCTTGAGGCTATAAATAGAATCCCGGATACGGGATTGCTCGTCACAACAGGTTAAATCTCCCCCAAAGAAAAAGTGGAATCACTTCATGTGGTTACAATCACTATAAAACAGTGTATTTGTGCTTCCTGGTTTTGTTCAACTTTTCAAAACTCAAGGCTACATGGTTTTAGCCAGGTTAAGCCAAGCTCCCACGCAGACACAGCTGCATAACAAAGACAGAACAGGTCTATGAGCCTGGCACGGGCTCTTCCAAAACAGAGTGAATAACGGCCTGAGATGGCTGGGGTTTGAAGGAGCTCTGTCAAATGAGGGACTGGAGAGAGAGCAGGTGGAGAGAAACTGAGGGAGGAATGGAGAGGGACCCAGACATGCCTACCTCACAGACCCCACCACCGTTTCTCTAAAGGTTTGTACCTGCCCCAGACCAGTTAGTTTAATTACCAGACACGGCATCTTAGTAAAGCATAGAGAGAGTAAAGAGAATAGAACTCACAGACAATCATTCAGGCCCATGTCATGTCCTATACGAAACCCCATTCAGACGACAGGAAACCCCTTTTGATGTCATTAACCCTAACTGACAGACGTTTAAGCTGATATTACTCTAATTAACTGTCCGCTGTCTGTCCCAATGATGCCATCCCCCGGCTGAAAAGGCACCGCTGAAGCGCGGCCGGCCCTCACTCGCCCCCCTTTGGCTCCTGCGACATCACTCCGCATCGCTGCTAAATTAACAGTTGTGAAAATCCCCTCTGAGCCCCCGGTCTTTATAGCCTCTAAATGGCATTTCAGTTCCTATCAAGGCGGGAATCAGGGGACGTGATTTTTTAATACGGTGACAAAACAATAGAGGCCATTAATAGCCGAACTCCGTGACAGCGAGCTCGGCGATGATTTATGAGTTTGTGTATAATTTGATTATGCTATTAATTCCACTGATTACAGCTGCAGCTAGTGTGGAGAAGGTCACATCCCAAATAAATCTTCCACAACCCTCCTCTCCCCCCTCTTACAAAACAACTGCCTCCAACTAGTTATTTCTGTAATTAAAAGGTAATGTAACAAGAAGCAGAAATAAGCTGCAGGCTCTAGCGATAGCAAGGCAGAAATACATAAAACAGAGAGTCCCTTAAAAGCTGCCAGCCACAATTTCCCTGACAACTCAATCCCTATGCCTTATGATGATGGCAGGGAATGTATTTACAAATTTACACAGGACGTGTCCACCTCCAAGTACTGAATGCTGCTGTGTTTTCTAGATTCTCATCTCAGTTTCAGTCATGACAGTTAGGTCTGGGTGGTTTCTCTCAAGCTTTGACAAGCCTGTAGGACCTGCAGGTGTTGTGCATTCTTCATCCTCACATGGAGGAACACTAGAGATGGATTATTCCATTACAGTCTAGTGATAAGTCTAAAGTGTATGTATTGAGGAGCACTGCTTAGCAATACCATGTGCCCTGACTCACTTTTGCACAACATCCTCTTAAACAACTCTGTAATTGTTCCAGTGTTGAACTAAGTCCTGACTCAACCCTTTAAGAGTGTTGAACTAAGTCCTGACTCAACCCTTAAAGAGTGTTGAACTAAGCCCTGACTCAACCCTTTAAGAGTGTTGAACTAAGCCCTGACTCAGCCCCTAAAGAGTGTTGAACTAAGCCCTGACTCAACCCTTTAAGAGTGTTGCACTAAGCCTTGACTCAACCATTAGAGTGTTGAACTAAGCCCTGACTCAACCATTAGAGTGTTGAACTAAGCCCTGACTCAACTCTTTAAGAGTGTTGAACTAAGCCCTGACTCAACCCTTTAAGAGTGTTGAACTAAGCCCTGACTCAACCCTTTAAGAGTGTTGCACTAAGCCCTGACTCAACCATTAGAGTGTTGAACTAAGCCCTGACTCAACCATTAGAGTGTTGAACTAAGCCCTGACTCAACCCTTTAAGAGTGTTGCACTAAGCCCTGACTCAAGCCTTCAAGAGTGTTAAACTAAGCCCTGACTCAAGCCTTCAAGAGTGTTGAACTAAGCCCTGACTCAGCCCTTAAAGAGTGTTTAACTAAGCCCTGACTCAACCATTAGAGTGTTGAACTAAGCCCTGACTCAAGCCTTCAAGAGTGTTGAACTAAGCCCTGACTCAAGCCTTCAAGAGTGTTGAACTAAGCCCTGACTCAAGCCTTCAAGAGTGTTTTGAAGCCCTTAAAGAGTGTTTAAGCCCTGACTCAACCATTAGAGTGTTGAACTAAGCCCTGACTCAAGCCTTCAAGAGTGTTGAACTAAGCCCTGACCCTTAAAAAGGCTGTTGAACTGAAGACCTGACTGAACCCTTATAAAGCCTGGTGGGACATAAGCTGCAGGTTCTGTAGGTGCATACTTTCTCTCCCCACCTTCAAGACGGAGAAACAGGTGGGACGTTTTAGAAGGTCCTGGGAGGATGTAAGAGGGTTTGTGGACAATAAATCCTCACCATGTCAAGAACACGCTAAAGTGAGGATGGCTTTCACTTCAGCAGTAATAAATTAATGAACTTCTTTGAGGAAAAGATCATGATTATTAGAAAGCAAATGACGGACTATTCCTTCAAAGCTCAGTTGTCCTGAGTCTGCACAACTCTGCCAGGACCTAGGATCAAGAGAGACACTCAAGTGTTTTAGTACTATATCTCTTGACACAATGATGAAAATAATCATGGCCTCTATAAACCTTCAAGCTACATACTGGACCCTATTCCAACTAAACTACTGAAAGAGCTGCTTCCTGTGCTTGGCCATCCTATGTTGAACATAATAAACGCGCTCTATCCACCGGATGTGTACCAAACTCACTAAAAGTGGCAGTAATAAAGCCTCTCTTGAAAAAGCCAAACCTTGATCCAGAAAATATAAAAACTATCGGCCTATATCGAATCTTCCATTCCTCTCAAAATGTTAGAAAAAGCTGTTGTGCAGCAACTCACTGCCTTCCTGAAGACAAACATTGTAAACGAAATGCTTCAGTCTAGTTTTAGACCCCATCGTAGCACTGAGACTGCACTTGTGAAGGTGGTAAATGACCTTTTAATAGCATCAGACCGATGCTCTGCATCTGTCCTTGTGCTCCTAGACCTTAGTGCTGCTTTTGATACCATCGATCACCACATTCTTTTGGAGAGTTTGGAAACCCAAATTGGTCTACATGGACAAGTTCTGGCCTGGTTTAGATCTTATCTGTCGGAAAGATATCAGTTTGTCTCTGTGAATGGTTTGTCCTCTGACAAATCAACTGTACATTTCGGTGTTCCTCAAGGTTCCGTTTTAGGACCACTATTTGTTTTCACTATATATTTTACCTCTTGGGGATGTCATTCGAAAACATAATGTTAACTTTCACTGCTATGCGGATGACACACAGCTGTACATTTCAATGAAACATGGTGAAGCCCCAAAATTGCCCTCGCTAGAATCCTGTGTTTCAGACAGGGAAGTGGATGGCTGCAAACTTTCTACTTTTAAGACGGAGCTGCTCTTCCTCCCGGGGAAAGACTGCCCATTCCATGATCTCGCCATCACGGTTGACAACTCCATTGTGTCCTCCTCCCAGAGCGCTAAGAACCTTGGCGTGATCCTGGACAACACCCTGTCGTTCTCAACCAACATCAAGGCGGTGGCCTGTTCCTGTAGGTTCATGCTCTACAACATCCGCAGAGTACGACCCTGCCTCACACAGGAAGCGGCGCAGGTCCTAATCCAGGCACTTGTCATCTCCCGTCTGGATTACTGCAACTCGCTGTTGGCTGGGCTCCCTGCCTGTGCCATTAAACCCCTTCAACTCATCCAGAACGCCGCAGCCCGTCTGGTGTTCAACCTTCCCAAGTTCTCTCACGTCACCCCGCTCCTCCGTTCCCTCCACTGGCTTCCAGTTGAAGCTCGCATCCGCTACAAGACCATGGTGCTTGCCTACGGAGCTGTGAGGGGAACGGCACCTCAGTACCTCCAGGCTCTGATCAGGCCCTACACCCAAACAAGGGCACTGCGTTCATCCACCTCTGGCCTGCTCGCCTCCCTACTACTGAGGAAGTACAGCACCCGCTCAGCCCAGTCAAAACTGTTCGCTGCTCTGGCCCCCCCAATGGTGGAACAAACTCCCTCACGACGCCAGGACAGCAGAGTCAATCACCACCTTCCGGAGACACCTGAAACCCCACCTCTTTAAGGAATACCTAGGATAGGATAAGTAATCCCTCTCACCCCCCCCCCCCTTTAAGATTTAGATGCACTATTGTAAAGTGATGTCATAAGGTGAATGCACCAATTTGTAAGTCGCTCTGGATAAGAGCGTCTGCTAAATGACTTAAATGTTAAATGTTAAATGTTTAAACTCGGACAAAACAGAGATGCTTGTTCTAGGTCCCAAGAAACAAAGAGATTTTCTGTTGAATCTGACAATTATAATCTTAATGGTTGTACAGTCGTCTCAAATAAAACTGTGAAGGACCTCTGCGTTACACTGGACCCTGATCTCTCTTTTGACGAACCTATCAAGACTGTTTCAAAGACAGCTTTTTTCCATCTACGTAACATTGCAAAAATCTGAAACTTTCTGTCCAAAAATGATGCAGGAAAATTAATCCATGCTTTTGTTACTTCTAGGTTAGACTACTGCAATGCTCTACTTTCTGGCTACCCGGATAAAGCACTAAATAGACTTCCGTTAGTGTTAAATACGGCTGCTAGATTCTTGAATAGAACCAAAAAATGTGATCATATTATTCCAGTGCTAGTCTCCCTACACTGGCTTCCTGTCAAGGCAAGGGCTGATTTCAAGGTTTTACTGCTAACCTGCAAAGCATTACATGGGCTTGCTCCTACATATCTCTCTGATTTGGTCCTGCCATACATACCTACAAGTACGCTACGGTCACAAGACGCAGGCCTCCTAATTGTCCCTAGAATTTCAGGGCTTTCTCCTATAGAGCTCCATTTTAATGGAATTGTCTGCCTACCCACGTGAGAGACGCAAACTCGGTCTCAACCTTTAAGTCTTTACTGAAGACTCATCTCTTCAGTGGGTCATATGATTGAGTGTAGTCTGGCCCAGGAGTGTGAAGGTGAATGGAAAGGCTCTGGAGCAACGAACCGCCCTTGCTGTCTGTCTCTGCCACTGGGATTCTCTGCCTCTAACCCTATTACAGGGGCTGAGTCACTGGCTCACTGGTGCTCTTTCATGCCGTCCTAGGAGGGGTGCGTCACTGAGTGGGTTGAGTCACTAATGTGATTTTCCTGTCTGGGTTGGCGTCCCCCTTGGGTTGTGCCGTGGCGGAGATATTCGTGGGCTATACTCGGCCTTGTCTCAGGATGGTAAGTTGGTAAGTTGGTGGTTAAAGATATCCCTCTAGTGGTGTGGGGGCTGTGCTTTGGCAAAGTGGGTAGGATTATATCCTTCCTGTTTGGCCCTGTCCGGGGGTATCATCGGATGGGGCCACAGTGTCTCCTGACCCCTCCTGTCTCAGCCTCAGTATTTATGCTGCAGTAGTTTATGTGTCGGGGGGCTAGGGTCCGTTTGTTATATCTGGAGTACTTCTCCTGTCTTATCCGGTGTCCTGTGTGAATTTAAGTTTGCTCTCTCTAATTCTCTCTTTCTCTCTTTCTTTCTCTCTCACTGAGGACCTGAGACCTAGGACCATGCCTCAGGACTACCTGGCATGATGACTCCTTGCTGTCCCCAGTCCACCTGGCCATGCTGCTGCTCCAGTTTCAACTGTTCTGCCTGCGGCTATGGAACCCTGACCTGTTCACCGGACGTGCTACCTGTCCCAGACCTATTATTTGACCATGCTGGTCATTTATGAACATTTGAACATCTTGGCCATGTTCTGTTATAATCTCCACCCGGCACAGCCAGAAGAGGACTGGCCACCCCACATAGCCTGGTTCCTCTCTAGGTTTCTTCCTAGGTTTTGGCCTTTCTAGGGAGTTTTTCCGAGCCAACGTGCTTCAACACCTGCATTGCTTGCTGTTTGGGGTTTTAGGCTGCATTTCTGTACAGCACTTTGAGATATCAGCTGATGTACGAACAGCTATATAAATACATTTGATTTGAATTGATTTTGATTTAAACAAACTAAATTACGATGTGTACACAGACCTGTCAAGAAGACCTGTCAAGATCATTGCCGACAAATTCTGCTGTAATCTGGGGAACTGGGTGTCAGAGTGGGGGGCTAATGATTAAAAGAAAAACAAAGAGCCATGCCGCATGGTGAGGCCTTCTGCACACAATTAAATCCTGTGGGTTAAATTATGTTTATTGCTCCATGAGTAGAAAAAAACAGAATGCTCGACAAACAATCATCTGTATTAATGAATGCTTTTCCGCATCCTCTCAATCGGTTTCATTCTGCCTGCTGTCTGATTGGAGCGTGGCAACGCTGCATGCAAATCAAAGCGTGTCACGGCCAAATGCTTTTTCAGGTTAAATGAATAACGGTCTATCCCCAAGTCATGGAACGGTACGAGGGGCATAGGTAGAATACGGACTACGGCAGTCAATGCGCCAAAGGTTATTTAGAAATTAAAAAGTCTTCCCTGTCAAAACTTGAGGAATAATCCAGGCGAGGACACAAAAGCATTTCATCACTTTATTAGCAGGGCTGCTCGCTGATCTGTGAATAACCTGAGAGAGTGAGAATTATTGAGTTTGCACAGCCATCTATCCATCCATCACCTGCAAGCAGGTATCACATTGATGGATGATCCCTCCAAACACTCTCTGGCTCAGATTTGGTTCTCCCTCTCCATCTGACTCGCTACCTCTATTTTGTTTCTTCTCTCTCACTCTACCTCCAACATTTTCTTCTTCCTTCCATTTCTACTATTGTAATTACCTCCACTATTTGGGAGGACACATTAAGACATTAAGAAAAAACTGACCTTCTGACTAGAGTCAAGGTTTGAAGTCAAGGTGAGATATTGTGATGTTTTTAAATGAAGATGTAAAACTAGGGAGATTAAAGTAATAGCTCAATTCCTATTCCTCACCGGTAGAACAAAATAAAGACATGGCAATCGAGACTGGGAAAACACCAGAGAGCGAGAGAGAGATGGTGACAGACAGGTGTGATCATGTGTCGTCTCTTTACCTTGCGTATCTATCTGAATGTCAGAGAAGGAGATTAGAGGAAGGAAAGGGAATCAAATATGCAAATGACTGAGCCTCAAGCAGAGGTGCTTTATTCAAATTCTAAAAGTCAGGTAGAAGATGAATTCAACCTCTGTATCCTACATGTTAGACGTATGTCTCTACATCTTCCCCCAAAAGTAAACACAGATGAGGAGGAAGACGTTATGGCTCCATTCATATGTATTCATCACTTTCTATTAATTACTACATCATTATAGCAAACACTTTTCTTCAGAATAGTTTATTATAATACAATTAAGCAATAAAGCACGATGGGCTGTGGTATGTGTGTAACGGTATTCCTGTGGTGAAGTAGAGGCGGACCAAAACGCAGCGTGGTTATATTGATTCATGTTTAATAAAAAAAAGATAAACACGAACACTACAAAACAATAAACGTGGAAAACCAAAATCAGCCCTGTCTGGTGCAAAACACAGAGACAGGAACAATCACCCACAAACACACAGTGAAACCCAGGCTACCTAAGTATGATTCTCAATCAGAGACAACTAATGACACCTGCCTCTGATTGAGAACCATACTAGGCCGAAACATAGAAATACCCCAAAACATAGAAAAACAAACATAGACTGCCCACCCAACTCACGCCCTGACCATACTACATAAATACAAAACAAAGGAAATAAAGGTCAGAACGTGACAATATGGCCAATATACCACGGCAAAGGGCTGTATCCAGGCACTCCGCGTTGCGTCGTGCTTAAGAACACCACAAATACCACACATCCCAGAGCTTTATTGCTATTATAAACTTGTTACCAACATAATTACAGCAGTAAAGATAAATGTTTTGTCATACCCATGGTATACGTCTGTTAATACACCTCTGAAATGTGAGGTGTGCAGCCATTCTCTATGATGGATTTAGTTGGTTGCAAATTGATTGCATCCCAGATACCCTACATGGCCAAAAGTATATGGACACCTGCTTGTCAAACATCTCATTCCAAAATCATGGGCATGAATATGGAGTTGGCCCCCCCCTTTGCTGCTATAACAGCCTCCACTCTTCTGGGAAGCCTTTCCACTAGATGTTGGAACATTGCTGCGGGGACTTGCTTAAATTCAGCCACAAGATCATTAGTGTGGTCGGGCACTGATGCTGGGTGATTAGGCCTGGCTCGCAGTCGGCGTTCCAATTTATCCTAAAGGTGTTCGATGGGGTTGAAGTCAAGGCTCTGTGCAGGCCAGTTAAGTTATTCCACACCGATCTCGACAAACCATTCCTGTATGGACCTCGCTTTGTGCACAGAGACATTGTCTTGCTGAAACAGGAAAGGGTCTTCACCAAACTGTTGCTAAAAAGTTGGAAGCGCAGAATCATCAGGAATGTCATTGTATGCTGTAGCATTAAGATGTACCTTAACTGGAACTAAGGGGCCAACCCCGAACCATGAAAAACAGCCACAAACCATTATTCGTTCTCCACCAAACTTTACAGTTGGCATTATGCATTCGGGCAGGTAGCATTGTCCTGGCATCCGCCAAACCCAGATTTGTCCGTCGGACCGGGGAAGAGTGGTTTGCATTTACACTGCTCCAGGATCCAAAGAGCATGGCAACCTTAGGCTTGTGTGCAGCTGCTCGGCCATGGAAACCCATTTCATGAAGCTCTTGATGAGCAGTTATTTTGCTGACGTATCTTCCTGATGCAGTTTGGAACTCGGTAGTGAGTGTTTCAACCGAGAACAGACGATTTTTACGAGCTACAGCACTCGGCGGTCCCGTTCTGTGAGCTTGTGTGGTTTACCACTTGGCAACTGAGCCGCTGTTGCTCCTAGACATTTCCACTTCACAAGAACAGCACTTAATGTTGACCGGGGCATCTCTAACAAGGCATAAATTTGACGAACTGACTCGTTGGAAAGGCGGCATCCTATGACGGTGCCAGGCTGAAAGTCACTGAGATCTTCAGTAAGGTCATTCTACTGCCTATGTTTGTCTATGGCGATTGAAAAGCTACGTCAAATCAAATGTATTTATATAGCCCTTCTTACATCAGCTGATATCTCAAAGTGCTGTATGTGCTCAATTGTATACACTGGTCAGCAATGGGTGTGGCAGAAATAGCCGACTACACTAATTTGAAGGGGTGTCCATATACTTTTGTATATATAGTGTATATCATTTTCATGGCACTGACTTGAACAGTACAGCGTGTTCAATAGAACATGACCTATCTCCAGGCTGCTCCGCCGTAGAAAACAACTCTGTCATATATGCAACTCAGCGCATGGCACCTCCATGGTGTAGATATATCCCAGTCAGAGAATGGAAACGCAGGCAGGCAGCCAAAGTCATATGCACAACCCCGGGGCAAGTGTAAAAGGCTATATCCAGCCGCATCCACGGCCTTTGGGGAGTTGTTCTCGCATTGTCTGGCTGTGAGCCATTATCCCCTGCAGTAGTATTACCATCCTCTCTCTCTCTCTCCCATCCCTCTCTCTCTCTCTCTCCCCTTCCTCTCGCTCTCTCTCGCTCTCATCCTCTCACTCTCTTCCACTTCTTCTCGCTCTCTGTCTCACCCTCTCACTCTCTCTCCCACTTCCTCTCCTCTCTCTCTCATCCTCTCTCCCTCTCTCTCTCCCCCTTCCTCTCGCTCTCTCTCTTATCCTCTCACTCTCTCTCTCTCCCCCATCTTCTAGCCCTCCCCCATACAATTGCTTTCTCCCCCTCTCCCCCATCCTTCACCAATATTTGACCATTTCAAATGAAAACAAGGTACTTAATTGTAACCCAAAAAATGATTCGATTGAGATATATAAACTCAGCAAGAAATGAAACGTCCCTTTTTCAGGACCCTGTCTTTCATAGACGATTCGGAAAAATCCAAATAACACAGATCTTCATTGTAAAGGGTTCAAACACAGTTTCCCATGCTTGTTCAGTGAACCATAAACAATTAATGAACATGCACCTGTGAAACGGTCGTTAAGACACTAACAGCTTACAGGCGGTAGGCAATTAAAGTCACAGTAATGAGAATTTAGGACACTAAAGAGGCCTTTCTACTGACTCTGAAATATACCAAAAGAAAGATGCCCAGGGTCCCTGCTCATCTGTGTGAACATGCCTTAGGCATGCTGCAAGGAGGCATGAGGACTGCAGATGTGGCCAGGGCAATAAATTGCAATGTCCGTACTGTGAGACGCCTAAGACAGCGTTACAGGGAGACAGGATGGACAGCTGATCGTTCTCGCAGTGGCAGACCACGTGTAACAACACCTGCACAGGATCGGTACCTACAAACATCACAGGTACAGGATGGCAACAACAACTGCCCGAGTTACACCAGGACCAGACAGGACTGGCAAAAAGTGCTCTTCACTGACGAGTCGCGGTTTTGTCTCACCAGGGGTGATGGTAAACACCTGTCTATATCAGGTCCCACAGTTGACAGTGCATGTCAGAGCAAAAACCAAGCCATGAGGTCAAAGGAATTGTCCGTAGAGCTCAAAGACACGATTGTGTCGAGGCACAGATCTGGGGAAGGGTAACAAAACATGTATGAAGCATTGAAGGTCACCAAGAACACAGTGGCCTCCATCATTCTTCAATGGAAAATGTTTGGAACCACCAAGACTCTTCCTAGAGCTGGCCACCCGGCCAAACTGAGCAATCTGGGGAGAAGGGCCTTGGTCAGGGAGGTGACTAAGAACCTGATGTTCACTCTGACAGAGCTCCAGAGCTCCTCTGTGGAGATGGGAGAACCTTCCAGAAGGACAACCATCTCTGCAGCTCTTCACCAATCAGGACTGTATGGTAGAGTGGCCAGACGTAAGCCACTCCTCAGTAAAAGGCACATGACAGCCCACTTGGATTTTGCCAAAAGGCACCTAAAGATTCTCTCACCATGAGAAACAAGATTCTCTGGCCAAGACAGTGCAGGAGTGGCTTTGAAACAAGTCTCTGAATGTCCTTGAGTGGCTCAGCCAGAGCCTGGACTTGAACCTGATCGAACATCTCTGGAGAGACCTGAAAAAAGCTGTGCAGGAACACTCCCCATCCAACCTGACAGCTTGAGAGGATATGCAGAGAAGAATGGGAGAAACTCCCCAAATACAGGTGTGCCAAGCTTGTAGCGTCTTACCCAAGAAGACTCAAGGCTATAATTGCGTTCAAAGGTGCTTCAACAAAGTACTGACTAAAGGGTCTGAATACTTATGTAAATGTCATATTTATTTATTGTTATTATTTTTTAATTTGCTAGATTTCTAAAACATGTTTTTGTTTTGTCATTATGGGGACTTATGTGTAGATTGATGAAGGAAAAAAACTATTTAATACATTTAGAATAAGGCTGTTACGCAACAAAATGTTGAAAAAGTCAAGGGGTCTGAATACTTTCCGAATGCACTGTATATACACTGAGTGTACAAAACATTAGGAACACCGTCCTAATATTGAGTTGCAGCCCATTTTGCTCTCAGAACAGACTCAAATCTTATATAAAAATTACATGAAAAATAAAGAAAATAAACATTTGTCGGGGGCACGGACTCGACAAGGTGTCCACAGTATTCTACGGGGATGCTGACCCATGTTGACTCCAATGCTTCCCACAGTTGTGTAAAGTTGACTGGATGTCCTTTGGGTGGTGGACCATTCTTGATACACACGGAAAACTGTTGAGCGTGAAAATTCCAGCAGTGTTACAGTTCTTGACATACCCAGTTCAAAGGCACTGAAATCTTTTGACTTATACACTGATTGAAGTGGATTTAACAAGTGACATCAATAAGGGATCATAGCTTTAACCTGGATTCACCTGGTCAGTCTATGTCAGTGTATAGAGAGGTCTGAGAGAGAGGAGATCAGGGAATACCAGGGGAGAGAAGTCTGGAGAGAGAAGAGAGCAGGGAATACCAGGGGAGAGAAGTCTGGAGAGAGAGGAGAGCAGGGAATACCAGGGGAGAGAAGTCTGGAGAGACAGGAGAGCAGGGAATACCAGGGGTTAGAAGTCTGGAGAGACAGGAGAGCAGGGAATACCAGGGGAGAGAAGTCTGGAGAGAGAGGAGAGCAGGGAATACCAGGGGAGAGAAGTCTGGAGAGACAGGAGAGCAGGGAATACCAGGGG
Source organism: Oncorhynchus gorbuscha (assembly GCF_021184085.1). NCBI lineage: Eukaryota > Metazoa > Chordata > Actinopteri > Salmoniformes > Salmonidae > Oncorhynchus > Oncorhynchus gorbuscha. The sequence goes on along the minus strand of NC_060192.1, from coordinate 31,096,405 downwards.
AGAGAAGTCTGGAGAGAGAGGAGAGCAGGGAATACCAGGGGTTAGAAGTCTGGAGAGAGAGGAGAGCAGGGAATACCAGAGGAGAGAAGTCTGGAGAGAGAGGAGAGCAGGGAATACCAGGGGAGAGAAGTCTGGAGAGAGAGGAGAGCAAGGAATAACAGGGGAGAGAAGTCTGGAGAGAGAGGAGAGCAGGGAATACCAGGGGAGAGAAGTCTGGAGAGACAGGAGAGCAGGGAATACCAGGGGAGAGAAGTCTGGAGAGAGAGGAGAGCAGGGAATACCAGGAGAGAGAAGTCTGGAGAGAGAGGAGAGCAGGGAATACCAGGGGAGGTAAAAGAGGGAGGGATTAGAGGACAGAGATAGACAGAGACAGGACTGGGGGTAGAAGGTTGGGGTAGAGGATAGGATAGAGAGAGACAGGGCTGGAGAGGGAGGACTGGGGGGTAGCAGGACTGGGACAGGGAGAAAGAGGACTGCAGGTAGAGGACTGGGGTAGAGGACTGGAGTAGAGGACTGGTGGTAGAGGACTGGTGGTAGAGGCCTGGGGGTAGAGGACTGGGGGTAGAGGACTGGGGGTAGAGGACTGGGGGTAGAGGACTGGGGTAGAGGACTGGTGGTAGAGGACTGGGACAGTGAGAGAGAGAGGGAGAGGAAGAAGCAGAGAGAGAGAGAGGGAGAGGGAGGAGGAGAGAGAGAAATGAGAGAGAGAGAGAGAAAGGAGAGAGAAATGAGAGAGAGAGAAAGGAGAGAGAGAGAGCGAGAGAGAAGTAGAGAGAGATAGGGGGAGGGAGATAAATGGGAGAGAGGGGGAGAGAGGGGGAGAAAGGAGAGAGAGGGAGAAAGGAGAGAGAGTGCAAGAGAGAGAGAGGGAGAAAGGAGAGAGAGGGTGTGAGAGAGAGAGGGAGAAAGGAGAGAGATAGGGAGGAGATAAATGGGAGAGAGGGGGAGAGAGAGGGAGAAAGGAGAGAGAGGGTGTGAGAGAGAGGGAGAAAGGAGAGAGATAGGGAGGAGATAAATGGGAGAGAGGGGGAGAGAGAGGGAGAAAGGAGAGAGAGGGTGTGAGAGAGAGAGGGAGAAAGGAGAGAGATAGGGAGGAGAGAAATGGGAGAAAGGAGAGAGAGGGAGTAAGAGCGCAAGATAGATAAATAGGGGGAGAAAGAGTGAGAGAGAAAGACAGAATGGGGATGAGTGGGAATGGAAGGGTGAAGGTGTGTGAACATTAAAAAGCAGGGTGGGGACGGGGGTGATGGGGCAGACAGGGACAAGTGAGTGTGGTCAAATATGGGACAGCTATCTTGAGCAGAGTGATTGAAGTACTCAAATTAAAAACCGATGTTCATAACCACCACTCAATAAATCAAATGTAGAGACATTACTGAACAACATTTGCATATTATATTCAGAGATTAAATAGCTGTTTGTGCAACAGCATTAATCTGACATTAATCGGAAAGTCAACGAAATCTGTTAGATCTTGTATCTCAACTCAACATCTGTGTGTGTGTGTGTGTGTGTGTGTGTGTGTGTGTGTGTGTGTGTGTGTGTGTGTGTGTGTGTGTGTGTGTGTGTGTGTGTGTGTGTGTGTGTGTGTGTGTGTGTGTGTGTGTGTGTGTGTGTGTGTGTGTGTGTGTTGTGTACTCTACCTGATCCACTTTCCTGTTGCGGTAGGATGCGGGTGACGTTTTTAAACTCTGCATATCGGCTGACATTGGACTTGATGAGGAGGTCCACCAATGAGCCACGAGAGAACATGAGCTGGGGACGGTCACAATAGTGCCTCCAGAACAGTCTGAATTCTATGGGGCATGGAAACGTTGCTCAATTGGTATCAAGGGACTTAACATGTGCCAGGAAAACATTCCACACACCATTACACCACCACCAACAGCCTGTACTGTTGACACCAGGCAGGCTGGAGCCATGGACTCATGCTGCTTATGCCAAATCCTGACTCTACCATTAGCATGATGCAACAGGAACCGGGATTCGTCAGACAAGGCAATGTTTTTCCACTCCTCAATTGTCCAGTGTTGGTGATCCTGTGCCCACTGGAGTCACTTCTTCTTGTTTTTAGCTGATAGGAGCTGACTGGATGTTTTTCTGTTGTCCTTCCACCTCTCATCAAGGAGCTGTTTTCACCCAGAAGGCTGCCGCTGACTGGATGTTTTTCTGTTGTCCTTCCACCTCTCATCAAGGAGCTGTTTTCACCCAGAAGGCTGCCGCTGACTGGATGTTTTTCTGTTGTCCTTCCACCTCTCATCAAGGAGCTGTTTTCACCCAGAAGGCTGCCGCTGACTGGATGTTTTTCTGTTGTCCTTCCACCTCTCATCAAGGAGCTGTTTTCACCCAGAAGGCTGCCGCTGACTGGATGTTTTTCTGTTGTCCTTCCACCTCTCATCAAGGAGCTGTTTTCACCCAGAAGGCTGCCTGCTGACTGGATGTTTTTCTGTTGTCCTTCCACCTCTCATCAAGGAGCTGTTTTCACCCAGAAGGCTGCCGCTGACTGGATGTTTTTCTGTTGTCCTTCCACCTCTCATCAAGGAGCTGTTTTCACCCAGAAGGCTGCCGCTGACTGGATGTTTTTCTATTGTCCTTCCACCTCTCATCAAGGAGCTGTTTTCACCCAGAAGGCTGCGCTGACTGACTGGATGTTTTTCTGACTGGATGTTTTTCTGTTGTCCTTCCACCTCTCATCAAGGAGCTGTTTTCACCCAGAAGGCTGCCGCTGACTGGATGTTTTTCTGTTGTCCTTCCACCTCTCATCAAGGAGCTGTTTTCACCCAGAAGGCTGCCGCTGACTGGATGTTTTTTTGTGTCTCACACCGTTCTCTGTAAACCCTAGACACTGTCGTGTGTGAAAAGCCCAGGATGCCGTCCGTTCCGGAGACACTGGAACCGGTGCGCCTGGGCGCCGACGATCATACCACGCTCAAAGTCACTTAGGACACCTGTTCTGCCCATTCTAACGTTCAATCAAACAGCAACTGAATGTCTCGATGCCTGTCTGCTTTATATAGCAAACCACGTCCACATGACTCACCGTCTTTAGGAGCGCACCATTTTGGTGAACGGGGTGGTGTACCTAATACACTGGCCACGGTGTATACTCGCTGTATTATTTAAAATTGTGTGACCTTACAGTCAATCAAACGTTAGGTTACACAGAAAAATAGTTGCACAGTTAGTTTGGAGCATTGCACACAAGTCACGCCGTCATTGAATCATAAATGTTTCACTCCTCCATATACCGTACCAACCTTAGACATGAGGTCAAAGTTGAATCTCCGTCCCTCCTTAACGATCTTAGTATAGGTGATATTTTTCTTGGGCTCTGGTTGGCTCTCAGCTGGAGAGGGGCTGGCCTGCTCCTGTCCCCCCCCCCCCCCCGGATCTCCTCTGTCTGGGGGGCCACCTCTCCCCCCCCTGGATCTCCTCTGTCTGGGGGGCCACCTCTCCCTCCCGTTGGGTCTGTTCTGCCTGGGGGCCACCTCTCCGTCCTGTTGGGTCTGTTCTGCCTGGGGGCCACCTCTCCCTCCTGTTGGGTCTGTTCTGTCTGGGGGCCACCTCTCCCTCCTGTTGGGTCTGTTCTGTCTGGGGGGCCACCTCTCCCCCAGTTGGGTCTGTTCTGCCTGGGGGCCACCTCTCCCCCCCCTGGATCTCCTCTGTCTGGGGGGCCACCTCCCCCCCCCCCCTGGATCTCCTCTGTCTGGGGGGCCACCTCTCCCTCCTGTTGGGTCTGTTCTGCCTGGGGGCCACCTCTCCCTCCTGTTGGGTCTGTTCTGTCTGGGGGGCCACCTCTCCCCCCCTGGATCTCCTCTGTCTGGGGGGCCACCTCTCCCCCCCCTGGATCTCCTCTGTCTGGGGGGCCACCTCTCCCCCCCCCTGGATCTCCTCTGTCTGGGGGGCCACCTCTCCCTCCTGTTGGGTCTGTTCTGCCTGGGGGCCACCTCTCCCTCCTGTTGGGTCTGTTCTGCCTGGGGGCCACCTCTCCCTCCTGTTGGGTCTGTTCTGCCTGGGGGCCACCTCTCCCTCCTGTTGGGTCTGTTCTGCCTGGGGGCCACCTCTCCCTCCTGTTGGGTCTGTTCTGCCTGGGGGCCACCTCTCCCCCCTGTTGGGTCTGTTCTGTCTGGGGGCCACCTCTCCCCCCTGTTGGGTCTGTTCTGACTGGGGGCCACCTCTCCCTCCTGTTGGGTCTGTTCTGTCTGGGGGCCACCTCTCCCTCCTGTTGGGTCTGTTCTGCCTGGGGGCCACCTCTCCCTCCCGTTGGGTCTGTTCTGCCTGGGGGCCACCTCTCCCTCCTGTTGGGTCTGTTCTGCTTGGGGGCCACCTCTCCCTCCTGTTGGGTCTGTTCTGTCTGGGGGCCACCTCTCCCTCCTGTTGGGTCTGTTCTGTCTGGGGGCCACCTCTCCCTCCTGTTGGGTCTGTTCTGTCTGGGGGCCACCTCTCCCTCCTGTTGGGTCTGTTCTGCCTGGGGGCCACCTCTCCCTCCTGTTGGGTCTGTTCTGCCTGGGGGCCACCTCTCCCTCCTGTTGGGTCTGTTCTGCCTGGGGGCCACCTCTCCCTCCTGTTGGGTCTGTTCTGCCTGGGGGCCACCTCAAGCAGAACTGTTGCTGTCAACAGTCACAACTCTGGCCTGCCTGCTGACAACAGTCATAACTCTGGCCTGCCTGCTGACAACAGTCATAACTCTGGCCTGCCTGCTGACAACAGTCATAACTCTGGCCTGCCTGCTGACAACAGTCATAACTCTGGCCTGCCTGCTGACAACAGTAACAACTCTGGCCTGCCTGCTGACAACAGTCACAACTCTGACCTGCCTGCTGACAACAGTAACAACTCTGGCCTGCCTGCTGACAACAGTCACAACTCTGACCTGCCTGCTGACAACAGTAACAACTCTGGCCTGCCTGCTGACAACAGTCACAACTCTGACCTGCCTGCTGACAACAGTCACAACTCTAACCTGCCTGCTGACAACAGTCACAACTCTGGCCTGCCTGCTGTCAACAGTCATAACTCTGGCCTGCCTGCTGACAACAGTAACAACTCTGGCCTGCCTGCTGACAACAGTCACAACTCTGACCTGCCTGCTGACAACAGTCATAACTCTGGCCTGCCTGCTGACAACAGTAACAACTCTGACCTGCCTGCTGACAACAGTCACAACTCTGACCTGCCTGCTGACAACAGTCACAACTCTGGCCTGCCTGCTGACAACAGTCACAACTCTGGCCTGCCTGCTGACAACAGTCACAAATCTGGCCTGCCTGTTGACAACAGTCACAACTCTGGCCTGCCTGCTGACAACAGGAGACAGGCTACAGACAAAGTGACATCCAAGTGGACACACAATATAGCACGCACACACACACACACTAACACAGACACACAGACACACACTCTTGCAGACGCACATACACACATGCGCACACACTTGCACACGCACACGCACAGACACATGCACAGACACAGACACACATCCTTATGCCAAAGTCTCTCGCAATAACCCTCAGGACAATCACCGTTAACACATTTTTTCGTGAAAGGTCAAAGCAGACAGACCATTACATATTCACACCTCCAATTAGTCACATTGGATAAATGAGATCATGTAATGCTTTGTGAGGATGTGCTACATCTAGAGGAACGAACACAGCTAGACTCACTTTGTACTCCTCGATCCAGGGCAACAGTCCACTGAATTTAAAGCTGGCCCAGTTTCCGGAATAGTACTTCCTCCTGTAGGATTGAGCATTGTAGGAATTGGGATCATGTCATTTTTCATACCTTGTACACAATCATGCACATTTAACTTATCAATAAATCTATTTTAATGAACAAGTATACAGACAATTCACTCCAGTACGCAGTACACTTTTCTAGCACGCCTGATTCTAATAATTAGCTGGTTGATAAACTGAATCAGGTTAGGGTGGATTCCAGGAACAGGGTTGGAGTTAAAACTGGAGTTCCAGGAACAGGGTTAAAATCTAGATCTCCAGGAACAGGGTTGGAGCTCTCCAGGAACAGGGTTGGAGTTAAAACCTACAGGACGGTAGCTCTCCAGGAACAGGGTTGGAGTTAAAACCTACAGGAGGGTCTCTCTCCAGGAACAGGGTTGGAGTTAAAACCTACAGGACGGTAGCTCTCCAGGAACAGGGTTGGAGTTCAAACCTACAGGACGGTAGCTCTCCAGGAACAGGGTTGGAGTTAAAACCTACAGGATGGTAGCTCTCCAGGAACAGGGTTGGAGAGCCCTGGCCTTGGCTAATTGGAATTTGTATCTAAATTCATTATCACACAGAATGAACCCCTAACCAGAGCACCATCACTCCCCAGTGGAATCCAATATAACTTAACACAGCTCCCTCACGCCTACCCAGCTCCTTCACCCCTTCAGACTCACCCTGACCCAGCTCCCTCACTCCCTCAGACTCAACCTGACCCAGCTCTCTCACCCCCTCAGACTCAACCTGACCCAGCTCCCTCACCCCCTCAGACTCACCCTTACCCAGCTCCTTCACCCCTTCAGACTCTCCCTGACCCAGCTCTCTAATCCCCTCAGACTCACCCTTACCCAGCTCCCTCACCCATTCCCAGCTCGCTCACCCCCTCAGAATTACCCTTACCCAGTTCTCTCACCCCCCCCCCAGACTCACCTGTCAACATGCAAGACCCTCTTTCCAAAACGGGAGAAAGCAACAGAAATGACAGACTCAGAGAGGCCTGGAAATGAACAAAGACAGTAGACCCATTGTCAGACCCAAGATTCAACTCTTCAATCCATATCGCCGTGTGGCTTTTGTCTGAATGGCATGGTCTATTCAATTTGATTAATGCTTTACAATTCAAACCCGAACTCATTGACAAGCAGCACACTGCGTTATAACGGCGCCTGCTCATTCAGGTACTAGTGATGAGTATTTCTTTGAGTGTATTGCTTATTCTATTGTCAGTGGGAGAGAAATCTCTAGAATGATACTTTTAGGCCATTTGAAGTTGACAGTTGAACAAGGTTAAAATAAAATGAGTTCTATTTGAATATCACTACGTTTCCCCCCCTGGGGAGAAAGCAGTAGCCTCTGATCAGGAACACACCAAGGAAACATCCACCTGGTGTCCATCTAAACAAGTGAGAGGTTTCCATTCCCTGGAGATGACAAAGAGTGAAATGTCCAGTCAGAGGCAGAGGAGTCTGGCCACAGAGACTGTGTTGACCCAGGCAGCCTAATTCTGATAGTTTTTCCACAAAATGGTCTTTTGGCCAATCAGATCAGATCTTCTGCCAATAATTGGGCAAAAGATCTGAATTGGGTTGCCTGTGTAAATGCAGCCACAGAGAGGGGTTAGGGTAAGCGAGATTGAGAGGCAGTGCCACAGATAGAGCCCGGAAAACAACCCCATTAGGCCACTAAAGGCAGCCTGGTCTCTCCATCCCTCTTCCTCCTCATCTGGCCTTGCACCGCCCCATCTCACACACACAATGGGAAAGTGATTTATTCTCAAGTACATGCCACCACTTCCCCACCTCTCCCTGTGTCATTTAACATTGAGCATCTCTCAGCCCCAACAGAAAGCCAGAGGTTCACACTGTTTAACAGAGAACATCTCTCAGCCCCAACAGAAAGCCAGAGGTTCACACTGTTTAACAGAGAGCATCTCTCAGCCCCAACAGAAAGCCAGAGGTTCACACTGTTTAACAGAGAACATCTCTCAGCCCCAACAGAAAGCCAGAGGTTCACACTGTTTAACAGAGAGCATCTCTCAGCCCCAACAGAAAGCCAGAGGTTCACACTGTTTAACAGAGAACATCTCAACTTTTATGTTAACATACCCTACATTACTCATCTCATATGTATATACTGTACTCTATACCATCTACTGCATCTTGCCTATTCCGCTCTGTACCATCACTCATTCATATATCTTTATGTACATATTCTTCATTCCTTTAAAGTAGTTGTTGTGGAATTGTTAGGTTAGATTACTCGTTGGTTATTACTGCATGGTCGGAACTAGAAGCACAAGCATTTCGCTACGCTCGCATTAACATCTGCTAACCATGTGTATGTGACCAATTTGATTTGATTTGATTTGCTCTCCCAGCCCCAACAGAAAGCCAGAGGTTTACACTGTAACACACTGTCCCATGCACACCTTCCACATAGCCTACACGGTCCAATCACTCTATCACCATTTCTACATTAGGCCTATAGACTACAGAAGACGTACACAGCTGTAGGCTGTGGTTGCATCGCCAAAGACGATGCAGGAACATGGAGTAAAGCTATCCAGTGGCCACCCCTATCAATGTTGCAAAAGCAAAGAGAACAATAAAAGTAGACACAGCTAGAAAACCAACTCTTTCTCATTGAACTACCCTGTGGGGGAAAACAGCATGGTTGTACATCTCTACCCACCAGGCCATTCTTGAGATGTCTTTAAAAAGTGTAAATATTCTCAGATGCCATCTTTTAATGCCTTTTATCGTGTCTGGTATTGATTTTTTCCACATCATATTTGCTAAAGACAAACATTACCTAGCTGCCTTAAAGCACTGATGCCACACAGACAAACCTCATGAATAATAGATCTGGCCGGCAGGACTTTGATGACCGAGCAAAGCCAGAAATGCTTTCAGCAGGAATTGTATGAAATCATAAATCACTCTTCATTTCAGAGAACATTCCAAAATGGATTCTCTCTCCACCTTGAAAGTCATTTGACGTGTTATTTATAGTCTGGCTGAGAGAGCTTGGGAAGGCAGAAGAGGCTAGCAGCAAACAGGGAGCAGCTTGGGAAGGCAGAAGAGGCTAGCAGCAAACAGGAAGCAGCATGGGAAGGCAGAAGAGGCTAGCAGCAAACAGGGAGCAGCATGGGAAGGCAGAAGAGGCTAGCAGCAAACAGAGAGCAGCTTGGGAAGGCAGGAGAGGCTAGCAGCAAACAGGGAGCAGCTTGGGAAGGCAGGAGAGGCTAGCAGCAAACAGAGAGCAGCATGGGAAAGCAGAAGAGGCTAGTAGCAAACAGGGAGCAGCATGGGAAGGCAGAAGAGGCTAGCAGCAAACAGGGAGCAGCATGGGAAGGCAGAAGAGGCTAGCAGCAAACAGAGAGCAGCATGGGAAGGCAGAAGAGGCTAGCAGCAAACAGGGAGCAGCTTGGGAAGGCAGGAGAGGCTAGCAGCAAACAGAGAGCAGCATGGGAAAGCAGAAGAGGCTAGCAGCAAACAGGGAGCAGCATGGGAAGGCAGGAGAGGCTAGCAGCAAACAGAGAGAAGCATGGGAAGGCAGAAGAGGCTAGCAGCAAACAGAGAGCAGCATGGGAAGGCAGAAGAGGCTAGCAGCAAACAGGGAGCAGCATGGGAAGGCAGGAGAGGCTAGCAGCAAACAGAGAGCAGCATGGGAAGGCAGAAGAGGCTAGCAGCAAACAGGGAGCAGCATGGGAAGGCAGGAGAGGCAAGCAGCAAACAGGGAGCAGCATGGGAAGGCAGAAGAGGCTAGCAGCAAACAGGGAGCAGCATGGGAAGGCAGAAGAGGCTAGCAGCAAACAGGGAGCAGCATGGGAAGGCAGAAGAGGCTTGCAGCAAACAGGGAGCAGCATGGGAAGGCAGGAGAGGCTAGCAGCAAACAGGGAGCAGCATGGGAAGGCAGAAGAGGCTAGCAGCAAACAGGGAGCAGCATGGGAAGGCAGAAGAGGCTAGCAGCAAACAGGGAGCAGCATGGGAAGGCAGAAGAACCTAACAGCAAACAGGGAGCGGAATGGGAAGGCACTTCAGTCAACAGTAACACCATCTCTGTCCCTCTGTCACTGGTGCACACAGACATACACACATGCAGGTTAGTCTTATAGGCTATAGCGTAGGTCAGTCACAGAACCGCATCTGTGGCCATATAGAGATTAAGCTACGCATTTTTAATGAATAGTCCGGGAATGGAGTCAATCTGAGGGCATAGCCTAGTTGCCATTATGGCTGCATTTACACGGGCAGCCAAATTTTGATTACGCCACTACAGTGAATTAACTTTTGGCCAATCAGATCAGATCTTTTGTCTATAATTGGGCAAACGATCCGAATTAGGTTGTCTGTATAAACGCAGCCTTAGAGATTGTAAAAGGATGTGAGGATTTGATACATAGAAGAGATGAGACGATTCATTCACTGATTATAGTGATGTCATCCATATAGAAGCAAATGAATGTACAGTAGAGGCAGGAAGATACCAGTATGGTGATATTCTTTCGGTGGCAAAAATGTAAACGCGACGCAGTCTCTCTACAACTCTTTTGCTGTATGTAAAATATTGTGTGCTACAACTTGTAAAATACATAAATGTGACTCTGGATGATGACAACAAATTTTGTTTCTAACTTTCCCTAAAAAAGTTACATCCGATACGTGTTAAAGTTTATAGTCTTCCCATATTTATTTTTTACAAGCAGCATAAAATGCAAGGTGACGACAAACCAGTGACGCCATTTTGTTTTGTGTTGTGTCACTAGACAATTTGTTTTTTAAACCTGACGAATAAGCAAGAAGTCTAAGACCAAGTCAGAGATGTGTCAACTAGTAAAGATGGTGATTGTTGGCTCTGTTCCACAATCACATGTCCTGTTAATGGACGTCCTTCCTGGCAGTGACTGTGCAGGTCCCACCAAGATGGATAGTTACATTAATAAAACAGAAGGGAACGGCTCAGCGAGTTAAACCCTGTTTGGTTTATTGCATATCTATTAAGGCTCTGCACAAGACCAGTTCCACTGTGAGATCGGGAGTAAATTGTGCATCTCAGTCACTGCCGTCTCAGGAACGTGAACACAATAAATGTGCCTCTGATGATACCATTTCACATTAAACTAACGACTGGACAAAAGACAAGCAATGGCCCAGGGATGCTATGTTGATTAAAAAAATATATAGGTCAAATGTTGACAATTACAACAGCAAAAACAAATGGGCCAGATATTTGTAGAGAGGAGAATTAGGACAGCAACACAACAATTGCATCGACTCCATTTAAGAAACTTTCAGACAACAAATGTACAGACGTCCAACAGAGAATTATCCACGTAGACCTGAGGTCCCCTGCGCCACTCTGCGCCAACCCACGGTGTACGTGAGGTGTGTGTGAATTGGATACTGACGGGGTGCAACCAACAGGAACATCCTGCCTCACACAGGTAAAGGGCCAGCAGATGGAAAAACCATGTCATTAGGGGGCCACAATATTCATGAACAACTGTTCCCTGTCCACAGACATTGTTTGTCTTGGGTTTGTGTGCAGAGGCTGGGGAACCTGGAAAACACACTTGTCTGACCAACCTTGACACAGAACACTGCCTGCACTGAAATAGACTGGGTCATCAGTGCAGTCTTGTCACCCACAGTCTGGGGACCAGCTGGCTTAAAGTTTTGCACCAGCAAAACCAGAAGTGGGCCAGATATATTCCATTTGTACACAATCAATCATAGTGTTGAATTATAACAATAGGCATCTAAACGGTCATATTTTTTGTGTATGATGGCATCACATTGATTAGACTAATCTGTGGCTGAAAATGTGCCACAATTTCTATTCTGACGAACCAGATAATATATTGTCTTGCTAGGATTTCTAACAAGTAGATTATATCATCTATGTGGGGGTTGGCCAGACAGTTGTTCATTTAATTGGCTAAAATATGTTTTACATTTCGCTACCCAACAGTAGCCTAGGCTGGCAATACAATGACACTGCATGCTTCTCTGAACTGAGGGTGGCCATTGCCTTTAATGCTAGCTAGCTATTTGGCTGTGTTTACCTTGTGTGCCATGTGCAACTGTTGGTTGTTTAGGTTAGTTAGCTACCCATCTTCCAATCAAACAGGGACATGATAGCGATAATTCATAATGAAAGCTGATAGCTATCTAACATTAGCTAGCATTACACAGATGTTGACATCTGTGGAGGCTGGTGGGAGGAGCTATAGGAGGATGGGCTTATTATAATGGCTAGGATGCTATAAATGGAATGGAGTCAAACATGTGGTTTTAATATGTTTGATACCATTCCATTTATTCCATTACAGCCATCACATTGGGTCCGTCCTCCTATAGCTCCTCCCACCAGCCTCCACCTGTTGACATCAATACTCTGATGATCATGACACTATCTTGCTAGCTATCCATGTTGAAATGGTGAGCCAAACGTTATGAAACAAATATTACGCATTTAGAAATTTAGATGAATTGCTGTCGTTAGTTAGTTTTATATTCAAATGGTACACGTTGTAAGATATGCCCTACTCATATGTTAGCAAGCAAACTAGCTAACATTATGCTAACGTCAACAACTACTGCTAGCTAATGCTAGCAGCCCTTCTGGACGAAAGACAAGATTCTTGAACCATCGCCAATTTCAGCTGCACCGTTCTCAAGAAAATGATTGAAACACCACTGGCAAAACAATAATAGTTTCTCATCTGTCTTGAATATGATAACAATTCGGATGGTAGGTTGTCAGCGGCCATGTTGAGCAATATGCGCACTGTATCATGTGACAGTAGATGAGACGGAAAGTCTCTCATGAGGTCTTTGTCTCAAATCACAAGGAATACCTAGGATAGGATAAGTAATCCCTCTCTCCCCACCCCCCCTAAGTTTTAGATGCACTATTGTTAAGTGACTGTCCCACTGGATGTCATAAGGTGAATGCACCAATTTGTAAGTCGCTCTGGATAAGAGCGTCTGCTAAATGACTTAAATGTAAATGTAAACATGTAAATGTAAACAACAAATCACACATACACCTTGATTAAGTCAAATTAATCCCATGTATTTTATTCAACATAAACATGATTAATATCATATTAGTAAAGATGTAACTAGATATATGTAAACTAATAGAAACACCATCCCTTCATCATCAAATCAAATCACATTTTATTGGTCACATACATATGGTTAGCAGATGTTAATGTGAGTGTAGTGAAATGCTTGTGCTTCTCGCTACACTCACATTAACATCTGCTAACCATGTGTGTGTGACCAATAAAATATGATTTGATTTGATTTGATTTTCCCCCACCTTTATTTAACCAGGTAGAACAGTTGAGAACAAGTTCTCATTTACAACCTGGCCAAGATAAAGCAAAGCAGTGCAACATAAACAAGCGTACAGTCAACAACACAGTGATGACGAAGGGATTGCGTTTCTATTAGGGTTATAGCTCGTTACATCCAATAGCCCTTAATACTGCAGGAGATGAGAGACTTTAGGTGATAACATAACTGAGAGAATGCATCAGCATTGAGAAACAGCTCACTTCCAACCAGTGGTATACTAGCCATGTTACCTGCCATCAATGCCCATCGCTGTCGCATTGGCATTCAGCCTTAGTTTGGTCCATGTTTCCCAGTGGACCCTGGTTTGGAAACATGTACAATGTATAAAAGCACCACAAACACTGCTGCTCAGATGAGAGCATTTGTCCCTGAAGGCTGTGTGTGGTTCGTGTTTTTACCACTGAGCTATATAGTTGTTATTGTACAACTCTATGTACAATAACTACTTTGAACAATTTCCACAGAAAATGTTACAAGTACACATTTACTTGAAGAACAGTGCAGATGCAGAGTTCGGAAACAGAACCGCACAAACTGTCAGTCATTTACCAACCTTGCAGTGTTTTTCAAGTAAATGTGTCTTTGTAAAATGTTCCATTGCCCTCCCATTTCTCCAGGCCCATCCCTCAGCTTCTTACCAAAACACAGGCAGGGTGACCCTTTGTTATTGTATTCATTTAAGGATGCCACATTTTAGGTGATTGTCTTTTATTGTATTTACATGTCTTCAGCTGTTTATTTGTAAAAGCAGTGGCCAACTGCTAATCCTGAAATAGTTGGCCACTGCTTTTGGTCAGTTGTAAACTCAACTAGTAAAGTCTGTGAAAGGACAGTAGCACTTTTCTTATTGTAGAAGTAAGATCTAAGAAGCCTTCTGCGTATTGTGTCTACTGTTATCCTGTTTCAAACAAGCAAACCTGCGTCAGCCTCCCGACTGCTTCCCTATTAATGGGCCTAGATCCGGTCATACTAACAGATGTTACATATTCTTGCCATGTAATTCAGATGTTCTCAAAACTATTTGCCCAAGTAGATGTATTCCTAAACAAGGTATTATTCTTCTTCTTCGTCTTCTTCTTCGTCTTCATCATCGTTATAATGGCGTTGCGCAAACAAGTTAAAGGTGCATACCGCCACTTACTGTGCTGGAGTGTGTGGTCAATCACGGTTTAAATATTACATTAGAAACAAAAGAAAACAAACACAAAAACGTATCTCCTCCTTCCTAATCCTGTACTACTAAAACAATAAGAAAGAGCCCTACTAACATCCAACAAACCCTCCCCATCCCCCAAATCGCTTCCTACTCTTGCCAACCTTCTCCAATCTCAATATCCCTACACATCCATCTTTCCCTCTCTTCAACAAACTATCAACAGGACAGCAACACATGCTCCACTGTTTCATCACCACTCTGGACACAAACCATTCACATGACTGCCAACCCAATATACTGAACAGTTCAATGAAAAGTGACCTATAGTTGCAACCGGGCAAACTTCTCCTTGTTTTCTACTGTAGATGGTATACCACACTAACCACATTTGCCAACAGCTGGCATCACTAATGTTGTTGGCAGAGCATGAATGTCAACTGTCATCAGATTCTCCATAGATGATCCGTTTCTGCCGAAGGAACAAAAGTTGACTGGACTCAGATTCAAATTTCATTTTTTCAGATTCAAATCATTACCTTCATACGTTTCTTTCTTTAGTCCCTTCTCCAAGTCAGCCAGAATGAGTTGTTTCTTTGGGCTTTGACAGAGGTAAACTTCACAAATATCTGGCGCTCGCCTGCTGCATAGCCCGTAGTGCTGTTAATGTATTCTGTAAAAATCAGTGGCTCGGGCTGATTGCTTGTCGAGTGATGTTCTGGTTGTAAAAGTAATGAAGGATTGACTGTTGTTTCGAAAGAGGAAGATGCATTTCAAATTGTTCATACGAGGGTTGTAATTTCCCTTTAAATGAGGGCACACACCATGTCTATTTCTTTGTTCAGTGTGCAATGAATGGACCAAAGAACCTGCTGATTTAAACTGCACCTGGCATACATTTAGTTACACAAGTGAATTAGTTTGGTCATTTAGGATTCATTATCATTGGTGGCCTTTTATGATTTTAAGTGTTTTCTAAAAGCCCTGCGGTTAAAAAAAATAACCAGGCTTGAGGCTTGAGGGTCCTTCTAAAAGAACCAGACTTGAGGGTACTTCTGAAACCATTGCTTAATTCTACAGTATTAGAGATTATTTCATTCAAGTGAGGCATGGTTTTGAATGATACATTATTTAAATTACACTTGCTTATCACAAAAGCTTGAGATGCATCGTGCATCCCAGACCTAACGAAAGCATGCTATCCAGTAGTCCCTGGACAGCAGAGCCACATATTACTACATAGTCAAAAACTTAAACATCCCTTGTCTGTCACGAATGCTGTATAAAATCATATTTGAACTTACTCCATGGGGTTGGTTCATATATAGCGTTGGTGTTTGAGACAAAATATCAGAAGGAACATATTATTAAACAGCCGTTGCAAATGTTAGTATTTTGTTAATCTCTTGTGGACAGAATACATAAATATAGATGCTACCATTGGTCTGTCATGATACAACAGGATGCGTGAGATAACAAGCTAAATTAGTTCCCGTGCTAGGGTTTTCATCACTGGTAATTGAAAAAAATCACGATTTCACAGGTGTTAGCATCTTTCTGAATTTTTGAAGGGCTGGGGACATTTGGCCCATAGACTTACCCATACCTTTCAAAGAGAAAGGGTGGAGGTCTTCGTTCCGGTTCCGATCCTCATTCTATCTTGTCTTAACACGTATGGACCCAGAACTTAATCAAGCATCTGACCCATTATGCAAGACTTTAGTTCTGTGTTAACCGAGATTAATATGTGGTAGACCCACTTCTTCACTGCTTTCCTGATGTCAAAATAAAAGTAAAGCACGTGCACCATATGTACTAAAAAAAACAATAGATAACTTGCGGGGGAGGTCATACAAGAGGTTTTGTAGTGATTCCTGTGTTTAAGATGTAAATCATATTTGCTGGTATGTGGTGTGTAATGAGGATCAACCAGACGCTGCACTTGACACATTTATGAAATTGCGTCTTCCACTTACGAATAAGCATGCACCCATTAACAAAATGACTGTAAAATCAGCTGAATCCCTGTGGATTGATGAGGAATTTAAAAATTGTATGATTGAGAGGGATAAAGCAAAGGGAATGGCAAATAAGTCTGGCTGCACAGCCGATTGGCAAACGTCCTGTAAATTGAGAAATCATATGACTAAACTGAACAAAAATAAGAAGAAACTGTACTATGAAACAAAAATAAATTATATAAAGAAAGATAGGGAAAAGCTTTGGAGTACCTTAAATTACATTTTTGGCAAAATGGCAAACTCGGATCCATCATTCATTGAATCAGACGGCTCATTCATCACAAAACATACTGATATTGCCAACTACTTTAATCATATTTTCATTGGCAAGATCAGCAAACATAGGCAGGACATAGCAACAAAAAATGCTGAACCTATACATCCATGCATAACTGACCAAATTATGAAAGACAAGTGTTGTAATTTTGAATTCCGTAATGTGAGTTTGGAGAGGTGAAAATGTTTTTGTTTTTTTATCAACAATGACAAGCCACCTGGGTCTGACAACTTCAATGGAAAATTTCTGAGGATGATAGCGGACGATATTGCCACTCCTATTTGCATCCTCTTCAATCTAAGCCTACATAAACGTGTGTGCCCTCAGGCCTGGAGGGAAGCAAAAGTAATTCTGCTACCCAAGAATAGCAAAGCACCCTTGACTGACTCAAACAGCTAACCAATCAGCCTATTACCAACCATTGGTAAACGTTAGGAAATAATTGGAGTTGACCAGATACAATGCTATTTCACAGTAAACAAATGAACAACCGTTTTTCAGCAAGTTTATAGGGAGAGGCATTCAACAGGTACAGGACCTACTCAAATGACTGAAGATTGGCTAAGAGCAATTGATAATAAAAATATTGTGGGAGCTGTTTTGTTAGACTTCAGTGCAAAAAGGGTATGTGAAAAACGTGTGTTGTGGCTTTACATTCCCTGCTATATTGTGGATTGAGTGTTACCTGCTCTCAAGGGTGTTCTTTAATGGAAACCTCTCCAACACAATCCAGGTAGAGTCAGATATTCCTCAGGGCAGCTGTCTAGGCCCCTTACTTTTTTCAATTTTTACTAATGACCTGCCACTGCCTCTGAATAAAGCCTTTGTGTCTATGTATGCTGATGACTCAATACTGTACACATCAGCTACCACAGCAGCAAGTGAAATGCTGCAGCACTTAATTAACAAAGAGCTGCAATCAGTTTTAGAATGGGTGGCAAGAAATACGTCCTAAATAAGTCCTAAATATTTAAAACCTAAAAGCATTGTATTTGGAACAAATCATTAACTAAACCATAAACCTTAACTAAATCTTGTAATGAATAATGTGGAAATTTAGCAAGAGACTAAACTGCTTAGAGTAACACTGGATTGTAAACAGTCATAGTTAAAACATATTGATGTAGCTGGGAGAGGTCTGTACATAATAAAGCGCATCTCTGTCTTATTAACAAAGCTATCAAGGCAAGTCCTACAGGAACTAGTTTTGAGCGCATATGGAATGTCAAGTTGTGTGGTCAGGTGCCACAAATAGGGACTTGTGAAAATTACAACTGGTCCAGACAAGGCCAACACACCTGACCCTTAAATGTACATGGAGAGCTAACATTAATTAATGTCAATCTCTCCTGACTTAATCACTACTTGTATTTTTAAGAGGTGAATGCGCCAAGCTTTTGATTTAAAATACAAGCACACAGCTCAGACAGCCATTCACAGTCCTCAAGTCCAGAAAAGATTATGGGAGAGGCACAGTACTACATAGAGCCATGACAACATGGAACTCCATTCCACATCAAGTAACTCATGCACGCAGTAAAATCATATATGCAGTACCAGTCAAAAGTTTGGACACACCTACTCATTCCGTATTTTTTTGTTGTTGATTTTACTATTTTCTATGTTGTAGAATAATAGTGAAGACATCAAAACTATGACATATCACATATGGAATCATGTAGTAACCACAAAAGTGTTAAACAAATCAAAATATATTTTATATTTGAGATTCTTCAAAAATAGCCACCCTTTGCCTTGATGACAGCTTTGCACAGTCTTGGCATTCTCTCAAAATAGTAGAAAGAAAGAAAAACTGTTGAATGAGTAGGCGTGTCCAAACTTTTGACTAGTACTGTACAGTAAGGGAAAAAAATATTTGATCCCCTGCTGATTTTGTACGTTTGCCCACTGATAAAGATATTATCAGTCTATCATTTTAATGGTAGGTTTATTTGAACAGTGAGAGACAGAATAACAACAACAAAAAATCCAGAGAAACGCATGTCAAAAATGTTATAAATTGATTTGCATTTTCATGAGGGAAATAAGTATTTGACCCCTCTGCAAAACATGACTTAGTACTTGGTGGCAAAACCCTTGTTGACAATCACAGAGGTTGGCCACCAGGTTTGCACACATCTCAGGAGGGATTTTGTCTCACTCCTCTATGCAGATCTTCTCCAAGTCATTAAGATTGAGGCTGACATTTGGAAACTCGAACCTTCAGCTCCCTCCACAGATTTTCTATGGAATTAAGGTCTGGAGACTGGCTAGGCCACTCCAGGACCTTAATGTGCTTCTTCTTGAGCCACTCCTTTGTTCACTTGGTCGTGTGTTTTGGGTCATTGTCATGCTAGAATACCCATCCACAACCCATTTTCAATGCCCTGGCTGAGGGAAGGAGGTTCTCACCCAAGATTTGACAGTACATGGCCCCGCCCATCGTCCATTTGATGCGGTGAAGTTGTCCTGTCCCCCAAGCAGAAAAACACCCCCAAAGCATAATGTTTCCACCTCAATGTTTGACGGTGAGGATAGTATTCTTGGGGTCATAGGCAGCATTCCTCCTCCTCCAAACACGGCGAGCTGAGTTGATGCCAAATAGCTCCATTTTGGTCTCATCTGACTACAACACTTTCCCCCAGTTGTCCTCTGAATCATTCTGATGTTAATTGGCAAACTTCAGACGGGCATGTATATGTGCTTTCTTGAGCAGGGGGATCTTGCGGGTGCTGCAGGATTTCAGTCCTTCACAGTGTAATATGTTACCAATTGCCTTGAGATCCTTGACAAGATCCTCCAGTGTAGTTCTGAGCTGATTCCTCAACGGTCTCATGATCATTGCAACTCCACGAGGTGAGATCTTGCATGGAGCCCCAGGCTGAGGGAGATTGACAGTTCTTTTGTGTTTCTTCCATTTGCGAATAATCGCACCAACTGTTGTCACCTTCTCACCAAGCTGTTTCGCGATGGTCTTGTAGCCCATTCCAGCCTTGTGTAAGTCTACAATCTTGTCCCTGACATCCTTGGAGAGCTCCTTGGTCTTGGCCATGGTGGAGAGTTTGGAATCTGATTGATTAATTGCTTCTGTGGACAGGTGTCTTTTATACAGGTAACAAACTGAGATTAGGAGCACTCCCTTTATGAGTGTGCTCCTAATCTCAGCTCGTTACCTGTATAAAAGACACCTGGGAGCCATACATCTTTCTGATTGAGAGGTGGTCAAATATTTATTTCCCTCATTTAAAATGCAAATCAATTTATAAAATTTTTGACATGCGTTTTTCTGGATTTTTTTTGTTGTTATTCTGTCTCTCACTGTTCAAATAAACCTACCATTAAAATTATAGACAGATAATTTCTTCGTCAGTGGGCAAACATACAAAATCAGCAGGGGATCAAATACTTTTCCCATCACTGTATATACAGTTGAAGTTTTTCAACCACTCCACAAATGTCTTATTAACATACTATAGTTTTGGCAAGTCAGTTAGGACATCTACTTTGTGCATGAAGTAATTTCTCCAACAATTGTTTACAGACAGATTATTTCACTTATAATTCACTGTATCACAATTTCAGAAGGTCAGAAGTTTAAATACACTAAGTTGACTGTGCCTTTAAACAGCTTGGAAAATTCCCTAAAATGATGACATGGCTTTAGAAGCTTCTGTTAGGCTAATTGACATCATTTGAGTAAATTGGAGGTGTACCTGTAGATGTATTTCAAGGCCTACCTTCGAACTCAGTGCGCCTTTGCTTGATATCATGGGAAAATCAAAAGAAATCAACCAAGACCTCAGAAAAAGATTGTAGACCTCCACGAGTCTGGTTCATTCTTGGGAGCAATTTCCAAACATCTGAAGGTACCACGTTCATCTGTACAAACAATAGTATGCAAGTATAAACACTATGGGACCATTCAGCCATCAAACCGCTCAGGAAGGAGACGGGTTCTGTCTCCTAGAGATGAACGTACTTTGGTGCAAAAAGTGCAAATCAATCCCAGAACAACAGCAAAGAACCTTGTGAAGATGCTGGAGGAAACAGGTACACAGGTGTCTATATCCACAGTAAAACAAGTCCTATATCAACATAACGTGAAATGTCGCTCAGCAAGGAAGAAGCCACTGCTCCAAAACCGCCATAAATTAGCCAGACTACGGTTTGCAACTGCACATGGGGACAAACATCTTACTTTTTGGAGAAATGTCCTCTGGTCTGATGAAACAAAAATAGAACTGTTTGGCCAAAATGACTATCGTTGTGTTTGGAGGAAAAAGGGGGAGGCTTGCAAGCCGAAGAACACCATCCCAACCGTGAAGCACGGGGTTGGCAGCATCATGTTGTTGGGGTGCTTTGCTGCAGGAGGGACTGGTGCATTTTGCAAAATAGATGGCATCATGAGGGGTAAAATGATGTGGATATATTGAAGCAACATCTCAAGACATCAGTCAGGAAGTTAAAGCTTGGTCTCAAATGAGTCTTCCAAATGGACAATGACCCCAGGCGTACTTCCAACGTTGTGGTAAAATGGCTTAAGGACAACAAATTCAAGGTATTAGAGTGGCCATCACAAAACCCTGTCCTCAAACCTATAGAAAATTTGTGGGCAGAACTGAAAAAGCATGTGCGAGCAAGGAGGCCTTACAAACCTGCCTCAGTTACACCAGCTCTGTCAGGAGGAATGGGCCAAAATTCACCCAACTTATTGTGGGAAGCTTGTGGAAGGCTACCTGAAACGTTTGACCCAAGTTAAACAATTTAAAGGCAAATACTAATTGAGTGTATGTACATTTCTGACCCACTGGGAATGTGATGAAAGAAATAAAAGCTGAAATAATTAATTCTCTCTACTATTATTCTGACATTTCACATTCTTAAAATAAAGTGGTGATCCTAATTGACCTAAGACAGGGAATTTTTACTAGGATTAAATGTCAGGAATTGTTAACAAGTTTAAATGTATTTGGCTAAGGTGTCTGTAAACTTTGGACTTCAACTTTGTATAAAAAATATAAAAATACATCTTATGGAACAGCGGGACTGTGAGGGTACAGACACACATATTATAAAATGTAATGTAATGTTTTGAATTGTATATAACTGCCTTAATTTTACTGGGCCCCAGGAAGAGTGCTGCTGCCTTGGCTATGAATGTTGTTTGCTGGGCCAGGCAATGCAGACAGGTGTTTATTGGTTTGATATGAATAATCAATTGATCATCACCGGTCTCCTTTTGAAAATGTCATATACTCTCAAAACAGCCCTGACAGATGGCTGAAAACATGCATGTTTTCCCCTTTTTTCCTCTATTGAATCCAAACCACAGTGTTGAAGCTTTTACCAGGAGTGTTTGTCTACATTTCTGTGATGCAGAGGTGTTTTGGTGTCACTTGCTTTACTCTCAGGGGATATGCTTATTTTTTAATCCAATCAAATTAAAATAAAATCCTGTGTGGATTGAAATGGTTGCAGTAGTTTCATCCTGTGCCATTTAGGGGTATGTTCATAGGCGGTTTTCCTGGCTGACTTACAAACGATCATCAATGCAGCAAGCACTGCCTTGCTTTTTGAGAAAATCAAGAACTATTTATCTTTGAAGTGCACAAACCTTTCGTTGTTCACTTCTATGTGTTCCGCTTCCTTTGATTGTTGCATCAGAGAACCGTTAGAGATGTAGCTAACTCTTTATCGTGGCTCATGCATTTTAAAGAGTCCCTGATTGGCTCTGTTTCATTCTAGCAGTGGATCATATGGTGGGTTTCTCAGGCCATTCTTCCCCCTGTTTCTTCTACTTGAAGGGATATGATATGGAGCCATGAAGTTCACCAGAGCAGTGCAACCTGACAGGTGTTGAGGGAGCTGTGAATAGTGGTATAGTCAATGAAAGAGACCTGCATTCCAAGTTCTCTCAGAACTGGACAGACAACCAAGTGGAATCATATGATTAAGGGCTGTAGTTATAGTAAAATAAAATGAAATGCAACCAGTATTCCAAGTGCTTATTCAA
This sequence comes from Oncorhynchus gorbuscha, assembly GCF_021184085.1. Classification (NCBI taxonomy): domain Eukaryota; kingdom Metazoa; phylum Chordata; class Actinopteri; order Salmoniformes; family Salmonidae; genus Oncorhynchus; species Oncorhynchus gorbuscha. Next base: position 31,073,842 of record NC_060192.1, on the reverse strand, counting down.
AGATGTGTTTGAATTCTATCAAGTTATAATATAGATGAGCTTTTTTTCTCTCTTTTCAACTCTGGGAAAACATTGGGGAAACAACTTTCAATGAATAGATCAAATGAACACATAGAAAGCATATATACGTGTAATTACAATGTGTGTACAAAAATATTGCGAAATGATTTCAAAGCATGCCAAAGTGGTTTTGACAGGTATTCCTGCTCGTTGATTCTGTTGCATCCCAAGGCAGAGAAAAGAGTGACAGTCTTACTTCAGGGATCAGTCACCCTTCGTTTGGCAGCAAGCATAGAGAAAGTGTCGTTAAATCATCAATGTGGATCTTCTTAAAAACAATAAGCATGGCAGCCACACTCAAGTAACAAGCTTGTCTTTTTAATGTAGGAGTGATATTTTATTTAAATGAAGAGCCCATCAACTTTTTGTCACATGTCACAGCCCAAATGGATTACTTGATGTATACAGTATGTAACATTCAACCCAGCCAGAGACAAGAAAGTGTAATGAATTTAAAACACTGTAATGGGTATGAATATCTATCACAAGTGACAGTAAAGTTTTTAAAAAACCCATTAAATTAAAATCACCAGTAATATATTGTTGTTATTGATTTGTGCGATGCTTGCATTAATAAAACCATTTCATTGTTCTGAAGGGAGATTCTGTTCTACATCTGGCCTCGCTACAATGTTTCACATTACAATAACTCTATAAAGAGAAGGAGTCCAAATTGAGATGAGGCAGACATACTCTCTCTCTCGCTCCTTTTCTCCATTGCAACCTCACCATGTCCTGTCTTTCACACAACCACTTTCAGTCTACAGTCTGAATGATGCATAAGTGACGATGGCAAGCATACAGGAATGTATGTACAGTACTCTTCTTTTGGCAACCAAGTACACGTGTCATCCACTGAAGGAACTTTAGGGATTCAGGATTTTTTTTCTCTCACATTAATTTAAGTGTATTGTCAGTGTAGTTACATTGCATTTAGCAATGCTAATTTAGCTAAACTAATCCAATGTAAAGTCCAAATATAGTCAAATGTAAGATTTAACACGTTGACAGAATGACAATTGGTGTAAGAATATATTATCTTTCAAAAGGTATCACCAGTCTATTCAGTGTAAGATCTACTGAAAATCTGAAAACAGGAAGTGTTCTTCAACCAGTTTGAGAAACTGTCCTTAAAAAGAGGAGATTACACTGTACAGTGTTCCCATGGAAGCAGTCCATCACTGTGTGCTGAGACGGTGGGAGGGCATCATTATATACATTTACTCTATGAGGAATGAGTTGTCGCTTTGTGTAAAGGGGGAGACATTCACCCGCTGCTGGGGGAGTGTTGAGGCTGGAGCCAGTAGCTTTGCCAGCTGGCTGGCTATGCTAATCAGGCAATCATTAAGATTACACCGAAGATGAAGGAGCAAGGTGCAATTGAAATCCAGGTAAAATATGTATCTAATTTCCAGATTGCCACCTAGCTTTTTAATTTAACCAGGTACTTGCAAAAAATTTGCATGGCATTTAAGCACTCATTACAATATTAATCTTCTCTACTAGAATAGCCCAAAGGTTAAATATTATTCCTGTATTCATTTTTCAGGCTTTTTTAACCAATATGAAGATTTTCATTTGAAATAGTGCCATCTGCCTGAAAATGCTGGCAGGTGTGCAATTGCATTAATTATTTCTAACATGTCCTGCATTAGTGAGGTCCAACAAAAATACTTTTACAGTAGCTTAATATGAAACAAACATGTCAGCATGGTCTCTGGTGATGATTATCGAGGGGGGGTGGCAAGTAAAGAACATGTGCAGCAGAAGACAACTGATTGAGGTTCAAACACGTCACGGACAGCCAGACGTTTGACTGTGTCTGCAAAACCATCAAGTTGACCTTTGACTCTTTTGGCTCTTGTAGAAGTGATTTAAATGACCTCTTTTCAGATGACAAGGAAATGTTCGTCCTATTATTATTATTACCACACGTGGTCTGTGTTGGGTTCAAACACAAATGCAATGTATTGGTCCATCTAGCTCTGTTAAGTAACCCTTTTACTGGCAACAATCTGACCAGGGCACTATAAACTAATAATGTTCTTGCTTTATGCAATACCCCCCCCCCCTCTCCTCTGGTTTGTGGCAGTCATGTCTATAACCTGCGTCGTTAACGCAGCCTAGGCAGGACTGCAGTGGGGGCCTCTGGAGAGGCATATGTTTGCTACTGTTATCAGAATGGGATCACTGTTTGAAACCACACTGGGGCTCCATAGGCAAAGACATGTACACAGGAAGTGACAACTTGAAACGCACTACTGGTGCTATAGATTTAACACCTTCCAGGCTGACAAACCACTAAATAATAGCTTATTGATATGCGAGTAAATGCTTAAAAATATATATATATTTACCAAAGTTGTCATAGACTGTTTCAAATTGATGAAATGAATTAACATGAAGATACATGTGAATTTGTCAACTTTTCCATTTCTCTGCATGGGAGTTTGTGTATTTGGAGTTTAGTGCCACAGATTAGACATCTTCACGGGTCTGGGTGAAACCGATCTACCCGGGTCTGAAATGTGAACTTGTCCCACGGGTCTGGATCAGGACTCTGGTCTATTTACCATACGTAGAATGTACGCACACATGACTGTAAGTCGCTTTGGATAAAAGCGTCTGCTAAATGGCATATATTATTATTATTATTATTATTATATTATTTAACTACTGCTGATAGACCCAAGTGGACCTGAATGGACCCGACCACGGCTCTACATAGCCTATAGCATATTTATTTTATGCTAATAAGGTGAATGTATTGACTTATAGAAGGCCTAGCCAATACATATAGACCTACCAATCAGGTACGGTCTAGACCCAGACATGTAAGGGTGTGGGTCGGGTCTAGACCCAGACATGTAAGGGTGTGGGTCGGGTCTAGACCCAGACATGTAAGGGTGTGGGTCGGGTCTAGACCCAGACATGAAAGGGTGTGGGTCGGGTCTAGACCCAGACATGTAAGGGTGTGGGTCGGGTCTAGACCCAGACATGTAAGGGTGTGGGTCCGGTCTAGACCCAGACATGTAAGGGTGTGGGTCGGGTCTAGACCCAGACATGTAAGGGTGTGGGTCCGGTCTAGACCCAGACATGTAAGGGTGTGGGTCCGGTCTAGACCCAGACATGTAAGGGTGTGGGTCGGGTCTAGACCCAGACATGTAAGGGTGTGGGTCGGGTCTAGACCCAGACATGTAAGGGTGTGGGTCCGGTCTAGACCCAGACATGTAAGGGTGTGGGTCCGGTCTAGACCCAGACATGTAAGGGTGTGGGTCCGGTCTAGACCCAGACATGTAAGGGTGTGGGTCGGGTCTAGACCCAGACATGTAAGGGTGTGGGTCGGGTCTAGACCCAGACATGTAAGGGTGTGGGTCCGGTCTAGACCCAGACATGTAAGGGTGTGGGTCCGGTCTAGACCCAGACATGTAAGGGTGTGGGTCGGGTCTAGACCCAGACATGTAAGGGTGTGGGTCCGGTCTAGACCCAGACATGTAAGGGTGTGGGTCGGGTCTAGACCCAGACATGTAAGGTGTGGGTCGGGTCTAGACCCAGACATGTAAGGGTGTGGGTCGGGTCTAGACCCAGACATGTAAGGGTGTGGGTCGGGTCTAGACCCAGACATGTAAGGGTGTGGGTCCGGTCTAGACCCAGACATGTAAGGGTGTGGGTCCGGTCTAGACCCAGACATGTAAGGGTGTGGGTCCGGTCTAGACCCAGACATGTAAGGGTGTGGGTCGGGTCTAGACCCAGACATGTAAGGGTGTGGGTCCGGTCTAGACCCAGACATGTAAGGGTGTGGGTCCGGTCTAGACCCAGACATGTAAGGGTGTGGGTCCGGTCTAGACCCAGACATGTAAGGGTGTGGGTCGGGTCTAGACCCAGACATGTAAGGGTGTGGGTCGGGTCTAGACCCAGACATGTAAGGGTGTGGGTCGGGTCTAGACCCAGACATGTAAGGGTGTGGGTCGGGTCTAGACCCAGACATGTAAGGGTGTGGGTCGGGTCTAGACCCAGACATGTAAGGGTGTGGGTCGGGTCTAGACCCAGACATGTAAGGGTGTGGGTCGGGTCTAGACCCAGACATGTAAGGGTGTGGGTCGGGTCTAGACCCAGACATGTAAGGGTGTGGGTCGGGTCTAGACCCAGACATGTAAGGGTGTGGGTCGGGTCTAGGTCAAGTTGTCCTCGTTTCAATTCGGGTTCGGGTCTGATTTTTCTCGGGCCCCCTCGAGTCCGGGTTCCTATTTTTAATTTTTATGATCAGGTCTATTCGCGTTGGGTCTGATAAACATTCTGCAGTAATTGTGAGTAATCAGAATAGATTTTCAACCAGAGCCATAATACTGTATGTATGTCTCTGTCTTCAACCAGCAGGCAATCCCAAACATAACTACTGCCTCTCAGAGCTCATGATATTGGCCTTGGTATGCCTATTATAGTAGCAGGGGTAACCCACAATAACAATATCAACAACTATTATAACAATAATCGTAATCATTATGGCTATAAGGCTAATCAAAGTAATGATCCTAATAATCTATCAGATACAGAGGAACCATACTCTGGAATTCTTGTCTTCACATTGCCAAAACCTCATCATCCCTCAATGACTTCTAGCGACGACTGGGTGTCAGCTTGATGAACCAAACTACACAATAATCCCCTCCATGTAGCCCCTTTCACACTCACACACACATGCACACACACGTGTTCAAACATGTTTTTTCTTGTATACTGAGTATATCGTGTACAATTAAAATGAACATGCTGTTTAACTGATTGAACCCCCAAAAAATGTTGTACTTATATTGTTTGTGTTGTTTTCATATAAGCCCTTTTGGGCTTCCAACCTCACCTGTACTGGTTTTTATTATCTACACTGTTTTGTCTTTCACTTATTTTCTTTCATGCGAATCAATATAACCTAAAAACCTAAATACCGAATCATATTTTATTAGGCTATATGCCTGGTGCAATGGGTCTACATGTATTATACTACGATAGCAATGTAATAACATTACAATAACAAACGTCACACGTTTTATTATTTGTACCAATAAGAATAAAACATTTAAATTCAGGTCTTAATGGTTTCAAATGAACGCTCACAGTCTGTAAAAAGGTTATTATCCAGTAGCGGAGTAGCTGTCAACAGAAAGTCGCCCCTCTAACTAGGAGCCCTGCCATTCATGCTTAAAGGGCCAATAGGATGCTCGCGCGTAAACTGCTACGCTCCTCGTTGGTGGTGGGAGCTGTCAATCCAGTTCTCAGTGGGCTGGCTAATTGAAACGGAATCGGATGGTTCTCATTCTAGCCACCGCACTTGTGAGATAGGTAGTTGCCCGTTGCCGATTATCCGAGGTGAGCGACAGTGCATGTGAAACATCAAGAGAAAAAAATAGTGATCGAGAAGAGAAAAAAAAACGCAAAGGGTGAGACAGGAAGAAACTTGAGAAACTATGGCCGTGTCAGCAACTCCGCCGGTGCTTTCCCAAACCTCTACTCTGGAGTCTGGCAGCTTATTTCGCCCCGATCCGCTGTATACAAGCCCAGCCGAGTCCCCGAGACTGACAAGCAGCATGATCAACTCTTTCATCAGCGGAGGAGGCGGTGGAAATGGAAACGGCACAAGCGGCAATAACGAGTGCAAAATGGTTGAGGTGCACGGGGTCAGGGTAGCCTCGTTCAACGTGGACGGTCAAGAACTTATTTGCCTGCCGCAGGTCTTCGATCTCTTCCTGAAACATCTGGTCGGAGGGCTGCACACCGTCTACACCAAGCTGAAGCGGCTGGATATATGCCCCGTCGTGTGCACGGTGGAACAGGTCCGAGTTCTGCGGGGGCTTGGGGCTATTCAGCCCGGGGTGAATCGCTGCAAACTCATCACCCGTAAGGACTTCGAGGCGCTGTACAACGACTGCACCAATGCCAGGTTAGTTGCCTGTTTCCTTCTTACCGTGTTTCATATGC